>NC_136484.1:191135517-191570517 GCF_053919585.1 Euprymna scolopes | reverse complement strand
AACAAAACGAAGCGCATATCTGATCACAGTAAAAGGTTGAAGATGATCTCGCTCTTAATTTCCCTTCCCCTGAATGCATGGTATGGAGGTTGTCATTTGTTTGTAGTATTTGGTGTACGATTTTATATATATATATATATATATATATATATATATATATATATATATATATATAAACAGCTTACTTATCTTGTATCTATTTATCTATCTCTATATATACGCCTACAAGCTTGAGTTTTCTCTTGCTCTGACATTGACATTAATAACTTTCTTTTTCTATTTCCAAATTATTAAAAGGAACTTTTTTTAAATACTTAGTAATTGATATGAAAGCGACTTCATGAAAGTTATCTAATTTGCATATTCCTTTGAAAAGTGAACGTTAATTAAATAATTATTCCTTTTCTATGGTTTAATTTATCTATTACACTTAATTCGTTTTATGCATGGCTTATACGCCGTGCATAATTGCATAGAATTTAGGGTGAAAAAGTTCCTAGATAAACGAACATGTTTCTACACACACACACACACACACACACACACACACACACACACACACACACACACACACACACACACACACACACACACACATACACACACATATGGCAATATATATGTGTATTTGTGTGTGCCTTTCTTTGTGTATGTTTAAAACGTCTCTACCAAACAGCTCTCTGAATATTTGGCCTATAAAAACCACATTGACATTGGTATTTGAACTTCGGGAACGCTTTCGATATTATTTTTAGTAAAATAGCTTCGAGGCTGTGACAGTTGAAACAAAAAGTTGGGCTTTGAGTAGCTACTTTGATTAACTACTGAGCATGCGTACATTTCTAGTCGCTTAACCGTTAACCTTTTTTAATCTATCTGACGATAGTTTAGACAGCACCGACAAAGGCTGCAGCGCTAAATGTTTTAGTTTCGAATCACCATGGTGGATATTCTATAATAATCAATAAAGTATTAGCTTCGAAATCTGCATTAATTAAAATTAACATATCATATTAATCGTATTTTACGACTGTGCAACTCCAGAAGACCCGCTCGTTATTATAATATTAATATTATAATTGAAGCATAGGATAATACAACAATTACTTGGTAATTTATATAAATGGAAAAAGTTAAATATTAAAAACAAAAACTATAATTTCGTAACAAAATTAAAGCTAATATTAGGTTGTTTCAGTGCAATGACGAAAAATAGAGATATAGTTTTAAATGACTAGTTATATTAGTGACATACGATAAGGCATTGTAGTCTCTATTGCACTATAGAAACCCTAATGAGCATTAACATATTTGATTTAAACATAGCTATTCAATGTAATTGTTTTCTTTTGAATTAAACAAGAATTTAATGTCATATCACACGCTGCAAATATTTCCTCAACATTTTTGGCTTTCGGTGATTTTGTTGAATTTCTATTATTTTAAAGTTAAAAATTCCAAATTTATCACTAGTCAACGCGTATATTCATTATTCACATAATAATTGCCGATTATTTATGCGTAAGAATCAGGCGCTGTAAAATCATTAGGAAATTTTGATATGTTGAAATAAATAAATAGTAAGATGAATAAAACCTAGGAATGCGAATATAACCGTTTTGAAAACTATTTTGTAATGGTGGCGGTGGTGGTGACTGTACTGATAGAGGATATCAATTATAGTCGCAGTGGTTTGGTTGTGGCGGTGGTGTGGTAGTGGGAGGGATGACGGTAGTATATTTGTAGTGTTTGGTAGTGATGGAAGCGGCGGTGCGCTGGTGGTGGTGGTGATGGTGTTGTGGTGGTGGTGGTTTTCACAAAGAATGCGTTAATTTAAAACATGCATAACTTACACTAGCACCCTATCATATTAATTATTTTCACATAACACTAAAGTAGGTAATAATGTTATCACCCGAAATGCGTTGGAATTTATACTAATTTTAACATGATAATTTCATCTACATTTTGGCGTATTGATGTGGTGATGGCGATGGTGATTGCGGTTGTGGTGCTGGTATCGTGGTTGTTGTTGTTTGTGGTAGTTGAGGTGGTCTGCACCAACGAAGCAACGGCTGGGTATTACTAACTAATCCATCTTAAATAATTGTTTATTGGCGTTTTTGTAATATATAATATCTCCTTCTAATATTTATATCATTCAGCATTATAACAGTCTGAGTCAATTTGAAATATTCCGTTTTCACTGTAAGCTGTTATTTTTGTCTTGAAAATTTTTTTTGAGAGAAAGTGGTTTTAATGATTTGTAACCGATCAAGCGGACGATCAAGCCTTTATGTGCACGCAACATGCAACATAGCATTAGCTACTTTTATTTTCTCTACCACTCTCCCTCGACCCAGGACTGTACCCTAATAAACTAAGTCTTTGGCAGCAAAGATACAGCATTTTCCCTCGACACGAACGTAAAGGTGCATGTATTTGGTGACTTCAATGTCCACCACAGTAATTGGGTTGAATATTTTACTCAGACAGACTCAGCTGGTACGACAACACATAACTTCTCTATATCTCATTCCCTATCCCAAACCCGTTCCCAGGCCAGCAAGAACAACACGCATCACTTCTAGATTTGTTTCTGACTACAGTTCCCGATCACTGTGTAACGAATGCCCACAGCCCACTTGGGAACGCCGATCATGCAGTGGTAATGGTTGAAATCGCCCTAAACTCTAGAGCCCAAACTGAAGAGCCATTTCTCAAAACAACGAGATATTATAAAAAGGCTGAGTGCGAAAGGACGCCCCATGGCAAAATATCTTTTCACTCCGTGCTGAACATTGTGCAAATGAGACTACTGACTGGTTCAAAATGTCAATTTAAGCACATGTTCCTACACGCAAATTGTCTAGCAAGCACCACTCTCTCCAATGGTTTACTTCTACAGATGCAGCTGCCATATCGAAAAGGCAGCACGCGTACCACAGATTCAACTGACATAAGTCCAGCTCAAACAGACAGAAGCATATAGAAGCCAGAAATAACTGTAGGAAAGAAATAGCGACAGCTAAGAAAGAATTTACAGAAACCACCAAAAAACGCATCGAAGTACAGAAATTAGGAACCCGTGACTTCTGGAAAATCTACAACAGTAAATAATGGGCAATCAAAAATACCTCACTATCCAACAATTATGAGGTTGTTTGCTCTGCAACTGAGAAGGCAAACATGTTTGCCAGCCGGTTTGCCTCCAACTCCACACAGGACCCTGCTAACCACACCCTCCCTGACTTTCCTTTGCGGACAGACGCAACTCTTGACGACTTGAAAATCACCCCTGCTCAGGTGCATGCTATCATAAGACATCCTCACACTACAAAAGCATTTGGCCATGATCTAATCCCGGGTGTGCTATTAAAAAAGTGCGCCGCCGAAGTAGCTCCAATTCTCTCCAAACTTTACAACAAATGCCTTAATGAATCTTGATTTCCTGCCTGCTGTAGTACCAGTTTTCAAGAATTCTGGCGAAAGAACTGACCCCGTAAATTATCGTCCCATTAGCCTCCTCCCACTCTTCGCCAAAATATTTGAGACCATAATTAACCAAGCTCTAGTCCATCACCTTACAGATGCTAAACTTCTGACTGACCAACAATATGGATTTAGGCAAGCCCGTTCCACAGCAGACATTCTAACTGTAATCTCAGAGCGTATATACGATTCACTGGACAAATCATGGGGAGGGTAGAGCGGTAGCTCTAGAAATATCTAAGGGTTTTGAAAGTGTATGGCATGAAGGTCTGCTCGGTAAAATCAGATCATACGGTATCATTGGAAGAATACATAACATAATTAAATCCTTCTTAGATAAGAGTAAACTGTTGTTCTGGACGGTCGTACACCTAAACAATATGATAACAGACACGACAGGAAAACAAATGGACACATACCAAAAGAAATGGCAGAAACACTAGCAGATAATCTCCGATCTGCAGTGGAATAGGGACAAAAATGGATGGTCACATTCAATGCTGCCAAGACTAAACTTGTTTCCTTAAATAATTACAAGAAATCTTCTCTACCACTAATAGCAATGACCAATGAATCTTTATCCGAAAGTACATCTTTTTGACACCTTGGGCTAATGTTCACAGGAAACATGAGTTGGAACAATTACATTCAGATATTGCCAGGACCGATGCGAAGAAGGTAGGTTCTCTCTACGGTGCTAGAAAGATACTAACGCCCGAAAGTATCCTGTACGTCTACAAGACCATTATCCGCACATGTATGGAGTATTGTTATCATATTTGGGATGGTGCATCTTCCACTAGTCTATCGCTCCTAGACAAGGTTCAATAGAGAGTCGCCAATCTGAACTTTCATCTAAGGTTAAACCTCTATCCCATCGACGAAATGTTTCATCCCTCTGCCTGTTCTACAAGTACTTTAACGATGAATGCTCTGACGAACTGCAATCCCTTGTACCCCCTTGACGTAAATACCCGCGTACAACCCGACAAGCAGCTAAATCCCACCCCTACACGGTAGAGATCCCTAGATGTAAGATAGCCTTCTACTTCAGTAGCTTCTTCCTTATAACCGCTAGATTTGGAATTCCATTCCGGGTCCCTGCTTCCCCAACTGTACTAACATGCAGATGTTCAAGTGTAACGTGAACCCACATCTTGCTGCGCAACTCTCTACATAGTACCCCTGATGCTTATGTCCCTGATAGTTGCAATGTGCCTTTTTTTGTGTGGAAATGTAATTAAAAACATATGTAAAGGCTTGCAATTCGTTTTTTATTAATTAATGTTTGAGATGATGATGGTTTCTGTGTGAGATCGGACGGACGTCGGACAAGTAAATAATTATTTAGATTAAACAAAGTTCTAGCGAGGAACATTTAAATGTCGTGGGTGATTAGATAAAAAAAAACTCCACAACTCTTCTATCGTCTCCACATATTCCACATACGTACTATACAATAGATTGTAAATCCGAAATTCAAAGAGAACACGTCGACTTCTTCAATGAGGGACAATAAAACACAAAAGATATCAAAATATCAGTGTATTAGTGTTTAGGTCATCCGTGAAAAAGGACTCAAAATTATTTCATAAATATCAGGTTATCTAGTGCGTTTCCCTTTGACTCTAAAAGAACGACGGGGAGTGGGAGAGATGAATTGAGATTAAGAAATTGTTTTCTTTTTTTTCTGGCAGAAATGTTGCGTGATGAATTCGATTTGATTATCTTGGTTGTCTGGGTGAACGGCGGGGGTTATGAGATTGTGTTTGTTGCATGGAAAGAATTCAAAAATATGAATATTATAATTAAGAGCAAAAAATTTTAGGGCAAGAGTTCAAAGACTTGCGACTAAGGTCAAAGAGAATACTAAACTTATTTCATTACGGCGCCCTGGTTAGAAAAATATGCGAGTCAAGGACTATTTAGAAAAAAAAAACAAAAAACGAAATGAAGTTTAACATCAAATTACATGTGTACTCCCATGGTGAAATAATCCAAAGTTTCGCCGTTTTCTCTCGCAATATTTTACTCTGTGGAAATGATGATTCGACAGTGGTTATCCTGACGAACTAGGGACGTGACGTCCCGAGTTCAAGTTTTGTTTAATGCCATGTTTTTACTTTTTACTAATATGCTGGGAGAATAATATTACTGTCTTTTAAGATAAGGTAACGAGGAAATAAATGGAAAAATAAGAACACTGTGCTTAGTGAGGAAACATTTTAGAATTCATATTCATAAAATATCGTATAGTTCTTTTACAAAACCAAAATATTTCTATTCTAACAGTTTATTGTCTGAAACTCTGTGATATAATATTACGTTACAATAAATACTTTCTTACGTATGAATATAAGTTATTGCAGACTATGCACTTGTAATTTAGATAAACAAGCTTTTATATAGTTTGTGTTTATTTAATCATATTTCTGAGACGATGTGAATATTTAAACGCTAATTTATTCTCGAATACAAATTTAAGTTTATACAAACAATTTAATAAAACCCCGACGAACTGCAAGCACTTGTACCCCCTCGACGTAAATACCCCCGACAAACCCGACAAGCAGCTAAATCTCACCCATCACAGTAGAGATCCCTAGATGTAAGAGAGCCTTCTACTCCAGTAGTTTCTTTCCCAGAACTGCTAGGCTTTGGAATTACCTTCCGGGTCCCTGCTTTCCCAACTGTACTGACATGCAGAAGTTCAAGTGTAACGTGAACCGACACCTTGCTGCCCAACTCCCTACATAGTACCCCTGTAGATTATGTCCCTGATTGTAGCCCCCTACATCAAAGTGGCAGCGTGCCTTGTTTGGGGTGAAAATGTAATAAAAAATCAAATAAAATAGTCATTATTCCCATTCTTCGTCCACACAAAAGCGAGTTATAGAAGATCTACCTTTCATCAATTGATTTATGAAAATGCTTAAACAAAATATTCCTACGCAATACAGTCAGAAAATAGCACGAAACCACTTTATCTATCCCTCCAGCGCGGCCATAGCCGAGATTGATTGAGTTTGTAGTGTAATTCAAATCTTATTGGTAGCTGAATACTTGATGCTTCGTCAGGGCTATCAGGGGTAATTTTATCGTGACGCCATCACTAGACGCGATGCCTACCACGGCTTAAGATAGTCCCATCTACCCTAAATAGAACGATAGACCGCGCTAGATTCTCAACCTGGTATTTTACCTCGCGGTACATACAGAGCGTCGCCATTCGCAAATGGTCACCCATCTGGTAGGCTCAACGTTGCTTAACTTCAGTGATCTGACGAGAAGCGCTGTCAACGTGATTGTGCCGTATTCCATTGGAATACGGCACTTTTTATAAGAAAGACGAAAAGAGGACGAAAGAGGGTTGTCGCAAAGAACATAAATGTCTATTGATATTATTACTATAGATGAAGTTAGATAGAAGTTATAGTTTAAAATTAATAGTTCCATACGGCTGAAGTTTTTTGAAAGATGCTGCAGCAATATGAAGCTTTATTCTAACAAGGTATTAAAACAGCAAACTGATGAAAACTACGAGATCAGTGAGTCAATCGAGGTGTACGAAAGAAAGCAGGAAATAAATAAGGCAATGTTGAAAAAAATGGTTATAATGGTTCTTGTAGTTGAAACAGTGACTAACAACATCACGTCTGATAGACGGGGAGGGTGGAGAGCTAGAGAATAGCGAGAAGAGAAGGAAAGGGTCTGATAAGGATAGGGATATGACCTGAAAGTGAGGAAAACGGAAAAAAAGAAAAGAGAAAGATGTGGATAATGAGAGATGAAAAGAGCAAGAGAGAGCGAGGAGATTAGAAGAGAAATAGACAAGAACATGGAGTTACGGCGAGAAAAGGATGATGAGGCTTGATAATCGGAGGGAGAAATGGAGAAAAAGAGATGGAGCAAGAGATATAGATGCATACAGCATTGAATAGCTTTTTTTTTCGCTGCATCAGGCACACCTTGTATTCTGCATCACATAGAGAGAAAGTCGCTGGACACGGCTTCTGAGCTCGAAATCTTATTGGTTTGTAGTGTAAGTTAATCCTTGGCTCGATCCACTTCCGGTGGAGTCACCTCTGATATTTAATGTGACACTCTAATGTTTTCCATTCAACCACGATCTTCATTATGCGACATAAAGGTTAGTCTGCAGCTCAATCCGGTAATAAATGACCTGGAGAGATTGGGTTGAGGTTGTGTGTATTCATGTAATTGGCTCTGCTACACACGTACACGGTTCCCACCATTTTCCGATGAAAGGCTTGTTACATTTTTGCATTTCGCTGATGCAATTTATCGATTTTGTTATGCTTTTGTGATTTCGCGAAAACATCTGCACTTATGTTCGTTTCTTAACGGAGAACGACTTCCTATCGGGCCTCGCCAGATTAAACATTATACATTTTCATCTGCTGGTCTCATTCTAGTTCGCTTATTCTCACTTTCTCTCTTCTTTCTTATTATCTCCGTTTCCCCATCCGTTTTTTTTTTCTTAAAATCTGTCTTCCTCATTCTTTAGCTCCCTTTAAACATTCCATTCTTCTTTCGCAATAGTTATTCTTTTTTAGCGTCCACCCCTTTTCCTCTCTTTCACTTTCAAGAAACTCTACCATATTCCATGTAATTTCAACTTCCGCCTTTTTCTTCCGTTATATGCTGTCTTTCGTGTTCCGTCTTGATTATTTAGATCGAATATTTATCGGAAATCATGATTGCTATCGATTTTTCCGTCTTTCCGAATGCAGATGAGATACAAAAACGAATGCAAATTGCATTGTTGATAGTTTCTTATCAGATCGATGGACACAACGAAATGATGAGTATTTTCGATCAAATTCAATGATTGGAAAAAGGTACCAACTGTTCATGTTGAATAAAGCTTTCTTTATATAAATCATCTTAAGCTTCGTTTCCAACGAGGGTCATTATTATAATAGTTTTTTGACGATCATGTAATACACATAACTTTCTAATGTAAGGAAAAAATAAAATATGTATACATTGATATAAAATAAAATATCTATGCAGTCTAAGGAGGAAATAGAATATGCATACATTAACTAAAATAAGAATCACATATATTTTTCCTACAACTCTTCCCTTCTCAAAAAAACATTATGTCATGCAGACTTGCTTTCACTCCAAATCTAATATGAACAACTGTTTGCTATTAGGTCGAGAAGCAAGTTCCTTCGGCATTTTTATATTTTGATTTCATATGATGGATTTTCAAAAAGTTTTCATGATAATACCTTTACTTTACATATCATTTTAAGAAGCGTTTTTCGCTCTGTCTAACTGTTTAAATTACACTCGTTTAAAAACAATTATGCCTTCTTTTCAAAACGTTGAATATAAGACGGAGGAAAGCAAATTCGCCCGATTTTCTTATTTCGCTTCAGGCGTGGCCAAAAAGCAGCTGAAACAGTTTCTTTTCGAAGTAGCTTGAATTGAGATGAGAAGATTTTACGATTTTGAATTGAGATGTGAAGATTATAATATTTTACTTTTTTCTACTTTATATTCAACGTTCTGAAAAGAAGACAGACTTGTGTTAAATACGGTTGTAATTCAAACGATTAGAAAAGGGCGAAAATGTTTTTTTTAAAATGATGTATTAAGTAAACGTAGTGTAATGATAACTTTTTAAAATTCATAATTTGAAATCAAAATTAAAAATTCCACAAGAACCTTCGTTTCAACTTAATATCTTGAAATCATCAAATCAACACATTTATGCATGGATTTACAACTTAAATTTTTTTTATTAAATTTTCACACCAAACAAGGCACATTGCCACTTTGGTGTAAGGGACTACTATCAGGGACATAGGCATCAGGGGTACTGTGTAGGGAGCAATATGTCAGTTCACGTTGCACTTGAACTTCTACATGTCAGTACAGTTGGGGAGACAGGGACCCGGAAGGGAATTCCAAAGTCTAGCGGTTCTGGGGAAGAAACTACTGGAGTAGAAGGCTTTCTTACATCTAGGGATCCCTACTGTGAAGAGGTGGGATTTAACTGCTTGTCGAGTTTGTCGGGGGTATTTACATCGAGGGGGCACATGTGTTTGCAGTTCATCAGAGAATTCATCGTTAAAGTACTTGTAGAACAGGCAGAGGGATGCAGCATTTCGTCGATGGGACAGAGTCTGAAATTTAGATGACAGTTCAGGACCTATTAGGTTGGCGACTCTCTTTTGAACCTTGTCTAGGAGCGATTGACTAGTGGCAGATGCATCAGCCAAAATATGACAACAATACTCCATACATGGGCGAATGATGGCCTTATAGAGGTAAAGGATACATTCGGGCGTTAGTATCTTTCTAGCACTGTAGAGAGAACCTACCTTCTTTGCAGCAGTCCTGGCGATACTCTGAATGTAATTGTTCCAACTCATGTTTCCTGAGAGCCTTAGGCCGAGGAGTTTAAAGAATGTACTTTCAGATAAAGATTCATTGACCATTGCTGCTAGTGGTAGAGAGGGGTTCTTGTAATTATTGAAGGAAACGAGTTTAGTTTTGGCAGCATTGAATGTGACCATCCATTTATGTCCCCATTCCACTACAGATTGGAGGTCATCCTCTAGTATTTCTGCCATGTCTGTGCTTGTCTAGAAGTCACTTTACTAAACACTTAAGTATTTACAATTGCTAACAACTTTCTTTAACACATATCATTTATTCTGTTATTTCGAGCTTGTTATCGCATGATTTGCAAAGATTTTCTTGTTTTACAGTCTTTCATCCCGCCGTTTTGTTTTATTTCCGTCGAAATCCAATGCAATTCCTAAATGTTTAAAACGTATGTGATTGCTGGCCTTCCCTATTTTTTTTCGCTGTTTTTATCCCCAATGACACAAATAAATCTGAAGATTGTTCTTCTTTTTAGTCCATTAGGATATGTGGTTTGTATTATGAAAAGAAATCAATTAACCTAGAAATCAATAATGTTAAACAGATATTATAAATCGAACTAGTTATGAAGATCCAGCAACCGATATTGCCTTCATAAATGCACGTGGGAATTAATTTTATCGTAAGACGCAATCGATTATATCCTTCGAGTTCAAATCAAATTGGTTCTGCCATATTCAATTACATACTGATTCCACTGACAATAACATGCATGTTTCTATGGGTATACGCATTATATATGTTCCAGTATTATATATGTCTATACAACCAGCATAAAACTGTGCATTGAGTACTATTAGCTTTCTCTCTCTCTCTTTCTCCCTTTCACTTTCTCTCTCTATTGGATAATACACATAAACTTTTTTTACCAGTTATACCCGCAGTCTGACAAACTCCAATACCTGTCGCATCCTAAAAGTATTGCCTGTCTGTGCTTGCTTTAGAAGGTTGTTCACTGAATATTCTGCAGTTAATTTACTTCATTTCTACTCAACATAAATGTTTCCGATCACGCGAACAACTTTTATTTTTTTACATAAAAGTCACCACTTATCAAGGTCCGGAAGCCACTCGGGGATAAGGGTTATTGCGTGTACAGTAATCATTAGGATAGTATCGTAGTACTCGTTAGTATTGGAGATTTGATAAAGTGTCTTGCTTAAGGGGGCGGTTCATCAGGAATTTGTTTATCTTGGACTTGAAGACATCTAAGTTTAGTCAGATGGGAAACAGGCAGACCGAAAGAGAGTTCCATTGACGTTCACTTGTAAGACAGAAGCTTTGTTCATGGGATCTTCGTTTTGGTTTTGGCGGAGTTAAAGAGTAGGGAAAGTTTTTAACAGTGGTTTCAGTTAGACGGGTGTTTTTCGTGAAAGATCGTCGAGGAAGTAACAGGGATTGGAGCTCAGACGAGCACTTGCCATGAAAATAAAGATAAAACAAAGACATGCTCGCTACGTCTCTTCTGTAAGAGAGACGTTGCAAGGAAGTGAAAAAGGCACTCCCATTAAGCTACGAAGTCTATGTTGTACTCTGTGAAGGCAGGATAGGCTGTTTTTAGCAGCTCCTACCCAGATGTGGCAGCAATACTTCATCCTTGAACGTACTTGGCTTTTATATGGATAGAAAATTACATCATAGTGATATATCTTCTGGAGCAGTAGAAGGATCCTACCATCTTTCCGACGACCTTGGCAATAGACTTGATGTACGTGTTCCATATCCGGTCAGGAGTAAAGGTCAATCCCAGAAGCTTATCAAAAGATGGAACCTTCCATAGACGAGAGTCATCCATTTCAACTGATGTCAGGTGGGAATGAGAACGTTTATGATGTGAAGATAAGAGGTTGGTTTTAGATGCATTAAAAGTAACCAGCCAACTCTTCCCCCTGTACCGTGCGCACAAGATCAGAGGAGAGAGATTCAGAGAGAACTTTGTCATTTACGACCTTAGATGTGTTGCCATAGTTGGTCATGTCATAAGCATAGATGTCAACGAATGATTTTATATGTGTTTTTGGAGGTCATTGATGTAGATCAGGAAGAAAGTTGGGGCCAGGATGGACCCTTGAGGGACTCCAGCATTAATACTGCAGGCTTCTGATTTTTGTCCATCGACTACTACTCTTATGAGCCTATCAGAGAGAAATGATTTAGTGATAGAGAAAACATTTCCAGTTATACCGTAGCTGAAAATATTGTGAAGTAGGCCTTTACGCCATACCTTGTCGAAGGCCTTGGATATGTCAAGAGCAATTGCCCTAGAAAGGAAGCCTTTGTCAAGAGATTCACTAATCATATGAGATATAACCGTTAGAACATATGCGGTAGATCTTGCAGAACGGGAACCATATTGATTGTCACTATGAAGGTTACTTCTGCGGAGGTGGTTGACTATTTTTCTATTTAATATGGATTCCAGCATTTTACTCATGACACACAGGAGACTTATTGGTGTGTACTGAGAGGGAGATGACTTATCACCTGAATTCTTAAATACAGGGCATACTGGTGAGGTTTCCCAGGGTGTTGGAAAGCACTTCTCCTTAAGGCAACGCTTAAAGAGTTTCGTAAGTATGGGAGCAAGTTCTGGTTGAAGCTTTTTTAACACTATAATTGGGACGCCGTCAGGGCCAGTTGCTTTACTGGAATCAAGGTTCTTGATTAGCTTGGCGACCTCATGCACATATATTTGTATGTTTCTTAGCGTGTTCTGTGTTATAGGAGGAAATATGGTGAGTTGATGGCCTTGGTCGCATAGGGTAGAATTTGCTGCAAAGTTCTTGGCAAATAGTTTAGCCTTGTCTGATGCTGATGAGATGGCCTCTTGTCCATTGATAATGGTTGGGATAGAACGCGCACTTCTGTTCAGGATCCTATTTGTTTATTTACCAAAACTGGTGGGAACCAAGCCGCTGATCAGTTACTTTGGATTTAACGGACTGGGCATATAGCTCTCTTGCATTTTTATAACTCTTTTACAGTGGTTGCTGGCGTTCCTGAAATTAGCTCCTGCTAATATCCTAGCAAGACAGCTATCCTATATCTGCTGCTAATTTTCACATGGGCTTATATGCGCCCTGCTACGTATCTTTCTTTCCAAAAAATGGTTCACAAGAATTTTTATTAAACATGCTGAAGTACTAATACAGGAAAAACACATTCAAATGTTAAAACAATAAAACATGATTAAATCTTGATAAAAATGTCTTTATTTTATATTTTTTTCTTGTCAGATATTCAGTCCATAACGTATTCTTTCTATTTCTTAATAAAAGAACTCCAACGCATTATTGCAAATATTTAAATGCAACGTTTTAATACGTTAAAAGGGTAACATTCAGTTCACTGTTTACATAGCAAGTATGTATATTTTTTGTATTTTTAGAAGTTTCAATTGAAAATTGTAGAGCTTGGATTGTTCGAGAATCCAGTTTAAATGTAAAAAAAAATATTTTACAAAATCCGTAAAATTACAGCAAGCCCAAATCAGAGATAGTATAGTCATTGATGTTTATTTATTGACGAGTCTCGAAATTCATCCAACTGAAACTAAATATTTTTATTTTTGTAATAACGTCAGTTTATTGCTGTTTGACAGTCTTTATAACACAAATGCTATAGTGCTGATTATATTCCAGTAAACATTTATACATATATTTTTTCGGGTGAGTTGTTCTTTCTTTTTGCATAGCTTTTTCTTATTCTCTTACATCAACGATCATTCCCTATCAGCATCCTATCAGTCATAGCAATTATATCTTTCCTTTTTCGTGTGATAGATTTTTACGCCGACTTGCCCTCAATTTTTTGTTAAAACTTCCTCTTTGAAACATTTAGAGAACTATTATTCATTTTGTTGTAAGCTATGCGTATCTTCACAAACACGCTCTTGTATTTCTTCTGTTATTCAGGTATCCAATAAACCTTTGGTCATTGCTGCACGCCAAAAAGTAAATTGTAATTATCCATGACGAAGGATATCCAGGAACATCGAAAATGACACAAATCGGCTGCACAACCCCAGATTGTGAAGCCACTTGTGACAGTAATCTGGCATCGGAATTCCTCATCTGTCTGATTGACATCCATATCAACACGGCCCAACTCTGCCTGCGCCTGTTGTAGCTACAGCAGCACTAGCTAAAGCAGCAAAAAGTCACGTGACCCACAGTATCGGTTACAGGTTCAAGTGAAGGCTTTGCCTACTTTGAACAGAGATGGGATGACAATACATTCGCCTGCTGATTACAGTGCATAGAAGTAGTCTTCCCGCTCCTCGAGTTATGCGACTACCCCTTGAAAAAAGACTATCATAGGGGCATTCAGGTTCCTCGCACACCCCGATGAGACAACCATCTTGCAAAAGATGAGGACTTTTACTGTACGACAGGAGAGTGTCATGGTAAAATGAGTTTAGCTACAAAACATTAAGTAAGATAGGGACGCACCAGGGTGGTGTGTGTCGGTTCCCCACAGGTTTTGCAACTTGTGGAAGCGAAATTAGCTACATATTCCATGGTTCTCTCATCCGCGATATCTACGACGAGGATATCCGACTGGACATACTGGGGCAACCCTAGAATCGAGACAAAAAGATGGAAACGCTCCGCCGGCTGCCTTCACAACAATGAACCCACCACCTCCGCTGCAGTTGCCAGCTCATACAGGAGACAGGAGCGGAACCAAATAATAGACCGTGAATCATATGCAAATTCAAACCAGAATTATGGCAGAATTCTTGCCGTCAGTATGACTCGAACCCTTCGGTTACTCCGGAGGATCTAACTAGAAGCCTATTTAAAGAGCGGACAGAATAAAAGATTTCCCGGCATTACTACACACGCTCACATTGCAGCACACTCCATCACTTCAAAAAGGTTTTCCGTCGCAGTCAAGCAAAACACAGCCCCCCCCCCCCGCAAGTGATACTGCTTCGGCTGTATTCGACGCCCTCTGCCACATCGAAACAATTCCTCTCCCCAACGCAGACTCAGAAGCTGTTTCGCAGAGACATACCCTTGTTTTTGAACACCATACATACAATGATATGTGCAAGTGTATAGGAATGTCGTGCATCCGAACAACAACTGTTCATAAACGTCGATATACAGGTAAACTCTTCTTGCATTTTAGACATCGGCATACTCCCTCACATCCACAGCACCACTGCCATTGTAACGCATCCAGCCATGACAGATATAGGATTCCAGTCGTGCGTAGGCGGCATCACAGTGTTGCATAAGATGTGTCTGAACCCCTTACCTCCGAGTGACTTCCGGGCCTTGATAAGTGGTGACTACCATGCAAACAAATCTGTGATATCGTCCCATGCTCAATGGAAGTGTCAACCACGAATGATAAACCTATTGAAATCGTAGATACCCTTCCACTGCATATATCAGGTGTATCTGACAATTGAACTATTTGCAACACACGTTAGCTTGGATACTTCACACAATCCACGGAGCGTCTTTACCTTTCTAAGCACGCGTGTTTCTCGAAAGGATTCCTACAAACTTTCTCATGAATACGTGATAGGAATTAACGGTCCCGGGCGTGTCACACTCAGAAACAGGCAGTTGCATCGTAGATAAACGCCAGTTGGAAAGGCCCCTAATTATCTTGTCTCCTGGCCCTCTTTCTGTAACCTACCCGAACCCAACTGACCCTGCTTTTCAACATAAACTTATCCCAGCCCCGTAAGTAAGCCAATTACAACTGCTTTGTCTCCAAAGTACGCGACAAGCCCAAGACCCACTCAGTAACATAATCAGAGTCATCTCCCCTGGCTCTTCAGTAACATCGGCGGATATCCCCACGAAACAGGGCACTATATCGGAGAAGGGAATCCCCAGGAAACTGCACCGGCCCTTCCCCATAACAAGCCAAGAATTCCAACCCTCGCGTCCCCGATGGCGTGGCCCGATCATGTGAAGTTTCAACACAAACTATCTGTTGTAGTCTGTTTCCATACTGGAAAGTGATTAGTTTATGAAAGACCAAAACCTCAGTTATATTTTAGTTACATTCAGGTATAGCTTCACATGCGTGGCAGGCGTGATAATCTCCCACAGATTTGTACCAGTAATGTTCGTGTATTTTATCCATCAAGTCTCCGCCACTATTAGTACCAGAGACTTTGGGGTGTAGAAGACAATTTCGGCTTTTTTGTTTATCTCTTAATTGCCCAGTCAATTTAAATGAGATTATCTCAAACATTTACGGTCAATAACTGGTCTAATGGGGAGGCATTATCCGTGCTCCTAACTAATTCGGATATTAACATAATACAACAATTAGTGCATTCCCTCTTTTAAGGCCACAATGCATTTGATCGTATTATTAAGCATCTGCAATTCTGCCATCTAATGCGAGCACTGTTTATTCAATTATTCTACTCTCGCCATCCTCTAACATTCTATGTTTGTAAAACCAGTCAATTAAAGTCCAATCAGTAACTTCTGATTGCTAGGTTGCATATCTGGGACATTTGATTAGTTGTCCGAAATCTGTTGACAGCTTTCGGCCTGTATAAAGAAAAAGAATCGCTGCTATTTTAATCCTCTACATTTATAACCTGAGACTGTGACTATCCCAAATACTTAGTGGCATTTATCATTCTAATATCGAGCCAATGTAAACTGCTACGCTTTTCTGTCATAAAATGTTTTAGATTTAAAGAATAATTTTCTTCGTGTCAAGTGTCTTACCTGAACGCCACGCTGATTTACTTACCATTTATTTAAAAATTGAAGCGACTTATGATGTCAATATATCAGTGTTTACTATTTATAAGAATCCACGTAGCAAAATACGACGAAAAAAAGCACCAGACGCAGTTAAAAACCTCGCAAATAAGAAAACATTACCTATAAATCGTTCAGCATAGAACGATCGTGTCTTTTCTTTTTCATTTTTTTAAAGTATAAATAAAAATATAATATCTTCATATGTAATAATCCTTTGCGCAATAGCAGGAAGTACTGTCAATTAAAACGACATGTAACCTTAGGACAAATTAAAGTCCGATTTATTTCTGCTTTTTAGTACTTACTTTTTTTTTTAGTTTTTACTGCTTGTTTTTGTACGTATATTAATTCATTCATGCGTTATGCAGGTTTAAACATTTACTACAGTCTTCTTAGACCTCCCGTCAAGTTTATCAAATTTTAAAACTTTACTAATTTATAAATAAAAAAACTGTAGACATGCGTTAAACATATCGAACACTATTTACTACATTAAAATGAGCATAAAACAATAATGCATAACCGACCCGTGTGACTAGAACATTCGTCTTTAACACAAAAAGAACATTTACGGAAAACCACGGTTCACAAAATATCCTTGTGCAAGAAAATATGACGGACACGACCGAAAAAAATCGAACCTGAGCAAATTTACTCACCAACTATTTTTTGTTCCTAAGTTTTCTCCCTCAGTCTTTACAGCATTTTCCAGTAACGTTTTGTCTTCTCTATTTCGACTTTTATTTTATCGTGAAATCCAAAATAGTTATAATGTAACGTTACCGTAATTTTTTTACTGTGTCGTTACACTTCAAACCTCTCGGATCTACGCGTCATCTGGCACCACCGCGAAAGTATAAACAAATAAAAAAGTAATGAAATAAACATCTGAATCGGCTCCGTTTGTTAAGAACAAATAAAATGTATTTATTCGTTGTTCCGCCAAAACCATGAATTTAATTATCGTTATTTTATCGTTATTTCTATGGCAGGTGCTCGTCTGAACTCCAATCTCTGGTTCCCGCTCGCCAATCTTTCACGAAAAACACCCGTCTAGCTGAATCCACTGTGAAAAATTTCCCCCACTCTTTATCTGTGCCTAAATCGAAACGCGGATTCCATGAATAAAGCTTCTTTCTTAGAACTTCACGCCTGTGGATCTCTGTTCCGTCTGCTTGCTTCCCACCGGACTACAACTTGGATGTCTTCAAGTCCAACGTAAACAAATTCCTAATGAACCGCCCCTTAAGTAAACACTTCATCAAATCTCCATACTAACGTAATGTACTTGCAATAACCCTTATCCCTGAGTGTCTTCCGGACTTGATAAGTGGTGATCACTGTGTAAAAAAAAAAAATCTTGCAAAACTCTTTCCAACGCACAAGTGATTTTGAAAATCTTTCTGTCAGGCGCACAACTTGATTCTTCCCTCGACCACGTGTTGTATTTTTCTTTTGTTATAAGCTTGCGCACGTTTGCTAATTTGTATAGTACTTTAACGGGTGCTGCTGCGAATATTGTTATCAGCAATCGGCTGCTGCTAATTTTTTCACTCGTTCCAATAATTGGATGCGTAAAGAGAAAGAACCAGCTTTTTTCCCATTGTACTACCTATTCCAGGTCGGAGGAGAGACACCCAGAAAGGTCCTGGTTATTGATAACCTTCGAAGTGTTGCCATAGATGATAGCATCGTTTGCGTATATATCGACGAATGAACTTAGAATGTGATTTTGGAGTTTAAATCTAAGTAACCCATTATCAATTTTTGTAGATTGACTATTATTTTAGTACTTACTTTAGTACTTATACTTACATTACGTAATAATTGTTTAAAACATTATTTAAGTTTTGTAAAACTTCCAACCTAGTTTTCCAAATTTTACAAGTTAGTAATCTTAAGCTGGAACAGTCTAAACACAAGCTCATAAAAAAATCATCTCGAAAACAAAACAAGTAACTATGTTAAAATGAGTATGGATCTATATCCCTCGTCATAATGTATAATGGATCCGTAATCTAGAATATTCGCTTTTAACACTAAAACAACATTCGACGGTCCACCAAACATACTTGAGCAACAAAATTATGATTGATACGGAAAAAATTCAAAAGTGGACAGATAATTCGCAAAAACGCGAACAATATTTTTCTCCCCTTTGTTCTCCACTCCCGGGTTGGTTTATTTTACGTCCTTCTTTTCCGACTACATTTTCAATGGTTAGTTTTTCCCCTTCTTTTTCTCTTCATTTTGACCCTTTGTGGCAAAAGGCCTTGTCGTGGCATAAACAAACAAATAAGACAAGAAAGAAAGAAAATCCGACTCTTTCTTTTAAGTACTAATGAAATGTATTTATTCGTAATTGTTCGAACACAACGCATTTCATTATATTTTCAAAGTTTTAGCATACACCAGTGCTTTTTACAAGCATCTGTCCCCGCCACTTCAAGCTGGCGCTCGCCAGCGTTACCTCACCCTCGTATTTAAACATTTATCTTCCCGGGTAACTTTCTTTTCTTCTCCACGTGGTGCGCTTTTTCTTCCTTTCTTGTGACACAAACTTGCGTACACTTGCTAATTTGCATACATACGTTTACATTACTTTTGTTAATATTTTCGCTTGCCAACTATCTTTCGACTGATTCTGCTGAGTTTCTTACACTCGGTTATATGCGCTCTATTGCATTAATAATCAACGTTGATTATTTCAATTTGCTGCATTTTGTATGTATCATTTGCGATGATGTTCTCGCATTCAAATAAGATAGATGTTTGATATTTGAATCAATTGTTTCGTCATATATTATTTATGAAATGTGAGCCTACATAGGTAATCAACACTCGTTCATATTTTGATGCGAGAAATCAGCATCATAAATAGACGATACACACGAAAAAGATCAGAGTTCAAATCAGCCGAAAGTTATGAGCCACATAAGCTTCTACATTTAAAACAATTAAAACAACGGTTACTTACAAAAAGATTGTCACATAAGTTCTTGAGGTTTTTTAAATCAACATTTGTAAAAGTAAAATAACAGCTATCTAATCAATTATGTATTCGCCATTCGTATGTTTGAATGATTCCTATTAAGTGAAGATGCTTCCCTATATGCATGTGAAAACACTTCATTTTCTCTGCAAATTCACTTGTTGTTTTAATGTTTATGCAAACGTTGGTTTAATTATCCTTTCTCAAGTTCAATTGGTCGGTCAGAAAGAGGTGTGTCGTAAAGATCAAAAGCTCTTCGAGCTTATCAAACCAGTAACGAGCGATTCTCTCGGCCATTGCATGTTCCTTATACACTTACCCAAATACCACGCGCAGATTTGTAGCAGTAAAACATCGATTAAATGCAATCAAGAAGGATATGTTGAAAGTGCACATTTTTTTCAACAAGTAACTTAAAATAACTTGAAGACATTTTTAGCTTCTTACAAACAATCAAATGTTAAAGGACTTTGACTTAAAATTAGGGCTTTTATGTCAAACTGGTCGTTTAGTATGATTACATTTGTGATTATTATTGCATTAGACACTAAACTATTATGGCACTATATTAATTTATAAGTGTGCAAATATTTGCACGCATCAGTACCACTAACACTTGTGTCACAACAATCTTGTTACACAACAATACCTATAAAGTACAATATTTCCATTAGTCTGTCTGAGTGTCTGTCTGTTCTAATTTTATTCGAAAATTTCTGTAATTTTTTTATAGAATTTTGTATGATGATATGTCACAAACTAAATATTATAGTATCCGCTAATTTCTACAGTAAATGTGATAGAGTCAGGACTAATCAATATTGATCCATAACTTATCCGAGTTAGGAATTAATACGGATTAGTCAATACAACGCTATTTTTATTCTAGAAGTTGTCTAGAAAGTAACTCGACCGATGCGTTTAAAAATTTGAAAAAAAATATTATGATAATGCAGCAAACTAAGTATTATGGCATCCGTTCCATAAATTATAATATCTAATAAAGAAGACAACATCAATTATTTTTACATTTCTGTTGAATGGTAAACAAGCTTGCGAGAGAATGATGTCTATTGCCAAAGTCGCTGGAAAAATGGTAGGGCCCTTCTACTGCTCCAGAAAATATCTCACTGCTGATGCAATTCTCTATCTATATAAAAACCAAGTACGTCCAAGGATGGAGTACTACTGTCACATCTGGGCAGGAGCTGCTAAAACAGCCTATCCTGCCTTGACAGAGTACAAAATAGACTTCGTGGCTTAGTGGGTGATGCCCTTTTCTCTTCTCTGCAACCTCTCTCCCACAGAAGAGACGTCGCGAGCATGTCTTTGGCTTATCGTTACTTCCATGGACAGTGCTCGTCTTAGCTCTAATCCCTGGTTCCCCCTCGTCGATTTTTCACAAGTACGTCCAAGGATGAAATACTGCTGCCATATCTGGGCAGGAGCTGCTAAAAACAACCTATCCTGCCTTGACAGAGTACAAAATAGACTTCGTGGCTTAGTGGGGATGCCTTTTCTCTACCCTGCAACCTCTCTCCCACAGAAGAGACGTTGCGAGCCTATCCTTGTTTTATCGTTATTTCTATGGCAGGTGCTCGTCTGAACTCCAATCTCTGGTCCCCCCTCGCCAATCTTTCACGAAAAACACCCGTCTAGCTGAATCCACTGTGAAAAATTTCCCCCACTCTTTACCTGTGCCTAAATCAAAACGTGGATTCCATAAACAAAGCTTCTTTCTTAGAACTGCGCACCTGTGGAACTATGTTCCGTCTGCTTGCTTCCCACCTGACTACAACTTGGATGTCTTCAAGTCCAACGTAAACAAATTCCTAATGAACCGCCCCCTTAAGTAAACACTTCATCAAATCCCCACACTAACGTATTGTACTTGCAATAACACTTATCCCTGAGTGGCTTCCGGGCCTTGATAAGTGGTGATCACCGTGTAAAAAAAACAAAAAAAAACACCCGTCTAACTGAAACTACTGTCAAAAACTTTCCCCACTCTTTAACTGTGCCAAAATCAAAACGTAGATTCCATAAACAAAGCTTCTTTCTTAGAAGTGCACGCCAGGCGGACTGTCTTACGTCTGCCTGTTTCCCACCTGACTACAACTTAGATTTCTTCAAGTCCAACATAAACAAATTCCTGATGAACAGCCCCCTTAAGTAAGACACTTTATCAAATCTCCAATACTAACGATTACTACGATACTATCCCATTGATTATTATACATGCAATAACCCTTATCCCCGAGTGGCTTCCGGGCCTTCATAAGTCGTACCTTCCATGTAAAAAATGATGTTAAGATAAATGCGAGCAGAACTACAACACAACAAGTTAATATTTCCTTATTTAGTCCTAATAAAGTGAGCTTCTAAATATTAATTTGACTAACCATGGAATAGTGGCGTGAGAAGGAGATTATGTAAGAACACAAGTTACTATGATGTCACATCTCGGCACGGTTACTCCCTCTTTCTATCTCTCTTATGATATAATTGCTGTTGAAAGAATCAGAAATACCATATTTATCAGATGACGTATATCTACAGCAAATCGGTCTAATCCATTAAGTTTTATTTTAAATCAGGCAGAAACCATTACAACGGAGAAGTACTGTCAACAAATGGATGAAATGCATCAGAAACTATCGACTACCACTTTTTGAAGAATTTTAACAACTTTCTGCGTGAGAAATGCTTAAAAACACTAAGCGATATAAAAAAAATACCTTCAGCGACTTAATCGATACCAGAACGTAAGATTTTGACGTTACTGACAAAAATATAGTTGTTTTACGTTGGCAAAACTGTGGTGATTCCCTTAGTGCTTATTTCGATCAATATATTGTTGATTAACCCGAGATATGATTTCAAAAGTTAAAAACCGCAGGAACACTTTGTCAACTTGATAACTTTGCCCTCGTGGAAGGAGAGAAAAAATAGAAGCAAACATCTAATAAATTGTAACCTCTAGCTTAGCTTTACTAATATATATCGTAGATCTTGTTGACGATCATTTTACAATTTATTATTTCTAAACTAAAGCTGACTTGATATTAATGTATGCCAATCTACGCGTAGAATACATTCAATATTAATTAATTAATTAAAATTCGTAACAATCACAACCTATTATTATGGCACACTTAGAAATGTTCCACGTTTAATTCCTTTTCCTAGGACGTAGTGAGGAAAGAGCTTGTTACATATATTTACTAATTCATCTGATTAGCTCTATCAGAACATTCCTTTCTAATTTAACAGGTCGTATGTTTCTTCGACCAATCATAGCGTTAAATGTCCGACTGCTCAATTTGACGATGTAACACTATCTCACAAGAAGCCAACGAATACATATTACGAGCCAAATTCAGCACGCGCGATTTCTCGAAGTTTATTAAATATCCTCAATTCTTGGCGATGTTCACGTCTAATTTGAACGCCATCTTGTTCTGCAAAACGCACCATCGTAGGCTTGTTATTATGTTAGGAGAACAAAAACGTTTCTTATTTCGCCGAGCTATTAGAGAAACTCGTCTGTAATGAAGTCATGCACACTTCTCCCAATTTTACTGTCTATTTTCAAATCCCACGCCCGCATACACAGAGAGGTATATATATATATATATATATATATATATATATATATATATATATATATATATATATATATTCTTTTATTCATATAATCTTTATTTTCTGTTCGCATAATTATATATATATATATATATATATATATATATATATATATCTTTTATATCATTATGTATAAATCTATCAATCAATGTAATCTTTCTCTATTTCTTTCTCTCTCTCTCTCTATATATATATATTTGCCTGTCTAGCCGCACTGATGAGCTGTGAAACAGCGAAACAGTACTGTATGTGGTTGACTATAGTGCTCCTCACCTGAGTTGAGCATATTGAGAAGTGAAAAACGAATTACCATTAGCATATAAGCGACGCTCTTTGTGTAAACAAATCGAGCGGAGGTATTTCGGACGATATCTAAAACATCGTTAAAAACTCACTACTCGTTCAAGCAGCCGCCAATAGCGTAATGGTTAGAAGCCTTGACTGCCGTATAAACGGTCGGGTTTCAATCCTGGCTTGAGGTAGTTGCCTGTCTAGCCGCACTGATGAGCTGTGAAACAGCGAAACAGTACTGTATGTGGTTGACTATAGTGCTCCTCACCTGAGTTGAGCATATTGAGAAGTGAAAAACGAATTACCATTAGCATATAAGCGACGCTCTTTGTGTAAACAAATCGAGCGGAGGTATTTCGGACGATATCTAAAACATCGTTAAAAACTCACTACTCGTTCAAGCAGCCGCCAATAGCGTAATGGTTAGAAGCCTTGACTGCCGTATAAACGGTCGGGTTTCAATCCTGGCTTGAGGTAGTTGCCTGTCTAGCCGCACTGATGAGCTGTGAAACAGCGAAACAGTACTGTATGTGGTTGACTATATATATATATATATATATATATATATATATATATATATATATTATATCATTATGTATAAATGTGTCAGGTTCCCCCGCTCAGGTCAGCAACTGACCTCTGATCTGAATCGAACTGTTGGTTATGATCGTCTAGTCTGCCGGGAGTTCTACACATGGATTCTAAGCGTCTCAGCTTCGTGCTGATTTCTGCTGAAAAAGCAAAAATAAAGCTTCGCATGCACGTCGGAAAAGAAAGATAGACTCGAGGTTTCTAACTATGAAAAAGTTAATTTCATGAAAGTTTAAGTTTTTGCATATATACAATGTTCTGTTTCAGTTCGATTACACCAGAAAATATCCAATTTTTCCAAATCGTATTCTTCGTTCTCTCGGTGGCGGTCAGGATGGATGGAGGGGGGTTTCTTGCGTCCTCCCGGGGCGTGTGTTTCTCTTGAGATTCGGTGTCAATCTGTCTATTCCGACCCGGGTACCCGCTCTTATAGTAAGGTATCGGGGTGAGTCTGGCGAGCTGCTAAACCAATCAAGTCCAGCCACGTCTTTGGAGAATCCCCGGACACACTGTGTGTGTGCATTTCAGCAATCCGTCCGCAGTTTCGTAAATCTGAGACCAGAAATGAAATCCTTTCATACGACCCCAAGGCGTCAAATCCTGTCAATTTTCTGCACTCAGAAACCCAGAACGTGTGAGCCAGGGTTCTTCAGGCCAGACAATGTCATCGTTCCTCATTCTAACATTTCCTGTCATTGTGTTAAACAATAAAAATATATGTTGCTGTCATTGTCTCAAACAATAAAAAAATATATGTCTGTTTTTTATCAAACAAAATAAACTCGCCCCTTTTATAGGTCACCTGTCGCTGTCCGGGATTTAATTCAAGTTTACCGGACAATCTCAACTCAGGGGATTTCAACCTCCCCAATGGGGAGCAGTATCTCTCCTCAAGACGGTTACGTCATATAAATATATCAATCAATCTAATCTAAATACACACGTATATATATACACACTATTGCCAAATAAGTATATTTCAATATCACTACACATTTATGCCAATGTTTCAGTAAATAGTTACAATGAATATAATCACACATTAATTGTGTTACACTATTTATTAAAAACATATTTATTGAAATACAGGGTGGTCGCTAGAAAAGCGGGGTATTTTTATGTTAGCTTAGATCATAAATAAAATGCTTCAATTTAGTTTCCTCGGCAATCTACTCCTGATTTTGCCGGAAGATTGTTTCTCAAAAAGTCCAGACTTAAATGTCATGGATTACTGTGCTTGGGGCTTTTTTATTTACAGAGACGCAGAACTGTGGACGTGACATACACTTTATTGATGACTTAAAAACGTGCTTGGCAAGAACTTGGAATGATATCCCACAAGTTACCCTTCAGAACACCGCACATGCTTGGATTTCTAGGTTAAGACGCTGCAGTGAAATGCACGGACGGCATTTTGAGTATCTATGAGTATATTATAACATTTGTCTTTGAAAAACTTTGTAAAAATTATTCTTTGTAATAATAAATCGTTGTTTTACAAATTTTCCGCTTTTCTAGCGACCACCCTGTATGAAAAACAGTTTGACTTGTAAGCATTTTAGTTTCAGAACTGAAAAAATTAGTTCCAAACAAAATATCAATATCAATCCAAAGGAGCTTTGATCCGTAAAAAGATGAAGAACAGAGTTACAGAAGAGTAGCTTGTAAGTGGAAATTTTGACACGACGAGGAGCAGAGTTATTTACGGTTTGTAGACGAAATGTTATCAGCAGGAATTTTTCAAAGATTTAGTATATTTTCTAGTTATTCTTGTTTCTGATTGCTTGCTGGTTTCATTTCATTGGTCAGTGGTTAAAACCCCTGTTTATAAATATAATCTTCATTTTTTTATAATCATCTTTCATGGAAATACCACAAAAATTGCAATCCACCATTCCATTTGTACAATTAAAAATTTCCCTAATTTGAACCTTAAAATATTTATAGTTTTAGGGGATGTGTAGATATTCAAAATTCAAAAGACTGTTACTGTTGTTGCCCTGGAAAGGTCGCTAAGGAAAATACAGACACAGGGATGAATTAGAAAAGCTAAAATATATTGAAACGAAAAATAGCAAAGAACAACCGTCGTAGTAACTAACGCCAATATGACCGACTGCAAAAGTACTCCGACCGATCTTACACCGCAAGAAGATGTGACATAAGTTAGACAGGCGGAATAATTTGATTGTATATAACCAGAGATTCACTGGAAATTGCTTGAATTAAGGTTCAATTAAATAATTATAAATTATTGGATTCTAATTTTTTCTACTTGGCTTTATTACATACAGTTATTTTAAAGACTTTATCGCCGATTTTTCATTTTCACATTTTATCCCCGTGAGAAGTTCTATAAATTTCACACTCTTTCGCGACACATTTTACACATTATTCACAACAAAATTCGGGTTGTGGTCAACTAAAAAAAATGAAACATATTCAGTGCCATAAATTTGAGGATTCTTTGGCAACAAATGTCGCTTTCTGTTATTCAACACCCGACACTAAATTCTATTTTGTAAAGACTCACCGAGAAGTGATATGTGTATCCTTTTGTAGGGGTACAATTGTATAGGTATTATTTCCTGTTAATTTAATTATTAAGGGCCTCTTCCACTGTTGAGAATTATTGAATTAATTGCATTAATGAAATTTTGAGGTATCTCCCATGAAGTAACGATAATCCTGATAAATCCCGTAATTTTCGACCTTTATAAATCTTGCATTTTTCTATTTTCTAATTTTGACTTTAACTAAGCATCAGCAATATCGTTTTAATAATAATAATAATAATAATAATAATAATAATAATAATAATAATAATAATAATAATTATTATTATTATTATTATTACTATTATTATTATTAATTTTATTATTATTATTATTATTATTATTATTATTACTATTATTATTATTATTATTACTATTATTATTACTATTATTATTATTCTTCTTATTATTATTATTATTATTGTTCTTATTCTTATTCTTCTTCTTCTTCTTATTATTATTATTATTATTATTAGCAGCAGCAGCAGCAGCAGCAGCAGCTTGGGACTGTTTGAATAATTACGAAAGATATGAAAATCCCTTTTCCCGGAGAGTTTTTCCCTATGTAATGGAGTTGTTTATTTTATTTACTCGTAAATATCTGTAAAGTTGTGCCTTGTCATCGTCGTCATCGCCGTGGAAAGATGCATAATGATAATTGGGACTGTTTGAATCAATACGAAAGACTAGAAGGCGTTTTCCGGATAGTGTTTTCGTATGTAAAGCGGTTGTTTATTTATTTACTCGTAAAATATGTGTAAATTCGTGCCTTGTCGTCGTGGTTATCGCTGTGGAAAAATGCATGGCTTTTGTTTGGATTTCACTGTATAATAAATACGAAAAAAAAATTAAATCTAGTGGGGAAACGAAGAGGGAAGAAAAAGTTCCAATCCTTTATTCGTAATTACTATTGTTGCTATTGTCGTTGTCGTCGTCGTCGTCGTCGTTGTTGTTGTTGTTGTTCTAATTCTTCTTCTTTTTCTTCTTCTTCTTCTTCTTCTTCTTCTTATTATTATTATTAGAAGTAGTAGTATGTATTTATTATTATTGTAGCTGTTATTGTTGGTGTTGTGTTTGCTGTCATTGTTATTGTTGTTGTTACTGATATTAGTGTTACTATTATCATCGTAGATTTTATTTCTATTGTTGTTGATGGTGGTAATGGTAATAGTGGTGGTGGGGGTGGAGGAGAAAGGTCGGGAGGGGATCTTTAACCTTGGTGGGGAACCCTCCTAGAGATGATGTCTCGATAAAACTATCGGTCGTGGCGTAACCTAAAATTCACTAACCCCATTTGTGGGAGAATGTCAAATCAAAATATTGGAAATAACGACGTGAATGAGGCTGGAACATCTTGCGATGGTCTCACTCCGGTAGGTGTCTCACTGGTCAACAGGGTGGGTCCTGTTCGAAATTCTGAGGATGTGGCTTGATATAGGGGGAGTGAGAATTGCCAGATAGGGTACCAAGACACGAACAGGAAATGTCAAAAACACAATGGACGGATGAGGAAAGAAGATTACTGTAGGAATGCTTTGTACGAAGTGGAAGTACCAAATCTGGTGGATATATCCGAAAAGTGAAGGAAGAATGGGAATAGAGAGAAGCAGGAGATAGAAGTGTCACGAGTTTGATATCCCAGTTAAAACGAATTAAAAATAACAACCCGCAGTGATTGTAAGAGAAGAGATTGAACGGATGGTTAGGAATGAAATGAATAATGAAATTAAAATTGATGAAACTAACTCTGATAACTGAGAGAGTGAAAGTGCAGAAGTGAAAATGTAAGCAAATGATGGGAGGCGGGCAACTGAGGAGGAATGGAATCCTATGGTTAGAGAAAGTGATGAGAAGGAGTTTGAAGGATCTAAGGCAGATGGGATCATTGACTCTGAGACAATGGAACCAGTGAACGGAGCAGATGTATGGAGAAGTGGTGATGAATTTCGACCTTTGACTTCTGTAGAAAAAGATGTACTTCAAAAGTTAAGAGAGGTTCTTTTAAGAGACGAGATCATAAATATCCAAGCATGATTGGCGGAAGGTGCAAAGTAAGGTAAAATAGTTCACGGAGAAATTCACATCATGAGAAAGAACATATCTATTACTGAACTTAACAGGCTTCTGTGTGTTTAATACAGAAGAAAAAGTGTGAAATGAAGAATAGAAGGCCACACTGACAGAGGCACTTGAAGAAAGTATTTAACGGTGGCGGAAAGACATTGATAGAATCGAAGAAATAAGAAAAGGAGTTAAACTAGGACAGAAAGCCAAGGACGAGGTTGAAAATTATTGGAAAAGTGTTGCGTTTCAGCAGAACAACCTTTTCCGGAACAATCAGTCTCAGCTGTATAAAGAATTAAATGGTAGTAAATAGGCGGGAAATAACAACACTCCAAATGCAAATGATGCCAGGAAGTTCTGAAGTGGGATTTGGTCTGTCGAAGGGCGATTTAATAAAATTGGTAGCGGCTTGGGAGAGGTCAGAGAAAGGCTATCAGGAATGTAGCAGATGAAGAACGTTGAGATGACCATTGATGACGTGAAGGCTGGCATACGAAGGATGACAAACTGGAAGGAACCTGGTACAGATGGAGTGATGGGCTTCTCGCTTAAACAGTTCTAATGCGTTTTTCCACGTATAGCTGCTGCCCTGTCAAGGGTAGTAGAGTCGTGAGATGTCCCTGATTGGCTGGTTAAAGGAAGGGCGACACTGATAAGGAAAGATCCTGGAAATAGAAAAGATGCCAATAATTATAGATCAATTACATGTTTACCACTAATGTGGAAACTGTTAACTTGAATGTTTGAAAAAAAATTATGAACATCTTGAGAGTAATGGTGTTTTCCCTGATGAACAGAAAGGGTGTCGTAAAGGCTCGAGCCGTACTTACGAGCAACTACTGATTGATAAAGCATTAATGCAGGATGCAAAGAAGAAGAAAAGGAATCACAGTATAGCATGGATCGATTACAGAAAAGCTTATGACATCATTCATGGATACGTGAAACACTATTGATGATGAAGGTTGTTGAGAATGTGGTAGGGCTTTTTGAGATAAGTATGGCTCAATGGAAAAGGATGCTGACAGCAAATAGAGAGGTGATGGGGCAGGTTAACGTGGAATATTCCAGGGAAATTCGTTATCGCCAATTCTTTTTGTAATGATAATGATGCTACTGAGAATCCTCTTGAAGAGAGAAAAACTGGGGTATAACTTTGGATCTGGTGACAGACGCCCCACTCATCTATTATTATGGATGATTTGAAAATATTCGGTAGAAATGAAAAGGAAATGGAGAGACTGGTAGAACTTGTGGTCACATATTAGAAGATATTGAGATGAAGTTTGGTGATGAAAAGAGGAGTAAAGGTTCATTAGAATGGAATAGTGCTGCCAAATGAAGAAATCATGAAAGAAGTAGAAGATACAGGATATAAGTATTTAGGAGTGCTGGAGGGTGTAGGCATAATGAACAGAGAAACGAAGGAAAAAGTCAGGAAGGAGTATGTTAAAAGAGTGAAACTAATTGCAAAGTCGAAAATGTATGGAGGAAATCTAATGAAAGTGGTGAAGGCATGGGCAGCCAGTGTTTTGAGATACAGTGCGGAAATTTTAGAATGGTCTGACAAGGAGTTGCATGCCATGGACATCAAACCAAAAAAAGTTTTAGCAATGTTTGGTATATTTCACATTCGAAGTAGCGTAGCAAGACTGTATCAAAAGAGGAATGATGGTGGGAGAGGATTGAAAACTGTAAAAGATTGTCTTAGAACCGAAAAGGTGTTGTTGAAAGGGCATGTGGTTAGAAGTAAGGAGGGTATACTTAAGGTTGTGGCCAATGAAGTGGGGGTATGTGAGACCAAGGCTGATTATGTGAAACGTATGGATAGAGAAAGGGCAGAGGAACTGGCTAGGAAGAAAATGATTGGTGGGTTCTTCCAGGATATGGAAGTTGCTGATGAAAGATCATACCAATGGCTTAGAGCTGGGTATCTAGCTAAGAGTAATGAAGCTTTTATTTGTGCAGCACAAGCGCAGGCATTAGGAACACAAGTGTTCATAAAAGTAGTTCTAGGAGAGGAAGTTGCTGAAGAATGCCGGATGTCTGGTACAACCGAAGAGTCAATTGCGCACTTTGCAACAGAGTGTAGTGGACTGTTCCATAGAGAGTGTACCGCAAAAGACACGATCGCATGGAACTCCGGATATATTGGGAGGTGAGTAAGAGTGTTGGGATTAAGTGTGCTGGAAAAAGGTTTGGGAAGGTGTTTGATGAAGTGAGAACAAGTGAGGATGGCAAGGTAGAGGTATGGTTGGACAAAAGTGTCATAACGACCAAGCAATTGGAACATAATCGTCCGGATTTGGTCGTCATTGAGAAAGTCTACAAAAACTGGCAGATTGTAGAGTTTTCAGTACCCTTAGAACAGGAACGTGATAGAGAAGGAGAATGAGAGGTAGATCAATTATGCTATATTGGCTTTGGACGTAAGGCATATACACGGAGTTAACACATAAATAATCCCTGTTGTAATTGCTACACTAGGAGTAGTATCAAACCGTCTGGAAGAACAATCAAAAAAACAAAAACTCTCCGATATTTTAGGTGGCCTTCAGACCTCTGATATTGTAAGTACAACCAATATTCTTAGGATAACCCTTGATTTTTGAAGCTGCTGGTTTGAAGCCAGGATTGAGGGAAATCCTCTTGAAATGAATCCCATCCCTTTCCAGAGAGACGTTGATAAAAGAAATTATTATTATTATTATTATTATTATTATTATTATTATTATTATTATTATTATTATTATTATTTGATGTGGTTCAAGAAGGTTGGGGTGAAGTGTGCTGGAAAATTGTTTGAGGAAGTGCCTGATGAAGTGAGGATGGCAAAGTAGAGGTATGGTGGAACAAAGAGTCATAACGACCAAGCAATTGGTACATAATCGTCCGGATTTGGTCGTCATTGAGTAAGTCTAAAAAAAACTGGCAGATTGTAGACTTTTCAGTACCCTGGGACAGGAGTGTGAGAGAGAAGGAGAACAAGAAGTTGAGCAATTATGCTTCATTGGCCTTGGAGATAAGGCGTATGCATGGGGTTAAAACACAAATAATCCCGGTTGTAGTTTGTACACTAGGAGTAGTATCAAGTGTCTGGAAGGACTATTGAAAAAACTAATACCCCATGTTTTAGGTGGCCTTCAGACCTCTGCAATTGTAGGTACCACTAACATCCTTAGAAAAAAATATTTGATCTTTGAAGCTCCTGGTTTGAAATGAAATGAATCGCATCCCTTTCTAGAGACACGTTGATAAACGAAATCAGAATTTTTTTTTTTTATTATTATTATTATTATTATTATTATTATTATTATTATTACTATTACTATTATTATTATTATTATTATTATTATTATTATTACTATTACTATTACTATTATTATTATTATTATTATTATTATTATTGCTGCTGCTGCTGCTGCTGAATTAATCACCACACACGCAATAACCCTCATCCATGAGTGGCCTCCGGGTCTTCATAAATGGTAACCTCCATGTAAAAAAAATATAAGGGCACATATAAAGAGATAATGGGGACAATGATGAGGGACATTTGTACATATTACAATTCTGTTCTGGGATGCTTGGGACTTTATATAGATACTGAATGAAGATGTATACAAGTTCTTAACACAGAGGAGGGGAGATGTATATTCTTGGAAGGGTTACAAAATGTTCATATTAAGATGTTTAACACATTAGCTTTTGAGTGTTGAAAGATGACACATGACAACAGTTAAAAAAAAACAAAACGATGAGTCTTTATTCCTTGGACCGGTCGAATGCTGATGCCCTCAGGAATTCAAATTTGGGATGTACATAGTTTAATGTCCCTCTCTTAGCTTCCAAAGGACTCTGACTCCAACTCAACCCAACTCAACTGCTCGCGACTCTTCAACTCCCGACTCTGCAACTCTACTCATCTGATTCTCGACTCTTTTCTCTCGACTCTTTTCTCTCGACTCTTTTCCTCACTAACTAATTCTTAGCTCCTATATTGAGAATCCCCCTTCGTTATGACGTCAGCAGTGTGTTTTCCAAACATGACCAATTCACGTGGCTATGCACACGCTTTTGACAACAAATGAATCTAACCCATTTTTTAACAATATATTTTTAATTTGTATTGTTCATTCTTTTTGGATGACCTTTTTAACATTGCGATTCGAAACAGAATGAATAATCAATTCTTTTTATCATATAAACAATATCTAACTATTTCTATTAGAATTTAACAACAGACTAAATTCTAACATTCCAAACGTTAACTTTGCCTACATGGTTCGAGTCTCGGCTTATCCTAATCTCATTTTCACCTATCTTATACTCTTCTTATTTATATGGAAGGGGGACAGCCTTTCCCTGTAACATTATTATTATTATTATTATTATTATTATTATTATTATTATTATTATTATTATTATTATTATAATCATTATTATTATAATTATTATTATCATTATCATTATTGTTATTATTATATGATGTATAATCATTATTAAATTTATGAGAAGAATATATTTTGCCCGGTCAAAAACACCGTCGTTGGAATTCAATGATTTTTCATCCTTTGAATATTTTCCACCTGCAATATATATATGAGTTGAAGAGGTTGTGTGTCTAGCTGCACTGATGAGTTATGATACAGCGAAACAGTATCTGTCTGTGGATGACGATATATATATATATATATATATATATATATATATATATAAAATGTGAGGTTGCTATTTTTCAGAGGTAGGGTAACCAGTGAAATATAACGACGTTAATACAAGAGTGCTTAATACGGAAGTAGAGTAAGTTACATTTTCAATTTGTCTTCAGTAGTTTTCAGTAACTAGATACCTCTTCATGCCACAACGCTTATATTCAAAAGCGGATTTTTTAATGAAAATAAAAATGAAAAATAATGAAAAGTTTTTGTTTTTTTTTGCGACAATCGTCAGGGGGGAAGTTCAGGTGTGCGGAGAAGAGGGTTGATTTGATGCGGATTTGTTTATTTATTTTTCTGTTTGTTTATTTACTTATTCGCCCATGTATTATTTATTCATTTTAATGTTGGTGTTAGGGGATGGAGTAGCTGGAGTGAGGAGTTGGGGAGTTATGTTTTAAGGCCAAAGCGTATCTAGATGTTATCTTAAAAAGTTTGTGGTTCGCCTGTCTACTGCCCTCTGCCAGTCTGAGAGTTATAAGAGCAAGTGTAGTTTTAATTCTTTTTATTATCTATTTTATTTTAGTACTTCTATTTCTTTCTACGAAAAGAGTAGGATATTTATGAAGGAAACTTAGGGGCAACGAGTAAAGTACTTGAAAAAATTCACTACAAATTGACAATCTTAAAGATTCACTCTTAAGTGTTGCATATCCTACACAGAAGAGATATAAGGAATGGTGACGCCCTAAATGCACTCTTTTGCCATTGTGCAGAACACGATCACTCATTTAATTTAGATCAAGCAAAAATTATTAAATACGTGATAGCTAGAGCTAAAAGAAGACTTTTAGAATCAGCACTAATAGTAAATACTAATACTATTACGCAAAGAAAACATTTCTACCATTTAGCCCCTAGCATAGGGAAAATAATAATCAAAGAACAAAATATCAAAACAGATCCTGGCTAACCGTTTTTCTTTAAATATTTCAACAAAATGAATAAGTTTACAGGAGGAAAAAATGTACATATTTATTTAACGCATTTTTAAAAGTGTATATATAGACATCGAACAACCCAACCTTCCCATACGCACACATATGTTTGTCCTTCCTGACATGGGTAGGATTCAAAAACTGTTCTCTTTTTCGTATGATCTATGACCTTTTTTTCTTGCATTTTTACTTACAATATCCTGAAGATGTCCTCTGAAGTAAGGACGAAACGTTGATTATTTTAATAATTTCATTCGGTTTTTCTATTTTTCTCAAAACATAACGTCAACCACCGCTGGTATTTTTATATTTTTTATACACACACACACACACACAAACACACACACACATATATATATATATATATATATATATTATCATTAGTATAAAGGCAAAAAAATAAAGGACTCTATTACAGTATCAAGTGAATAATAGTTACAGAAAAAGAATAGAGATAAACCTTTTTACGCCGGGGCATTTCAAAGCTAAATGCGTTTCCCCAGAAGACAAGGCTGTGCTGGCATTATACAAATATAAAACTAAAAAGACAATATCGATTTTTAAAAACATTCAAAAAAGGAAAATAGGTTCATATTTTATTCCTGATAGGTTTGATCATTTTTTAGATTAATTTTATTCATACAGGATGGAACGATTAAATTGTTGCTCTGGAAAAGACGACACGATTTCATTTCCGTTTTATTAAAACCGTTTTTTTTTGTTTACTTTTGTGGGGTTTTTTCAGATCATCTACTAGTTCGCCAGTTGTGTACAAATCCCAAGGCCAATAAGAGCTTTTTATTCTGAAAGTGACAAAAAGTTCAATGAGCAAGATCGGAGATACGCCTCTTTTCAATTCATGCTCTCTACGAATCCAAATTATAAAACAGACCATTGTTAGCACCCGCAGAATACATCGCTGAATTGCCAGGAATAACAGGGACGTCTGCGGGGTGATGAAAATAAATTTCCTGGCAGCAGTTATGATTATTGTTGTGATTTCAAGTAAGGGCTACGTCATTTCGCCTCACACCTTCGAACCATCTTGAAAGTCAACACCAAAGTGTAACCGGATGTGTTAAACGTGTGTTGATCCCTTGGTGCAAGTAGGTGGCAGCTGGAAAATCCTGGGTGTGGCAGGATTTGGCGCCGGTCTACAATCCAAAGGAATCCATGTGTGGCTTCAGAAGGAGTTCTACGACTTTTTACCCTTCTCCCACTGGCCCCTCCTCACCCTAACTTAATTTGTGGAGCACTCCGATTGATTATATGTGGAGAACATAAGCAACGTCAGTTTGCACTTCACCAAAGCCACCCTGATCGCCGCCATCCGCCGCATTCGTGGAACTTTTTTTTTTACACAAGAGTCACCACTTATCAAGTCCCAGAGGCTACTCGAGGATAAAGGTTAAAGAGTGTACATTATCAGAATTGGGGTGATCGTTAGTAGTGAAGATTTCGTAAATTTTATCACTTAAATGGAACGGCTCATCAAGAACTTGTTTGCATTAGTCTTGAAGACGGCCATATTGTAGTCAACTGGAAAGCAGGCAAATGGAAGACTGCTCCACAGGCCTACCTTTCTAAGAAAGAAAATTTGTTCATGGAATCTACGTTTAGGTTTAGGCATAGATAAAGAGTAGGGGAATTTATTAATAGTGTTTTCAGCTAGAAGAGTGTTTCTCATGAAAGTTTGGCGAGGGAGGACCATAGATTGGAACTCAGACGAGTACTTACCATGAAAATAACGGTAAAGCAGAGACAGGCTCACAATGTCTCTTTTGTGAGAAAGAGGTTGCAAGGAAGAGGAAAGGGCATCCTCCACTAGACTACGAAGTCTATTTTGAACTCTATTAAGGCAGGATAAGGTTTTACTAGCAGCTCCTGCCCAGATGTGGAAACAGTACTCCATTCCTGGACGTACCTGGCTCTTATATAGGTAGAGAATTGCATCAGTATTGAGGTATCTACTGGATCGATAAAATGATCCCACCATTTTTCCAGCAATCTTGGCAACGGATTTGGTGTTTGAAAGAAAATTTTTAAATATAATTAATAAAAATGTTAAAAAAATGAGATTGGATTGTCTGAGATACAAGGGTTTTTATTGACAGACATAAATTTTTTTTATTTTTCCTTTCTTCTTAAATCCTGCCCTCCAAAAATCTATAATATTTCAATCTTTTCACAGGGACACTATTACATAATAGGATGGTTTCATTGAAGTAAACACATACATGGTATCTTTCTCGATCATTAAGATATTAAATATACATTAAAATTTTATTTCCATTTTGTTTAATTGTCCATTTTCACCTGAATTATGATTTGAAAATTGGTTTATTTCTCGCCGGCATTTGTGAACAAATGCTTCCAGTTCAAGACTTTATTGAATAGGGGACTGAAACTGAAGGTGGGTACATTAAATAGAAGCAAGCTCTACGACAAACTCCAGTTACTTGAATTAATTGGTTAAAAGTTTCTAAATCAAGTTGTAGTGGAGTTTTCTTTAGGGTGACACCTATATTTCCACCCTATATATATTATTATTATAGACACATACGCAAATCATATATATATATATATATATATATATATATATATATATATATATATATATATATATAACTACTTCATTTACTCACATAAAATTAATATACGAAAGTATAGATTTATGCGTAAACTTTAAGTATTTACTTCAAAAGTGCTCAATACGTAGGTAGAGCTAGTTAGTAATTTATAAAATATATATGGTGATTAAGCTACACTGAATATTCAGCGTTTCATCCACTCTAGGATTCCTCAGGCTTATGCGCGAATTCTGTGGTTGCTTATCGTTTTTATATGGTCCCTTTTCTATTGAGGATTTAGTTAGCAAATCAGCTTTCTAGTATCTACCGCGCCCTACCTATCAGCCAATGGGCATTCGCGCATAAGCCTGAGGAATCCTAGAGTGGATGAAACGCCGAATATTCAGTGTAGCTTAATCGCCATATATATTTTATAAATTACTATATATATATATATATATATATATATATATATATATATATATAATATTTTAGGTACATAAAAGTATTCCCATGGACACGCGTGCTTCTGGTTGTTAAGCTATCGTCAACACAAGTCAGAATCTAACTCATGTCATTGATCCTGACCTGACAAAGGCTAAAAACCATAAACACGCGTGTTCATAGGTACACTTTTATACAGCTAAAAATATTTAGTAATGAAAGTAAATACGTCCCATAAAAAATAAGAGCGATTTATTCATGTATATATAAAATAAGCATAAGAGCTTATAGTTCTTAAAAACCGCTGACGTAACGGCAAAAATTAAAAACGACATCTGTTATGAAATAGATAGAACAGAATAAATTATCTATCAATCTATCTATCTGCCCATATCGATCTATCTATCTGTCCATATCTATCTATATATCTATCTATCTATCTAACTGGAGAGGCAGACAAGAGGTGCATATGATGAATATTTACAAAACCTATCAAAATATAACAAAGCTAGATCATAGAAAGTTTACCGGAAAGTATGGTCAGCTGATCGGATCTACATGAGATTAACGTGATCAGGTTAGTTGGAGATCAGAGGAGTTGGAACTTGAAGTAGAGCGGCTGGGCTTTATGGCTGTCTCTCCTCCCATCTTAGAAGGAAGTGACGTATCTCTCAATGTAGGCTGTTAAGACCACGAGCAAAGAAACTCACTTTCCATTTTCATCTGCACGACATCCTGGAATTCAGATGAAAATCTTGATAAATATTACTTGAAGTAATATTTTCAAGGAGATCCTAGCCAAAAAGGAAAAGCTCAATATTTAAGAATAGAGCAAAATATAAATTTAGTGGTTTAATTTAAAATTCTGAAAACACAACATATAGAGGCATATATTCGATTTAAGAATTTATTGCTTGCCAAAGGAATATATATAGAAGGGGTTATATTAATTTCCCTCTATAATTGTGCTGAAAAGTAAAATAGCGTCCATTCGCAGCTGAACATTTTGCTAATTGCATTTCATTTCCTCTGAGGATATCAGCCAGTTTTGAAAATCCATGGATTAAGGAAATTAAAATAACTCCTTTTATATATTTCTTTTGTCACACAATAAATTCTTAAATCGAATATATGTCTCTGCATGTTTTTTTTTTTAGAATTTAAAATTAAACCACTCAATTTATATATATATATATATATATATATATATATATATATATATATATATATATATATATATATATATATAACTACTTCATTTATTCACATAAATTTAATATACGAAAGTATAGGTTTATGCGTAAACTTAAAGTATTTACTTCAAAAGTGCTCAATACGTAGGTAGAGCTAGTTAGTAATTTATAAAATATATATGGCGATTAAGCTACACTGAATATTGTGCGTTTCATCCAACTATAGGATTCGTCAGGCTTATGCGCGAATTCTGTGGTTGCTTCTTGTTTTTATATATGTTGGGGATTTCTAGTTGGCCAATCAGCTTTCTAGTATCCACCGCGCCCCTTCCTATCAGCCAATGGGCATGCATTTTATCAAACAAAGGATCTGTTTTAGAACTAGGTTAGTGGTTTTAGGTAGACGTTTTCCTTTTTTTTTATACATATAAATATACCTATGTGTACACACATACATGCACATACACATACATATATATACATATATATATATGTACATATATGTGTGTGATCGTTTATGTATATTCATGTTTATTTAATTTATTTATTTGTTTGTTTTCTATTGTTATTGTTAGTTTTAAAGCTATTTTGTATCGCTATCCTAGAGTGAGTTTTATTTTGTGAACACAGTTGTTTGCTATTTTTCGCCTACAGTTTAATAGATTTTGAGGTTCTTTAACGTACAGGATAGAAATTTTTTCATGGAGGCATAATTTACATGGATCGTCTAAATGTCTGCATGTGGTAGCTTGTCTCATTATTTTCCATTCGACTACCGGCGAATGTCCGCTTTCTTTGAGTTCCCAGTATTTATTCGCTAGTGTTGTTTTTATACGGTGTTTTTTATTTTTGAATGTGATTTTGTGGTCATAGTATCGGGTTTTGAAATCTAAGGAAGTCATGCCTATGTAATATTTCTTGTTATTCGGATTTTCTTTCGCAAATATTGTTGCTTGATAAACTACGCTTTTTGTTAGACATTTTTTTGGACTGGGCAAAGTGTGCTGTGTCTACAATTGCATTTATCTTGTTCGTTATTAGTATTTTTATTTATGGTATGGTTGTTCTTGTCCGGGGTTGGTTTGTAATTATTATTATTATTGTTATTATTATTATTATTATTTCTGCTAGTGTTGGTTTTATTTCTGTCATGGTGTCTAATTTTTTTATTGTTTATTTTGTTGTTGTTTACATTCTTTTCCTTTAGTATTTTGTTATTATGTGCCGTAATTATCATCTCCAAATTTTCGCAACAACTGTAGGATAACTTCAAGGTATTTTTATTGAAGATGTTGTGTAAGGGGTTGGTTGCGGGAAAGTGTTTTTCAATAAGATCTAGAAATTTCTTGCCAAGTTTTGTTTTTAACATTTGATTGTATGGGGCCGTATACCAAATTATAGTTCTTTTTCTTCTATTTTTAATTTTATTATAGTTGTTGGTGTGTTGTTGCTTACATTTGATATCGATATTTTTGTATCCACTATTTTTTAGGGCTGTTTCGTAAATATTGGATGACCTGTTAAATGCATTTTCATCGCTTGAGTTATTACTGAGTCTACTTACGATCGAGTTAGGAATATGTTTTATAATTGATGGTGGGTTGTTGGACTTAGGTTTACGTAAATTGGAATAGCGTTATCTTTTAAGTATGGTTCATATGTGTTTTTATTTAAGTTTAACGTGACGTCCGGGAAGTTTGTTATTTTTATGTTAGCTGATACGTCCGCTTGTAGGCCTAATTTTTTCATTTCTTTGTGTACGATTTTCTTAAAGTTTTCTCCCTTGACTTTGATGGAGTTTTTTATTATAGCTAGTCCGTCATCTCTATATAGGCCGATATCCGTAGTATCGAATATGCTTGTGAGGGTATATAGAATGAATAATCCCACAAGATCTGATGCCTCTGCAGAGTCTCTGGCACCCATCGCCAAATCGAATGAATTTTTCATTTTAGTTTTTATCCATTGGTTATTGTTATTTATTAGAACTGATTTTCTACATTTTTTAATGATGTTAATTTCTTCCGAGGATATATCAGTGTATGCCTCAGCAAATTCTAGGGCAATGTTAAAAAGTTCTTCGGATATCGAGGGATAAAAATCTATGATGTCAAACTGTATGAACGTACATTTATCTTTGCTTTCTATATTTTTAAACCAGGTGATTGCTTCGGTAGTATTTGCCCACTGGTTTAGTTCTACGGCATGTTTGATTTGTTTGTTTACTCTAGAAAGTATAGTTTTGCTAATTCTACCTATTTCTGGTTTAGTTGGGTTTATCAGGCGGGTGCTGGGATTATTATTAAAGTCCCATTTGTGGTCTTTAAGCAGAATGTATGACTCTCTAGGTTTCAATTTGCCAACTTTATCGCTAATTTTTAGTTTATCGGTAATTTGTTTACTTTCAGTATTTATTATATCTATGTAGTCGCATTCGTTTGTGTCTAGTTTTTTGTAGTTTTTGTAATTTTTCTGTGATTAGTTTGTTATATTCTTGCTTATCTATTTTATAAAAGTTTCTTGTTTTATCTGCTTTTACAAAGATTTTATTAGAGTTGTTTATGTTTCTAACGATTTTGTGTAGTTTCCGTTGGAAATTGTTAGGTTGATTGTGGAATTCTAGGTTTGTAATTACGTTTAAAAGGTCATTTTCAAAGTTTATCAAAAGGTCTACTGTTTTCGCATTTTTAAGGGTTTTAAAACCATAGGATTCTTTTTTGTTTACGTTTTCATTTTTAAGGAAGCAATTTGCTCGCCATCGCATTCGGCGTATTAGTTCACCTGCTTTTGATTAATTTAATAATATAGCTATGCTTGCTGGGTGTGGGGATGTTTTTTTAGCGATGTTTCGAAATTAACTCTTTCCATATCTATTTTTAATGTGGTGAAATAAATTCTTTTGAAAGTGCTCGACTGTTTAAGGAGCTAAGTATAACTACTTTATTTATTCACATAAATTTAATATACGAAAGTATAGGTTTATGCGTAAACTTTAAGTATTTACTTCAATAGAAGAAAAAGAACTATAATTTGGTATACGGCCCCATACAATCAAATGTTAAAAACAAAACTTGGCAAGAAATTTCTAGATCTTATTGAAAAACACTTTCCCGCAACCAACCCCTTACACAACATCTTCAATAAAAATACCTTGAAGTTATCTTACAGTTGTTGCGAAAATTTGGAGATGATAATTACGGCACATAATAACAAAATACTAAATGAAAAGAATGTAAACAACAACAAAATAAACAATAAAAAGGTAGACCATGACAGAAATAAAACCAACACTAGCAGAAATAATAATAATAATAATAATAATAATAATAATAATAATAATAATAATAATAATAATAATAATAATAATAATAACAAACCAACCCCGGACAAGAACAACCATACCATAAGTAAAAATACTAATAACGAACAAGATAAATGCAATTGTAGACACAGCACACTTTGCCCAGTCCAAAATAAATGTCTAACAAAAAGCGTAGTTTATCAAGCAACAATATTTGCGAAAGAAAATCCGAATAACAAGAAATATTACATAGGCATGACTTCCTTAGATTTCAAAACCCGATACTATGACCACAAAATCACATTCAAAAATAAAAAAAAACACCGTATAAAAACAACACTAGCGAATAAATACTGAGAACTCAAAGAAAGCGGACATTCGCCGGTAGTCGAATGGAAAATAATGAGACAAGCTACCACATGCAGACATTTAGACGATCCATGTAAATTATGCCTCCATGAAAAAATTTCTATCCTGTACTTTAAAGAACCTCAAAATCTATTAAACTGTAGGCGGGAAATAGCAAACAACTGTGTTCACAAAATAAAACTTACTCTAGGATAGCGATACAAAATAGCTTTAAAACTAACAATAACAATAGAAAACAAACAAATAAATAAATTAAATAAACATGAATATATATAAACGATCACACACATATATGTACATATATATATATATATATATATATATATATGTAGGTGTATGTGCATGTATGTGTGTACACATAGGTATATTTATATGTATAAAAAAAAGGAGAACGTCTACCTACAACCACTAACCTAGTTCTAAAACAGATCCTTTGTTTGATAAAATGCATGCCCATTGGCTGATAGGAAGGGGCGCGGTGGATACTAGAAAGCTGATTGGCCAACTAGAAATCCCCAACATATATAAAAACAAGAAGCAACCACAGAATTCGCGCATAAGCCTGACGAATCCTATAGTTGGATGAAACGCAGAATATTCAGTGTAGCTTAATCGCCATATATATTTTATAAATTACTATATATATATATATATATATATATATATATATAGTGTAGATAGTTTTTAATGTGAGATGCTATATATTTTTCCATAATGAAACCTTGCTACTCTCACAAAGCCATAAACTTGAAATGCAAGATTAGAGTTTAGCAATTATTCGGAATCAGTTAAACCTATTTGGAGTCGGTTTTCGAAATATAAGTCACTTCCATTCGAGAGGAGTAACCTGCATTAATTTAACACGTTCACGTTATCATCCTATACCTGATGCCATTCTCGATTATTTAATATCTCTAGATCTTATCTAGTATACTAAATTTCGTATACTATATCCCTATATAAATTCTGAGAAGAGACACTCTAATAAACAAGTCATAAAAATGAGATCTCAATACTTTTACACTTATTGTTATGCTCTTCTACTATCCCACGACACCATTATAAAATATTTTGTAGGCCCCAATTTTTAAACGCGTTTTTTGATTTCTTCATTTTTAATTTCGTTGCATAAAATTTCAACGAATACTAATTATATATGAAAGTAACTAAGGCTCCCAGATTTTCGCCTTCAGATAATTTCATTAAATTCGCAGTCGGTGGACAGATTAACAGATTGAGTTTTTATTTAACATTTTAAATTGACTTAGATCCAATTCAGCTTTTATATCAACTCGCTACATTAAAAAACAAACATTGTAACATCTAATTATCTCACACAGCAATACACCACAGACTTTCAGAATCCAAGTCGATCCATTACTTTTAAAAGTACAATAAAAATGTTCATTTCCATGAATTTACTGCTCAAGTTTAGTCTTTCTTTAACGCTGGTAAGTAAATCAAGATTTTGATTTTTGTTAGCATAATTTTCTTTTTAGTTTACTTGTTTTTTTCGGCGTATTCTTCAGATTCGCTTGATCTTCGTCGCCGTCTTCTTTTTCACCGCATTCTTATTCTTTCTTTTTTGCATTCTTATCCGTATTTTTCTACAGCGTTTTTTTTTTCATCATCGACTTGGTCTTCGTTGTCTGTCACGTATTCTTAACCACGACAGAGAGTAATTATCAATACCTGTAGTACCAGCCAGTTGTAGCACGGACACCGAGATATAGAAGGCCTGTTGACTGAAAAAATCCTACAGGCAATGTAAGTAAGATTTGTCGAACTTTTCCTGTCGATACTATATGACGGCATTTATAAAAAGAGCATTGATAACATGTTAAAAAAGAAAAGATTGAAACGCAATTCGATTTATAATGAAACTGGACTTTATTCAATATAAAATATAAATATTATCTATGTAAAATTACGTGATATTTAAGTAATATACAATCTAATAAAACTGAATTATGACTTTAAGGAACAAACAATTAAAGAAACTTAAAACACAAATAATCCTTGCCCTTCAGGACAAGATCACTGTGTAGTAGTATATGTTCTGATGCTACAATTCACCTTTTCTGTCCTCGGTCGGTGGAAGTGAAATTCTTAATGAATTATAAATTTTTTAGTTTTGTTCCTATCCAAAGTGCCCCTTATTGGGGAGCTGGATTTTCACCACAAGATTATATGTTAAAATATTTAAATAACTATTACTTTTAATACAGAAATTACGTTGAAAGTTTTATTTTTCTGTTCTTCTATGTTCATTTTCCGCCATGTTTTTCATTAAAATGTGTGGCGTATTTTCATCGGTTACATGGTTAGGAATCCTATACTCTGCTATAGTTTTCATTTTCATATCAGTGCAGAATACATGAATACGGAAATGAAGTTCACATAACTGTAAAAGACAATCATACAATGTGAACATTGGTTAAAAACTAAGAAAATATAGTAAAGATCTACGCTATTAAATCAGTGTGCTGGTGAATTTGGGAGGGGACATTATTATTATTATTATTATTATTATTATTATTATTATTATTATTATTTCACTTACTAGGACTTATCTCACAGGCCATCATCAGTAACGTCTTACTGGCAGTAACCTGCGGTATTCGCTGAAGATCGCGTGACAACAAGTCTCCCCAGATCTCCAATGTTCTTTACCACTCGTGCAGATAATTGCATGTTATCGCAACAGTCGTTTGCTATTAATTTCTCGTTAGCATCGGCCATTGGTGTTTCAGATTTGAACTGCAACCTTCCCGTGGAGATCTGGTTATTACTCTCCCACCTCGAACGTTCCATCCTCCTTCCAAACTAGTTGTTGTGGCGCCAGTCGATATCATCTACACTGTTTTTGGCACTTCACCGGAAATGTGAACCCTGCGTAAACGGGTTTTAATTTAAAGTTTTCTTTAAGTCTTTTTGCATATATGTCATACACTGTTTTGTAATCGAGCGTGTTTTATTTTCTTATTATTTAATTTCTCTAATTAAATTTGATCAATACTTTTTTCGGGCTTGTTTTTATTTTATTTTCATTTTATTTTTGACCGTTTTTTGCCTGAAATAGTACCTTCAAAAAAGTTATCGTAATTAAATAAACCAATGAAAACCCTTTGCGTATGCGCTTTTCAGGGAGCAACCATTGAATTAAAACCCGTTTACGCAGGACCAACGTTCCCCGTGAAGTACCTTTTTATTATTATTGTTGTTGTTATACTACTACTACTACTACTACTACTACTAATAATAATAATAATAATAATAATAATAATAATAATAATGGTGATTGTGCAAGGGGCGCACCGTGCTATATTTTAGATAGGATTTTCAAGTTACATTTTATGGTATCTTTATTTTTCATAAAATTGTTAGGTGAAAGTACAGGATAGTTAGACAGCCCCTCTCAATTAAGAATGGCTTTCTAAATAACGTTATTATTTCAGCACGGTAAGTACATGGCAAAGATATCAAACAATATATATTTATAAGATAAATACAAGAAATATGTTAACTAAAATTTAATCTACTTATTATTTTGGCCCTGTCGGTGGGGCATTAGACTACGCTGACTGCCCCCCTGCAGAGGGTAAAAGTCCCTCAATGGGGGTCCTGGATATGACCTTAAACTATATCCAGTGGTGAGGACCCAGCTTGTGAGCTTTGGGGAGTGTGGAGTCACCCTTTAATTACCATTTCTCCCAGGTCCACTCTGATCCGGAGTGGTAGTACCTGTTAGGGCCCCAACTATGGGTTAAATATAAACCGATGTGAAAACAACAAAAATATCCTATTAAATTTTTTCTTCAAAATCTTTGGATTCGGCATTAAATAACCCGAAAAGGGTTGATATGCCATAAAACAAAAACAACAGCCAACCAACTACTTATTATTCTTAGTTCACATCAAAACTTTTATTTAAACTGATTAGTTAATGAATTTTTAAGATGAATTTGTGTTCGTATGTTTCGGGAGATATAAAGAATTTCTTATTTCATTTCCCACTTCACTCATGTAAATTATTTACAAATAAAATATTATAAAACAAACAAACGAAGAAAAACTTTTAAGTTTTAAATATATTTCAAAGAAATAAATTACGCCCGTGCTAAAATATTGAATTCATCGATCGTTTTAGTAAAAAAACAAAAACAAAAAAAAACACTGCCATGAAAAATGCTTCTAACTTTAAAATATTTGGAAATACTCAATGAAATTTTTCATTTATTATTAAAGGAACGAACGTAAAAATATGTTTTTTTGCAATTAAAAAAAAGAAAGAAATATTCGATTTCCCACGAAAGATATAAAAATTCAGAAACAATCCACTTACTGTTGTTAGATTAATATTATCCCAATTTGAAATTATTATAATTGCAATTATATAATTATCCAAATGGGGAATTGTTTTTCTCTTTAGGAAAATAAAACCATGCACAATCTAAGGCAAAGAAAAACGTATTTTATGGTCACATGGTTGAACACTGGACACTTTCTTTACCTACATGTTGATCTACTAATGACGTAAGGCTGTCATGTTCATTGGCCTACTTTCTTGGTAGCCATGGTTGAAGCCAATGTCATAAAGTGACTTTCTTAACAGAGCACTAGACCCATTTACCGTCAATAACAGTCATAACTGTCACTGAATGATAGTGCCCGCCAGTAGATGAGAGTGCCACATAATATAAGAGTGGCAACATTATTCAGAGCAATCTAATAAACGCAGACAATGGTCATGATCGTAAATGACCGATCGTTGCAGAGGCATTTTGTGACAAGAAAACGCATCACAACGCCAATACACACCTGTGGACGATACTGGCATTGATTAACAGCCGATTCTCTCTCTCTCTCTCTATATATATATATATATCTATATATATATATGTATATATATATACACATATATATATATATATAGTTTTCTATATTCTATTGTAATAAAAACTTCAATCCCCTCAGATCAATTCAAGCAAAAGAAAAACATAAATGCATTAGTTTTGTAACGCCCCTCGTAATAAATTAGAATTTCTTCCGTATACTAATGTGTTGGGTGTTTTTTTTTAATCCTTGCCAAATATGCAACAGTACTTTAAAGAGAGTGATCCGGGAGATTAAATGTTTACCTAAATCTCCACCAGGTTTAAATAATACAACCTTTGTATGTACAAAACAGTAAGAGCTCTAATGTAAGTTAGTGACATAGACAACAGTTACGGCAAGGTGGCTTCTTTTTTTTACTCACATGACATTACACTCGAGAGTTATGATATGGAAATAAATGCTCTGTTTGTCCCCGTTATAATCACCAACGACTGATGAGTTGCAGATATTCGTAGTCCTTACGTTTGACTGCATGTATAATTGTTGCGGTTATAAACATCTCTAATCATATATTATTGGCCAAGCAAAGATTTGCTAGAAACGAACCTATTTTAAACTCTATGGTATCCAAACATCTACTTGAACATAGCACTTCCTTTAAGCGATGACGATGATGATGTTAAAAGCTTAATAATTCAATCATGTTGACACGGCAAACGTTTTTGAGAGTAAATATATTTATCATTCAATATCAAATATCAATTGCTTGCAACAGTATTTATCGTCGATACAAATGTTTTGGAAACATTAAATTTACAACCACGAGGAAAATAACTGAGAACTATTGATCTCATTTTTTTAAATTCAAGTTTGTGTCGAAGCTTAAAACTGCTTAAAATTGTTTATAAATTATTACGATTTAAGTAGTGTTAAATTTCCGCAAGATTAAAACTGAGGTACACTACAACGTTGGTCAGATATATATCATCCAACAATGGTTATCTTTTATTTTGTATGTGAAAATCTATAGGAGATCTTTAACTGAATTCTTCACGTAGCCAACAAATTATAGCTCTCTCGTTATGCTAGCCATGATAAAGTTAAAAACTTAAATTTTTCTTATTAGTCTTACCATCGTTTTGAGTGAGGATTGCACCTTCAACATCCAAAGGATGGCCAGACACAAATGGTTACGACAGATGCAACTGATAGAGTAAGCGATAATAAATAAGACTAAATAAACCTAGGACGTGCATGGGGTGCTAAGGCCGTTCCAAAATCTGACCTTTGTATTCTTGTTTTAAAAGTGCCCTTTTCAGGAGAATGTATTAAAGATCTGCGCCTCACTATTACTATTTTTTGCCTTTATTTTCACTTGAACATCTGACCTGAAGAGTTCGCTGCACGTCGCTGAAATAAATTTATATACACAATTCTTCTATCGCTGATTGCTGCACGAGAAACATCTTGATATAATGCCAGTGTGAAATATGCTCTATTGGTTTACGACACGAACGGGCGATGTTGACGTTCGAATTCAATTTGTTCCACACAAATCACATTCAGGATGTTGGCAACTTTTGCACAAGTACCAAGTGTCTTTTAAGAAAGAAGTCTGACTATAACATTATCTGGGAAACCAATGACTACAACCGAATAATCGGATGGATAAGATATGATAATGATGATTGTGAAATATATAAAGATTTTTTATTCGCAAAAGATATACATTGAGCAGGTTTATAAAAAATATTGACCAACACTTTGTAAGAATATCATTATATATTAGAATATTCGAATAATTCAAATGATACAAGTTATAAAACTTCATTTAAGGAAAAACGCTTAAAAATAATTTTAATTCAAGTTGAGATTTTTAATTTGAATTATATTCGTCATTCGCCCAGAACGATTCTGAGAAGGATTTGTTTCTTCTGCTAAGTCTCGCGAGTGTATGGAAAATACATGTATCATTATATTCTTCTATATATCGATCTCTCAAAAACGTCTTATTCACACGCACAAATCATTCAATCTTTTGAAATACTAAATTTTTTTAAAGTTTGGAGTTTAGCTATTTCATTTAAGTATAATTATATCATTGGGATTATACACACTATAGCTACCATATTGATCTTATATTTACAACGTTTCGGCCGATGTATCGCCGATATTTTCATATGTATCTTGCTTAAACTAAGAAATTATTATTACTGCGAATTTGTAAGGAATTTCAAATTATTAACTGGGTAGATTGTTCTTGTTTCGTCAGCCGAGATTATTTTAATTCATTCATTTTGTTTATATCGCCTGTTATGACGGTAGGACCTGCAACACAGAAAACGGATACTGATTCTTACTAAAGATCTTTATCCGATGAGCTGTAATATGTTTGAACAAAACAAAAGTGCATTTAGAGACGATGATATTTTTAATCGGATGAGAAGAAAGATTTGAATCAAATTATTAATTCTCATCTCAAAATCTCGGAAACATAATTTAATTTTAAGTTGAGATTTTTGTATGTTTATTTACTTTTTCAACTCAGATGATTAGAAAAAAAATGTTCGTACCTTTTCCTTCGGCATGGCTGATGTTTTTGTGTGTCATATGGGAGGATTTGAACACCTGGTCTAATACTTATATATGAAAAGAGCTCTCATAACCTTTCTTTCACGAGACCTATATTTGTCTCTTCCTTTCATCGGGATTGGTGATGATTCCTCGTTTTACAAAGATTTTATTTTCCCAAAACCGCAAAACACGCAAACAGCCATTTTGAAAACATCTATGTTTTGGTCTTCTTCAACCAATTTGCTTCAGTCAAATTGAGTCAGAGGAGTGGCTGTTTATTTATCTAGGCAGCGAAATGAAATGAAAGAAAAAAGTCGTGTCTTTTCGTCGCTGAAGGCTTGCTTTTATTTATAATTAGTGCTATTCAGATGGCTTTTCATGGTCCATGCATAAACGAAAACAACAAACCGAAACATACACGAAAATGATACTAAAATATGGCTTATCTAGTTAGCTCTGTTTGCTTTTTAAAAAATGTTGATTTAGGTTCGAGTAAGGGGATTGAACAATCATGCTTACTTTTCTATTGTTAAATATTTAAAAGTCAGGGTATTTGTCTACGCTTAAAAAAACTTCTCATCCAAACAAGGCATATAGCCAGACGTAAAGAGCTACGATTTCGCACCATGTTTGCAGCGGAAATACATTACATTTATTCTTCTTCATGTTTTTACATTCAGTAAAGCAGAGAACAGGCAAGGAGTTCCAAATTTTTCAATCCAAGTGAGAAAACAATTTGAGTAAGCGGCTTACCGGAATCTTAGCACCTTTATAGTGAAGGGATAGAATTTTACTGCTAATTAGCTTGTCGCCCGAACATAAAGCATTAAAGTACTTGTAAAACAGTTACGAAGATGCTACATAGCGGCGATTGGACACAAGTTGGTGCTTATTGGATAGCGCTGTGTGATCGATGAGAATGGCGGTCCTTATTGTATTGGAAATTGTTTTTGTATAATTTTATAAACATTTCTGTCATGATTAAATTTAAAAATAGCATTTTCGTCAGTCTGCCTTGTTTAAATTTGAATTTTGTATTTTTTAATTTCTCTAATAAAATTTGATCAATACTTTTTTTCATGCTTGTTTTTTTATTTTATTTCCATTTTATTTTAATATATTTTATTTTTATATCATATTTTCACACTAATATTTTTATTTTTTGTTAACTTTATTTTTTCATACATATTTAAATAATGCTTTTGGCCTTTTTTGCCGCAAATAGTTCCTTCCAAAAAATTTTCGTAATTAAATAAACCAATGAAAACCCTTTGCGTATGCGCTTTTTAGGGAGCAACCATTGAATTAAAACTCGTTTACGCAGGGTCCACGTTTTTATTATTATTGTTGTTTTTATACTACTACTAATACTACTACTACTACTAATAATAATAATGGTGATTGTGCAGTGTACGCACCGTGCTATATTTTAGATAGGACTTTCAAGTTAAATTTTATGGTATCTTTATTTTTTATAAAATTGTTAGGTGAAAGTACAGGATAGTTAGAAAGCCCCTCTCAATTAAGAATGGCTTTCTAAATAACGTTATTATTTCAGCACGGTAAGTACATGTCACAGATACCAAACAATATTTATTTATACGATAAACACAAGAACATATGTGAACTAAAATTTTAAGAGCACTCACGCTTCTTTATAAAAGAATTAGTCAGCTCGTCTGTCGTTGGGTTTGTTTGACGATTTGGGATGAATAGAGTTGAAATAGAATTTTGATGTGTTAACGCAGAGATCGGGTTACCTTAGTGTTAGGTGATCAATTTTAAAGGTCAGAAGTCAGTCGAGAATAAAGGTGAGCGAGATGGAATGGCAATCAGAAAAATGGGAGACAAACAATCGTATAAACGACAAGTGTTTGTTGACATTACTTTTAATAATAATAATTATACTCGAAACCAGTGTAATGCTTAACAGGCAGAATATCTTCGGTAAAATGCCCCATAAGATATCTCACTACTGATGCAAGTCTCTATCTCTATAAAAGCCAAGTACGTCCAAAGATGGAGTGCTGCTGCCACATCTGGACTGGCGCTTAAAAAAACACAGCCTATACTGCCTTGACAAAGTACAAAATAACTTCGTTGCTTAGTGGGGATGCTCTCTCCTCTTCTCTGCAATCTCTTTCCCACAGAGGAGACGTTGCGAGCCTGCCTTTCTTTTATCGTTATTTCCATGGCAAGTGCTCGTTCAAGCTCCAATCTCTGGTCCCCTCGCCAATCCTTCATGATAAACACTCGTCTAGCTGAAACCACTGTCAGTATTTTCCCCACTCTTTATCTGTGCCTAAATCAAATCGTAGATTCCATGAACATAGCTTTTTTTGAGAAGCGCACGCCTGTGGAATACTCTCCCGTTTGCCTGTTTCTCACCTGACTACAACTTGGACGTCTTCAAGTTCAACATAAACAAATTCCTGATTAATCGCCCCCTTAAGTAAAGCACTTTATGAAATCCCCATTACTAAGGATTATTACGATATTATCCCATTGATTATTGTACACAAAATAACCCTTATCCCCGAGTGGCTTACGAGCCGTGATAAGTGGTGATCCCCATGTAAAAAAAAAAAAAATGCGCAAAACCAATAGTAATTGCACTTAGCCTAAACATGTAAACAATAATAGGAAATTAATTTTCCATTTTGGCAGTGAAACCAGTTTTTGCAGTTATTACAGAAAAAGCCCAAGATTGTATCTCCATCGAACACCTTTCATAGAAACAAAGATATACTCATTATTTTAGATTTGTTATATATAGCAGTAATACATTGAAAAAAATAGTTTTTATTATTACTAGCAGTTCAGCCAGGCTTTGCTAGGCCCCTATGTACTGTTCATAACTTGCTCTACATGCGAGTACACTTTATATAAGATTTCAAATGTTTAGACTAAGCATTGTCTGAGTAATTTCGTAGAGATTGCAGCGATAATTTTTTTTAAAGTTCTAACCCAATTTTGACCCCTTAAGATTTAATATTTTAGTCTCAAACTAAAATAAAACGTTTGACCCATGTCCAAGTTACCTACATCTAAAATTTCAAGTTGTTAGACCCGAAATTGGCGGAGGAATCTGGTAAAATTTGAAAGGGTCCACTCATAAAATTTTGACCTGTTGGCAGCCAAAGTTCCACCACAGAACGGATTAAAACGCTTTCCGTATGTCTAAATACCCGTTATGTATAAATTTCAAATGTTCAGACCCAAAATTGTTTGCTAGACATCGCAAAGGTCAAATCTTTGGAACTTTAACACCTTGGCAGCTCAAATTTTCGACCCAAACCGATTAAAATCTTGTCCTGTCTTTGAATACACTTTATGTAAGATTTCAAATGTTTAGACCAAAAATTGATTAAGTAATTTGGTAGAGACGTCAGAGGTAAGAAAAATGTTTAACTTTGACCCAAATTTGACCCCTTAGCATTTATTTTTTGTGGCTCAAATCAAATTAAAAAGTTCGATCTATGTGTAAGTAACCTACATCTAAAATTTCAAGTGTTTAGACCCGAGGAGTTTGGTAGAGTTTTCAAAGGTCAAATCGTTGAACTGTAACCCCTTGAAAGCCAAATTTCTGGCAAAAAAGCTATTAAAAAGAGTTTCCTAAATCTCGATACCGATTGTGTCAAATCTCGACTTTGTAGACTGAAAATTGACAGAGTTATTTGGTAAGGAAATGTGCACACACGGACAGACAAACACACAGACAAACACACAGACAAACACACAGACATTTTCCTTTTTATATAGATTAATCTGCAATGGTCAAGTAAATGGATTTTATTTAGTAGAAATTTTGTTACAAACTAATGCGATTCGAAGAATTACAAATAACGAAGAATAATTTTTTTAAATGTAAATTTTAATAAACCAAATAAAGTGATAAATTTTAACGCATATTCATTTGTGTTTTTATGCCTTAAATTTGTTTCCTTTTGCTGTACAATATGGAATCCATAGTTTGATGAATATTTACAATGTGAATTTATTTATCAATCAATCAACAGCAGCGGCGACTCCTCATACTCTCATAATTGTTTACAAATAGCCATAAGTAAAAAATCTAACGTACACTTCTTGTCTCTTTTTTCAACTAATCTGAATCCTGTAAAAGTACAATGTTACCACACATAGGGATGTTCTGATCTGAAAAATCTTTGTTTTCCAGCCAAACATGTATATTGAATCTATTAATGCACTTTTAAGAAACAGATGACTTAACAATTTTCTCGTTGTTTTCAGTAAATGAAAAAAAAAGTTTGTTCAATTAATAGTAGACAATAGATAGTGTGATTTGGATAAACTAACTAAAACACACTGATTTGTTACCCAACAAATTTTCATGAAAACGTTATCATTGATCAAACGCGAAACACTCGAGAATAAGATGACCAAAAAATAACAAGTTGGTTAATTTAAGTAAAAAAAAGTAAACACCTTTGGGGGTTTAGTTTAATCCGTAAAGTTGGTCTATGATATGCGGTAAAATATTCAACAACACATAATAGTCACTGTTCGTTGCTGGTTATTTGTATTCTATACTTTAGTTTATGGTATTATAACATTTGTAAAACATAGATTCGAGAAGATTTGAATTCAGATTTCAGTTTTGATAGAAATTTGCATAATTCTTTTCTGGTGCAGTAGAGTGACTGGAACACAAATATATTATCTGTAAAAGTTTTGTTCAAACATTGCTCAAGAAGATATGCGAACATTTACACTTTCACCTTCCTATATATATATATATATATATATATATATATATATATATATATGTATGTGTATATATATGTGTGTGTGTGGGTGTTTACTTAAAAGTACATATTATCACACGCATGACTCAATAATAAATATACACACAATTTCTCTTAAAATGTTAAGTACTAACTCGTTTACAGCACTTATACATTTTAACTATCAATTTCCTCAAATATTAGCTAAAGTTTAAACATGCTTAACGTTGGTAAATATCAGTAAAATCGATTATGTTCGATTGTCCTCAAAGAGATACGTTTGCTCTTCTTTTAGATTTTGTTTTGGTTTCAACCAGTTTTTTTTCTTGACCATCTTTTTTGCATTCTTTACACAAAGAACTGTTCTTCATGCAATAAATTGAATTTTTCACTTACGATATTTGCCGAATATTTTATCTTCTTCAAATTCTTCATTTTCTTCTACGATTCTATTTCTCATTGTTCCTGCGACTTCCTTTCGCTTTTTTTTTCGTTTTGCTCTTTTTTGTTGCTGTCGTTTTAAGTCGTTTCCATGATTACTTTACAAGAATACGAAATTACATAAAACGGCGATTCGCTTCAACTGAAGAGGAAGAAAATCATGTCAACCAAGTAAACAGTGAAAAAAGAGTTTGCTCTTTTGATCTACTGAAACAGTCAGGTACTTCAAACAGTTAATGTTCATTCTTTTATCTAGACGTGGAAGTTTTTGTTTATATTATGTAATGATTTTTTTGGAAAATGATTTTTTGCGTGATATTGAAGTTGTTACTCTGACGTGTTTGTTATATGAAATCTGGTTCTATTGTTGTGTAATGATTTTTGAACAGGGTTTTTTTTATCCAGCTCTGTACTTTAAAAACTAAAGACATTTTCGTTGAGATAAGTAGAACTAAAGATAGATAAGTAGATGGTAGTTAAGTAGATACAAAATAAAAAAGGAAGTGAGAGAAAGGAGAAGGGGGACACATAGATTTAAAAAATGTCTTTAAATAAAGCAAATACGACACAACATTTTTAATGACGGAAAATGACGCACAAAAAAAAAATAAAAATAAAACTGAAATCCCAGATCAAATTATGAAAAGACTAATAAAGGAAAAAAATAACCAAACAGAAATGATTGTTATTGAAATAAAATAGATAAAACGTCAAAATCATAGAAAGAAAAATAGATGAGAACGAAAGACAGAAAGGACGCAAAAAAAAACAAAAAAAAACAAAAGAAAACAAGAAAAAACAAAAAAGAAAATATAGTAATAAAAAGAGAATGAGATCAGAAAATAATATAACAACAACAATAAAAAAATGTATGTGCTTTTGGCAAATTGTTTTGATGCTATTATTTTACTATCGGAAAAGATTGAGAACGCTAGAAAATACAAATCTGTAACATGAGAAATTAACGTAGATGAAAGATAAAGAGTGACAAGCGAATATACCGATCAAAAAGACATGCACAAGTAAGGCTTTCAATTAGTGTTTATATACCGAAAATATATAAATAATACGCAATAAAATAGAAAACCTAAAAAAAAAAAAATCAAAAAGACAGATATAAAATAGAAAGATATACACAGATGAGTGAATATCGCTATATTAATACAATAAACAAAGGGGAATGATACCCGGTTATTATAAGGAAACATTAAAGCAGATCCAAATCCTCACACACAAATTTCAAGCAGTCACGTTGTATTAGAAAATCAATCGCATTTAGAAAAAATGTCTTTGGACCGGAAATTCTAAGAGTTTGCACACACACACATATATTTATATATTGTTAAAATATAATTGCCCACTGGCACGCGTTTCGTCGTCCACAACTCATCAGAGTAGATGCATCTAACAGGATTCGAAACCGGAACCCCATATTAAGAACCGTAAACTCTACGACTAGGCTATCTCGTACGTCTGCTGAATGTATCGGGTTTTATGTGGATACCATTTGGTTTTCTTTTGGGATATTTTTGAATGAATTTAATTATTTATGCGAATATCCATTTTGCATAACTGCGAGTAAATATATATATATATATATATATATATATATATATATATATATATATGTGTGTATGTGTGTGTGTGTGCGTGTGTGTGCTTTATAAAGATTAAGAGACGCTAGGTCTAAAAGAGCCAAGTTTCAATTAATACATGCATACGTTAAAAGTGCTGGGCCCAAAGTAATGCAGATATATTGTACACTCGATAGGTGTATTAACCTGGGGCTATATAAATATTTTTTATATGGAAGTCACCACTTATTAAGGCCCAGAATCCACTCGGGGATAAGGGTTATTGCGTGTACAATGATCAATCCAAGTTGTAGTCAGGTGAGAAATAGGCAAACGGAAGAGCGTTCCACATGCGTGCATTTCTAAGAAAGAAGCTTTGTTCGTGGAATCTATGTTTTGATTTAGGCACACACAAAATTGGGGGAAATCATTGAGAGTGGTTTCAGCTAGACGGGTGCTTTTCGTGAAAAATTGGAGAGGGGGACCGGAGATTGGAGCACAGACGAGCACTTTCCATGGAAATAAGGATAAAACAAAGAAAGGCTCGCAACGTCTCTCCTGTGGGAGAGAGGTTGCAGAGAAAAGAAAAGAGCATTCCCACCAAGCTACGAAGTCTATTTTGTACTCTGTCACGGCAGATTTTAGCAGCTCCTGGCCAGATGTGGCAGCAGTACCCCATCCTTGGACGTACTTAGCTTTTATATAGATAGAGAATTGCATCAGCAGTGAGATATCTACTGGAGCAGTGGAAGGATCCCACCATTTTCCAGCGACCTTGGCAACAAAGTTGATGAACGTGTTCCATTTCAAATCAGGAGTAAAAGGTCAATCCTAGAAGCTTGTCAAACATGGAGCCTCCCCAAGAGGAGAGCCATCCATTTCAATTTATGCCAGATGGGAATCAGAGCGTTGATGATGTAAAGAGAGAAGCTTGGTTTTGGATGCATTAAAAGTAACAAGCCACCTCTTCCCCCACTGTACCACGCGCTCAAGATCAGAAGAGAGAGAATTAGAGAGAACGTTGTCATTTACGGCCTTAGATGTATTGTCATAGATGGTCGTGTCATCAGCATAGATGTCAACGAATGATTTAAGTATGTGTTTTGGGAGATAATTGATGTAGATCAGGAAGAGAGTTGGGCCCAATATGGACCCGTGATGGACTCCAGAATTAATACTGTAGGCTTCTGATTCTGCCAATAAACCGATACTCTTATGAGCCTATCAAAGAGAAATGATTTAATAATTGAGAAAATATTTCCAGTTAATCTGTTGCTGGAAATCTTGTGCATTATACCTTTATGCCATACCTTATCAAAGGCCTTTTATATGTCAAGTGAAATTGCCCTAGAAAGGAAGCACTTGTTGAGAGATTCACTAATCCTATGATATATAACAGTTAGCACATCTTCTGTGGATATAGCAGAACAGAAATCATATTGCATGTCACTAAGAAGGCTATTTTCGCTGAGGTGGTTTGCTACACATTTATCTTAAATGGATTCCAGCAACTTACTTATGACACACAGGAGACTTATTGGTCTGTACCGAGTGGGAGGTGACCTATCACCTGAATTCCTAAATACAGGACATACGGACGAGGTTTTCCAGGGTGCTTAGAAGCACTTTTCCTTAAGACAACGCTTTAACAGTCTTGTAAGTATGGGGACAAGTTCTGGTTGAAGCTTTTTCAACACTATAATTGGAATGCCGTCAGGGCCAGTTGCTTTACTGGAATCAAGGTTCTCGATTAGCTTGGCCATCTCACGCACAGATATTTGTATGCTGCACATCGTGTTGTCTGTTATAGAAGGAAATATGGGGAGTGGATGGCCTTGGTCCCATAGGGTAGAATTAGCTGCAAAGTTCTTGGCAAATAGTTTGGCCTTGTCTGATGCTGACGAGATGACCCCAGACCCATTGATAATGGTTGTGATAGAACGCACGCTTCTGTTCAGGATCCTGTTTGCTATTTGCCAAAGCTGGTGGGAACCAAGCCGCTGCTCAGCTAAAACTTCAATAATTATGAAATCCAAATAAGCTGCAAACGGAGAAACATAACAAAATCCGAATTGTGTACGATCGTTTCGGAAACGATATTTTTTTCTTTAATATTGTTTAATATTGACAAACACAAAAAATTGGATGCTGTCTTCTCATCAGTACACAAAAAGGAGGGAAATGGGAAGACACAAAAATGAAACTCGTGTGCTGGAGTGGCTATGGCGGGCGAACCTTTGTAGAGAATCGGTTATTATGTTAAAAAGAAACGATGCGACATAATATGATCTTATTCTACATAAATATTATTATCTATATCACACTTTTGTATGTATATATGTACAAGATATGTTATAACACAGTCCGAGATCAATAAGAATGATTTAACATAGCTTTTTTCTGTTGATAAAAAATGCAACTTATATGACCCCTGTAACATAGCAGGAGAATCTACATAACATAAGTGTCTTGTATATCTTATTTGAAGCAGGGACAAATGAAATAATTTATATAAGGTACCTGTTTCAGCAAGCAAATGAGTCGAAGAAAAACATATAAAGCAGCAAGATACTAAAGCTGGTTTTTAATCATTTGCTTTTGTTTTCCTAATTTTTTCCTTTGCAGAGACTTGTACATAGAATTCAATTGGGAAATAGAGAATTACCTCGTTCAATATTACAAAATCTGTCTTCATAATGTGATGACTTCAACATGTATCTTAGACTGTCTAGACACAGGTGAATTTATGCAAACGTATATAAATATATAGCCATATATAAACACTTACAGTTAAATAAAATATTATCTTAGGTTGTTTGTATTTATAAAAAATATAGAAACCAGCCAAAATTGGCTAACTTACATTTCAAAATCATCTTTTAAACATGAGTTCAAATGTATTTTATAGTATATCGATCTTCCAATTATTTGTACGTTTTGTACATCAATCTCCACAAGAAATCAAATTGGATCCCTGCATCATTTTAAAATAATGCTTCTTATATATTTTCTGAACAAAGTCTGTCGGTGAATTATATTTTTACTCACGGCAAGTATTAATTACTTCACTGGCAACACAACAAAAACGAGTTTTTATAATTTCTTTTTACAAATTGTTCATTGTTGGTTCTTTCTTTTGTTCACTGTACTTCTCTCCGCGTATTTTAATGACAACACTTCCGATTTTAATTTATTATCAGAGGTAAAGTCGTCATTATAGAATAGAACACACACAAAAATATTTTTTTAAAGTTCGTTACATTTTCAAAGTTGACCCGGTGTATTTGTGCGTATTTTAATTCCACGTATGTTTTATAAGTCCAACCAGTTTTATGATTTATCGTTGCAGATAATATTTTTTTCAATTTAACGTCACCGTTTTTAGTGTAACGACATATTTAGTTTTTTTCTGAATGAAAATTTCTTAATGCTTAGTCGCCCCATGAAGTTATGAATTCTTCTTCGTTAAGTTAAGGTTGGACATTTTTCTAGATGTGTCATACTCTTTCTGCACATTTGTTAAGGTAGTGGCTTTTAATTAATATTTTTCACCCCAGCCTAGGTTTTCAATATCTCGTCCCATTGTTAAAGACTTTTAATAATTCATTTTATCCGTATGGTTCTTTCGTACCTCTTCGCCATTGTTGAAATTCGACTGAACACATGGGAATAAATAATTAGGACACAAAAGTAAAATAGAACAGATATATTGAGAGCAAGAAAGTATATCAATATTTACATAGAGTTCATGGGTATAGTCATGGAGAGACCGTCCCTGGAGAAGGTGTCGGCTGGGTAGTCGTCGAATCTCGATCTCGTTGTCTCTCTGAGTCTCTCGTTGGGTCTCTCCCATCTTTACGGTATCAAGCATATTGATATAGTTGACACTCAACGTATGATACTTACTGGATGCTTCCACAACAGTTTTACTAATGGGATATACCAGGGAAAGTTTTTTTTCAGAGAAGTTTTGTTTGGTTTTTAGGTATTAGACAATGAGAAAAGACTTTTTTTCGTATGAATTTTATGAATAGAACTGCAAATGGAAGCTCTGTCGAACACACTTTATCTGGTATACAGCCATGTACAATGTTTTATAGTATTTTCTGTGTTGTTTTTGAGTTTTTTGAGTTACGATAGAAGAAAAATGTGAATAGACAGCCTGGAAATAAGATATTTTTCTGTAAGATGCGTTCGAATGTATTTAACAAATCGATTAGAAAAAAGGAACACTGATTAATCAATAAAGGAACAGAGCACACGACTTGAGGTCAATCGGAACAAAACAGTGTGGGGTTAGTAAGTTATGAATAAAGGTATAACTATAGGCAGGATGAAGAAGAGAAAGAAAATGGGTGAATGAACCGGAGGAAGGGGGGTGTAAAGGAAGGAGAGATGGGATGAAAAGGCGACGTATGAAGTAGAGGCATAACTACAATATAATATCAGAAAAGATAATGATAAAGAAGAGAGTAGGAGGGGATAAAACGAAGATAAAAAGGTTGTATCAAAGTGAGTGACAACAGTTAGAAACAAGAGAAAAAGATAAAGATGAAGGCATAAAGAGAAAACTGTGGAAATCTGGGGAGGGTAAAAGGATATAAAACGAGAAAGAGAGACAGAGAAAGAAAAACAGGAAATAGACGAAAGGGTTGAAAGAGAGAAGATGGGAATAAGAGTGACATGATTAGAAAATAGTGAATCAATGAAGAGAAAGAGCAAGTCCCAGGATTAGAGCCTCCATAAAGAGAAAGAGAGCGAGTGGATGAGAGAGAGTGAAAGAGAGAGAGAAAGAGAGAGAGAGAGTGAGCGTGTGAGAGAGAGGACTAGTTAGTCTATGAAAGCATAGATCGAATAACTGAGAGCAAAAGAGAGAGATAAGGAAAGAGAGGGAAGGGGCTACAGTGTGATTTCATACGGTTATAACATTAAAATGAGAACTTGCGTTTCGATAACGAACTTCGATCATCTAAATCATTATAAAAGCGAACGTTAAACCGAATATCGATTGTTATTGAAACGTCAATCGGCCCACTTGTTTGTTGTTAAGATGAGAATACGCTCTTTTCTTTTATTAAAGGCTAATGTTTTCAAGGGAAATAAACGAATTGAACAGTTTCCGATTTCAGGAAAAGGGAAAAGAAATACAAAGAAAACATTTTCAAATAAATGAACAATAACATAAAAATAGAAGAAAGTTTGTTTCAGATGGAGCAGGATGTGGATGGTGTTTTAATTCATAAAATGCGCCCATCTATTCGGCGCGTTTAGTAATTAAAACGCGATTTTAAACTTCATTTTATTATTTAATTTATTTATACTAATGTTATCTTGGATGCTATTTTTACAATGTGTCGGCCGATGTAACACCCGACCCTCTTCAGGTGCGTATTGTAAAACAGTTATCGGTAATCAATTACGTACCGAAACATTTAATAAACGACAATGGATTGTTTTCGTTTCGTCAGCTATTAGTAGGCAGAAGTCTTTATAACTCTGGTTTCCCTTATTTTGTCAGTTGATCCTTATATTCCATGAGCCATGTTCTTGACACAGGGAGAAGGGTCACTGTTTCTGAGTTGGAATGTCTCCACATTGCATTTACTGCTGGCTAGCCATGTGCCTGGAATTAATATATTTCTAGCTCAGAACATTCCCTCTCTTTTCTAATATTTCTCTTTCTTTCCTATCGCTCACTCAATCCGTGTCCTTTCATACACTAAATACCCCTCTCTCTCTCTCTCTCTCTCTCTCTCTCTCTCTCTCTGCCATGTCTACGTCGAATTCAAAAAATGTATTTTGATTACATTTATAATTATACATATAGTGTTAATCGAATTTTCAACTTCCAGAAGACTGTTACTTGGGATTTACTAGTAATGCTTAGCTCCACCAATCCATGTAAAACAAAACTCAGAAACTTGAGCACAATAAATAGACGACAGTAGCTTTTTTTAATTGCAATTTCACCCCAAACAAGGTTTTTGCAACGGTGCTGTAGGAGGCTACAGGGGTACTATGTGGGGAGTTGGGCAGCAAGATATAGGTTCACGTTACACTTGAACTTCTGCATGTCAGTACAGTTGGGGAAGCAGGAACTCAGAAGGGTATTCCAAAGTCGAAGCGGTTCTGGGGAAGAAACTGCTGGAGTAGAAGGTTCTCTTTCATCTAAGGGTCTCAACTGTGAAGGGGTGGGATTTTGTTGCTTATCAGGTTTGTCGGGGGTACTTACGTCGAGGGGGCACAAGTGCTTGAAGTTCGTCAGAGCATTCGCCATTGAAATACTTGTAGAACAGGCAGAGGGATGCTACATTTCGTCGATGGGACAGAGGATGAAGCTTAGATGACAGTTTAGGACCTATTAGGTTGGCGACTCTCTTTTGAACCTTGTCTAGGAGTGAGAGACTAATGGCAGATGCACCAGCCCAAATATGACAACAATACTCCATACATGATGATGGCCTTATAGAGGGACAGAATACTTTCAAGCGTTAGTAGCTTTCTAGCACGGTAGAGAGAATCTACCTTTTTCGCAGCGTTTCTGGCAATGCTCTCAATGTAACTTTTCCAACTCATGTTTTCTGTGAACGTTAAGCAGAGGAGTTTAAAAGATGTACTTTCAGATAAAGAGTCTTTGGTCATTACTATTGATTGTAGAGAAGCTTATTATACGATAGAAATGTGTATAGCCTGATAGCTAGCCGCGGAGAATATCTTGGTTTGTCCGCTCCGTGCGGACGTCACTTGAAGGGCTATTATGTCTTAAGTACGCCAGCCCCCACACTGACGATTTAAAACAATATGTTCATGAACTATAAACGATAGCCGACATCATCTTCAACATAGAGATTGTTATGGCGTCGTTTACCTGTGCTTGACGGATCTTTCTTTCACGTTATCTGTCGAGTATTTGTCGTTATTATGCCTCGTTAGGGAGAAGCTCGATAAGTTAAAATATTAAATGTTGTATAAACTAAAGGCAAAACTTCCTTGGTTTACAAATATGTTTTTCTGATATTGAAGAAACAATTTAACTCAGGAATTGAGCTGGCTTGCAACCAGTTCATTCTATATCAAGTCGAGGCTCCAACTTTTTCCCAACGCCCTAGAAGGGCTCTCAGCTTCCAACTGTTTATCTTTTTCTCATGATAACGAAAAACCAACCGAGGCTTGAAAGATAAATATGGATAGAAAAAGAAAGAGTAAGAAAAAGAGTGAGATAAATATATATTAAAAATAAATTATGATAAATAAAATATATAAAAATAATGTCATTGTTTAAAATTCCTTTGATTTTTTCACTCCTATCCACATAGATTGTTTTGATACAACTGAGATTAAGATCAAAAACACGCTCTTAAGTCGCCATGATTATATGACGCGATTAAAATTATGCCGAAAGTTTTCATGAAGCTTTTTTACTTGAGGATAGGAATGTTTCATTCTCATTGTGTCAGAGACGCAACAAAATCTCATTTGAAAACATGAACGAACGACCGGCGGACAGAACATGCTATGCATATGCATAGACTATTGATTTAGAAAATAAAAGTCATTAATAAAAAAAGAAACGGTAAAATTACGAAAGAAGAATCAAACGGAGTTCGGTGGGGATGGTAGGTCTTAGATGGAAATATAAAAGCAATTGTTAAAAAAAAAATCTTTTCTTCAGTGGAGCAAAAAAATTAAAAAAAAAGGAAACATTTTTAGCTAACATTGGGTGAGGGAGATTACAATGTCCTTGAAATTGTAAATCAATTTTTTGCAATCGATATCTGAAACGATTTTTCTTAGAAATTCGCTAATCGACAAAGAGAGTTTGTAATAGGTCCATGCAGAAAACCGTTGCCAAACCATGTGAAATTATGTCCGGAAACCCGCTCGAATAATTATTTCTGTCAATTTTTCTTTTCTTTTCTTTTCTTACATGACTTTTATCTTTTATCTGCTTGAAGCTTTCTTTCCAACCATTGTGATTTTGGTGTGACCCTTCTTTCATTCTTCCACTGATTTCAATTATAATTTTCTCTCTTACAGTTATGCAACTCTCATGTTTAGTTTTTTTCTCATGTTTTATTGTTCTCTTGCTCCGTGCATTTTCGTTATTTTTTGTTTGAATTCTGATATTTTATTCCCCTATAGGTGATTCTCCAGCGCTATTTCCCTCTCTAATTTTCGTTAGTTATGTCCATTCGTCCATTGTTTCTTATATACTTTTTTTTTTAGTTTGTTTTAGATTCGTTTTTTTTCTGTGTTATTTTCGTCTCTCTTTTTCCACATATGCCCATGACTTTACTTCGCCTTTTTACTTACTTTCCTTCTAATTTCTAACTTTCATTTTCCCTACCGTTCTTTCTATTTTCACCTGTTCATTTGTTTTTCGTTGTATTGATTTTATTTATAACTTGCTGTGCCAGATAAATACATAATGGCAGGCGGATGTTTAGTCGTATACTATTAAAGTTACACCGATTATACTAAATTGTTACGTTTTTTTAAGTTGACCGTATTTTGGATTGTTGAAAGCATAAAACATAGTCATATTAATCTATGAAATTCAAAACAGAAAAGAAAATCTAATAGCTTCAAGGGAAATAGCTTATAGGTAAAATGAAAACCCTATTCCGTTTTAAATGCAACTGATGTTTATTATAGTAATAATTAAAAATAAAATAATTTAATCGTATTATTTGGATTCATCGGACTATTGTTCTCATCCTGAGTGTGATTTTCACAATGTTTCGGTCGATGTAACCTCCGACTTTCTTCATATTAATTTAAGATACACCTTAAGACGGTCGCAGGTTGAATCGAGTGAAATGTTGTGAAAAAATTACACTACAGATGAGAAGAGTATTCCGATAAATCCAAATAATATGTATTTTTGTTTATAAATAAACAATCCTAAAATACTAATCATTCAGAAACGTCAAAATAATTTACATGTAAATTAAAAATGAATAAAATAAATCAACTTTATATAATATTTCTAAATAGAATAATTAAATCAATTCTATTATAATGTCCATTAAGAATTTGGAGTTAATTATTAAAGCAGATTTTTTAAATGTAATATGCAAATGAGATAACCACTTGGATGTTGATTTCTTTTGAATAAATAGTAACAGTATATATATATAAATCATACAGGCATGAAAGTATATAAAAGTTCGTTTGCAGTATTAACCTCTATTCGTGTTCCATTTCGTATATTAACCAAATTGGTAACAAACAGATAGAAATACGACTTTATTAAAGTAGATTTAACTTTTTATTATTATGCCTTTTCATACTTTTCTCTCTTTAACTTCTCATTTTAAGGTGTTCTTCTTCTTTCTTTCTTTTCTTTACGTTGACTTTCATTTTTAATCGTCAGATTTTAGGTATTTCTTTTGTTTTTGGAGTGCTTGGGCGTGTGTGTGTGTGTGTGCGTGTGTGTGTGTGTGCGTGTGTGTGTGTGTGCTTCTCAACCATTACATTTGTTATAAGCTCACAATCATCACGCTTTACTATTTAATAATAATTTGTCTTCATAATATTCTAAACAAACAACCAGCATATAGGGGTTCGTTTGAGTATCCCTTTAATCTCTGTCCGCTTCCTTTATTAGGAATTCACGCACTATTTCTATAGCTTGACTTTGAGTGGATGTCAACCTCTCGTTATCTTTATCGCCCATCTCTTTCTGTATATATATATATATATATATATATATATATATATATATATATATATATATATATATATATTTTTATATATAACAAATAAATGAGGACATTCTATACTCTAAATTTAAAAATATTTATCCTGCTACATTTTATTCCTTTAAGTACGTTGGCATGAAACATTCCCGACAGCACATGTTTCGTAGCGCAAAAACATTTATTTAATTATTATAATTTAATTATTATATCAATTATGTTTAGAAAATTACAACATGACATAATAAAAGCACATAAAATGAAATGCAATTGTAACTTCTCCCCAATTTTCGGATTATGCATTTATTTTTATTTTTATTAATTGATAGGTGCTAGTTCTTCTGATGAGTTAAGGGCATTGATTGATATACTATTTCAATCATTAACTATTTAAGTAAATGATAAAGCGCTACGAGATAAGTGCTGAAAGGAACTGTGCAAGTCAATGTACTTAAATGATTAAATTGTAGGACTATTTATATCTTGAAATTTTGAATATATATATATATACATATATATGTATATATATATATATATATATATATATATATATATGAAACGCCGAATATTCAGTGTAGCTTAATCGCCATATATAATTTATAATTACTCACTAGCTCTACCTACGTATTCAGCACTTTTGAAGTAAATATTTAAAATTTTCTCATAAATCTATACTTTCGTATATTAATTTTATGTGAGTAAATGAAGTAGTTATACTTAGCTCCTGAAACAGTCGAGCACTCTCAAAAGAATTTATTTCACCACATTAAAAATAGATATGGAAAGAGTTAATTTCGAAACATCGCTAAAAACATCCCCACACCCAGCAAGCATAGCTATATTATTAAATTAATCCAAAAAACAGATGAACTATAATACGCCGAATGCGATGGCGAGCAAATTTCTTCCTTAGAAATGAAAACGTAAACAAAAAAGAATCCTATGGTTATAAAACCCTTAAAAATGCGAAAACAGTAGACCTTTTGGTAAACTGTGAAAATGACCTTTTAAACGTAATTAAAAACTTAGAATTCCACAATCAACCTAACAATTTCCAACGGAAACTACACAAAATCGTTAGAAACATAAACAACTCTAATAAAATCTTTGTAAAAGCAGATAAAACCAGAAACTTTTATAAAATAGATAAGCAAGAATATAACAAACTAATTACAAAAAACATAACAAAAAGCTACGAAAAACTAGGCACAACCGAATGCGACTACATAAATATAATAAATACTGAAAGTAAGCAAATTACCGATAAACTAAAAATTAGCAATGAAGTTGGCAAATTGAAACCTAGAGAGGCATACATTCTGCCTAAAGACCACAAATGGGACTTTAATAAAAATCCCAGCACCCGCCTGATAAACCCAACTAAACCAGAAATAGGTATAATTAGCAAAACTATACTTTCTAGACTAAACAAACAAATCAAACAAGACCTAGAACTAAACCAGTGCGCAAATACTACCGAAGCAATCACCTGGTTTAAAAATATAGAAAACAAAGATAAATGTACGTTTATACAGTTTGACATCATAGATTTTTATCCCTCGATATCCGAAGAACTTTTTAACATTGCCCTAGAATTTGCCGAGGCATACACTGATATATCCTCGGAAGAAATCAACATCATTAAAAAATGTAGAAAATCAGTTCTAATAAATAACAATAACCAATGGATAAAAACTAAAATAAAAAATTCGTTTGATTTGGCGATGGATGCCAGGGATTCTGCCGAAGCATCAGATCTTGTGGGATTATTCATTCTATATACCCTCACAAGCATATTCGATACTACGGATATCGGCCTATATAGAGATGACGGACTAGCTATAATAAAAAAAACTCCAACAAAGTCAAGGGAGAAAACTTTGAGAAAATCATACACAAGGAAATGAAAAAATTAGGCCTAAAAGCAGACGTATCAGCTAACATGAAAATCACAAACTTCCTGGATGTCACGTTAAACTTAAATAAAAACACATGTGAACCCTACTTAAAAGTTAACGCTACTCCAATTTACGTAAACCCCAAGTCCAACCACCCACCATCAATTAAAAAACACATTCCTATCTCGATCGTAAGTAGACTCAATGATAACTCAAGCGATGAAAATGCCTTTAACAGGTCAACCAATATCTACGAAACATCCCTAAAAAAAGTGGATACAAAAATATCGATATCAAATATAAGCAACAAAACACCAACAACTATAATACAATTAAAAATAGAAGAAAAAGAACTATAATTTGGTATACGGCCCCATACAATCAAATGTTAAAAACAAAACTTGGCAATAAATTTCTAGATCTTATTGAAAAACACTTTCCCGCAACCTTACACAAAATCTTCAATAAAAATACCTTAAAGTTATCCTACAGTTGTTTCGAAAATTTAGAGATGATAATTAAAGCACATAATAACAAAATACTAAATAAAAACAGTGTAAACAACAACAAAATGAACAATAAAAAAGTACACACCATGACAAAATAAAACCAACACTAGCAGAAATAATAATAATAATAATAATAATAATAATAATAATAATAATAATAATAATAATAATAACAACAACAAACCAACCCCGGACAAGAACAACACTACTATAAATAAAAATACTAACAACGAACAAGATAAATGCAACTGTAGACACCGCACACTTTGCCCAGTTCAAAATAAATGTCTAACAAAAAGCGTAGTTTATCAAGCAATTGCGAAAGAAAACCCGAATAACAAGAAATATTACGTAGGCATGACTTCCTTATTTTTCAAAACTCGATACTATGACCACAAAAGTACAGTTAACAATAAAAAACACCGTATAAAAACAACACTAGCGAATAAATACTGGAAACTCAAAGAAAGCGGACATTCGCCTGTAGTCGAATGGAAAATAATAAGACAAGCTACCACGTGTAGACATTTAGACGACCCATGTAAATTATGCCTTTATGAAAAATTTGCTATCTTCTACTTTAAAGAACCCCAAAATCTATTAAACTGTAGAAGAGAAATAGCAAACAACTGTATTCACAAAATACAACTTACTCTAGGATAACGATAGAAAATAGCTTTAAAACTAACAAAAACAATAGAAAATAAACAAATAAATAAATTAAATAAACATGAATATACATAAGCGATCACACATATATGTATATATATATATGTGTATATATGTGTGCATGTATGTATTTACACATATGTATATTTATATATAAAAAAATGAAAATAAAAAAGGAGGAAAACGTCTGCCTTAAACCACAAACCTAGTTCTAAAACAGATCCTTTGTTCGGTAAAATGCATGCCCATTAGCTGAGGGAAGGGGCGCGGTGGATACTAAAAAGCTGATTGGCTAACTAAAATCCTCAACAGAAGAGGACCATATAAAAACGAGAAACAACCACAGAATTCGCGCATAAGCCTGACGAATCCTAGAGTTGATGAAACGCCGAATATTCAGTGTAGCTTAATCGCAATATATAATTTATAAATTACCGTATATATATATATATATATATATATATATATATATATATATATATATATATATATATATATATATATATGTATATATATATATCGTTGTTCACATTCAGCTGTAATAACGTCGGTCCGCTGTTGCCGGGGTTCGAATCTCTCGACTGGTGTTAATCCTGACACCCTGCACTGATGGTTCCCGAAAGGATGAAACACTAGTGTCTGTAGGTATTTAATAATTATTATAGTAAAAAATAATGCCACCCCTTTTAAGAAACGTGTTTCTTATTTTTAAGCACTTCCAGTTGCAATAAAGTCGGTCAACTAATCTAATACGCGCAGAACGTCATATAATGATCAGATCAATCTGACTGACGCTAAAAGCATTTAATAATATTAAATGTTTCATTTCAAATTTATCTCTCGCAATTTATGGTAACCTAGTGGTTTGGGCCATTTTTAATGAAACCAGACATGACTTCTGTTGCTAGGGTTCGAATCTCTCGACTGGTTTTAATCGTGATGATTCCCGAAAGGATGAAACCTTAGTGTCAATAATAATAACGATAATGATGATGATGATGATGATGATGATGAGGAGGAGGAGGAGGAGGAGGATTGAATAATAATAATAATAATAAGATTATTAATAATAATAATAAAAATAATAATAAGATCAATAATAATAATAATAATAAAATAACAATATAAATATATAAATAAATAAACACACACACACACACACACACACACACACACACACACACACACATATATATATATATATATATATATATATATATATATATATATATATTACAGTTTCACCCCAAACAAGGCACATTGCAACTTTAATGTAAGGGCTACTATCAGGGGCCTAAGTTGCAGAAGGACTTTGTAGGGAGCTTAGGAGCAAGATGTATTTTCACACTACACATGAACTTCTGCATGTCAGTACAGTTGGAGAAGCAGGAAACTGGAAGAGGATTCTGGATTCTAGCAGTTCTGGGGAAGAAGCTACTAGAGTAGAATACATTCCTACATCTAGGGCTATCTACTGTGTAGGGGTGGGACTTTGCTGCTTGTCTAGTTTGTCGGGCGTTTGTTCGTCGAAGGGGCACAAGGACTTGTAGTTTGTCAAAGCATCTACCATTAAAATACTTGTTAAACAGGCAGAGGGAGGCAACATTTCGTCGATGGGACAGAGGCTGAAGCTTAGATGACAGTTCGGTACCTATAATGTTTGCAACTCTCTTTTTGACCCTGTCCAGGAGCAAGAGACTAATAGCAGATGCACCAGCCCAAATGTGACAGTAGATGTACACCCATCAAGATAACCTGAATACTTCTCTCATTTAAGAAGGGTTTAATCATGTTAAACATTCGTCCAGTAATACCATAGGATTTTATTTACATGAGAAGATCATCGTGCCATACCCTGTAAAAAACCTTAGATATATAAAGGGCTACTGACCTCCCATCGCCAGTGCTTGGTATAAATGTCCAAAGATTACAGTAAGAATATCTGCAGTAGAACGGGCTTGCCGAAATCCATATTGGGGATCAGACAGAAGTTTAGCAACTGTAAGGTGGTGGACTAGAACTTGATTAATTAAAGACTGAAATATTTGGGCGAAAGAAAGGAGAAGGCTAATTGGGCGATAAGTTAATGGGCCAGTTCTTTCGCCAGAGTTTTGTAAACTGGCACAACAGAAGCAGGTTTCCAGCAGTCAGGAAATCAAGATTCGTTAAAGCATTTGTTAAAGAGTCTAGGTACAACTGGAGCAACCTCAGCAACGCATATTTTTAAGAGCACAATATATATATATATATATATATATATATATATATATATTTACTAGAAATGGTAATTAATAAAAACCTGAAGAAAGTGCTCAATACTGTTGTAGAGCAAAACGTATATATATATATATATATATATATATATATATATATATATATATATATTTATATATTTATATATATTACGGTGCTTAACATGGTATTGTCTGCCCAGAAACTATTACACAATAAGCGATTATTTTTTCGCAGAATCTGCAAAAAAAAAAAAAAGGAGAATATCAAAAAATTAAAAATGAACACGCATATTTTTTATTTTTCGTTTATGGTATTTGCTTACAAAAATTTCTCTATGATGAGAAGTAAATACCTGGAAGGGTAGACGTAATAGAACTTCATAGAATAACGACTATACTTTAGCTCACAGGAGAAAAACATCTATAATGCATCACCCAACTTCTATTTGTTTTGGTGACCCGGTCTTAAAAGAGATAACAAAGAAGGAATATAGAATTGTTCAACTTAGACGAAGATGGATGTGGAACCGATAAATATCTGGGGGTTCTGAACGCGGATGTCAACAAATCTGCACATATGAAAAATAAATAAACAAAAAACGTGAGAAATCTAGATAAAATATTCTAAACAAGATTATATACTGTGACCTATTTGAATAAACATTTGGATAGTTACCCCAGAAGATATTCTGGACTGTTCATACGTTTGACAAAAAAGAATTATGCAACTGTATAAAAACCGGCACAACAATGGCTAGAGTCATGATAATTATGGATGATACTGACTTTATATATATATATATATATATATATATATATATATATATATATATATATATATATATATATATATATATATATATATATATAAACATCTTATATATCCAAACGAACTAAAATTGAATTGTGAACATAGAGGACAACAGGCTACATTTCTGGATTTAGATATAAAAATTGAGGATGGGATTTTTCTTTATAAAATATTTGATAAAAGAAACGCATTCCCATTTAAAATAGTACGCATGCCCCATAAGGATAGCACCTGCCCTCTTTTTGTGTTTTATGGAACCATTATGTCAGAGATTTTGAGAATAGCTCGCGTTACTCTAAAATTAACAGATTTTATACCACCAGTTTCTAGCTTATTAATAAGGATGATAAAACAAGGTGGAGATAAAAATAAAATATTTAAACAGTTAAATAAAGCATTTGTTCGTTATCCTGAAGCTTTTGAATCGTTTAAGATAAACCAGACTATATTAATAAAGGAAATCCAAAACTATATTAGCAATGTATAAAATGTATTTATAATTACATATAATAAATTTATAGATAAAAAAAAATGTATATATTTAAAAATAAAATATTTTTAACCTTTATACATCTAATTTTAAATAAATAAGAATGTAAATATGCAAACTACTAATTATAGTGGGGGTGATAAGTAGTTAAATGGATTAATCCAAATCTTATAAATACAAGACTGATAAATTAAAAAAATGTATCCATTTTAAATGTGGAAATTGATGAATCGCACAGGTAAGAAATTCATTTTTATACTATGAAAAGGTTAGTAATTGCAATTAAGAATAGGAAATTGGATCAAATTTTTGTAACACGTCTTCTTCCTAAGATTAAGGGTGGTGGTGTTTGATCAACACTGCTGGGGAGCCATGATGTAATATACTGTTTTGTTTTTAAATCCCCGAAACAGTGTTTCATGGTAAACAACTGATGATCCCTTGAAAAACATAAAAAAAAATTGGTATTATAGTAAATTCGAGAGAGTTGATGCAGTGATTGCAGGTGATTAAATGACTTACTGACTAGATGTTTTTTTAACGAATGATAAAAAGTAATTTTTTGAATGGTTTCAAATGTTAAAAACTTCAAAGACTATATATATATATATATATATATATATATATATATATATAAGCTATTTATATAATAATATATACTCCTATACATTTGTTTTTTGTATATTGATGTTTGTATTAAAACTCCTTTTTTTCTATTTATTGAAACAGAAAATACAATTTTGTTATATGTGGGTCGTGGAATTGCATTCATTTGCAAAAGATCTAATTTATTTGCATATACTTGTAAACATTCATTTTTATTAATTTTCTATTAGGTGTTCGATTTTCTCATGAGATGATTATATCTAGTTTACTATTACGCTTAATTATATTCATGCAGATATTCTAAATGATTTATACTTGCGTAATAATGCGTAAAAAGCTTATAACAAACACAGTCTTTCTATATATGTTTATGTATGCGTATATATATTTATTTAAAAAAAATCCCAACCAAACTCCTCTGTCAGTTTTTGGTCTACAGACATGAAACTTAATATATATATATATATATATATATATATATATATATATATATATATATACTTATATATATGAACAAATGATTATTAAAACATGTTATATATGTATATATATATATATATATGAACAAATGATTATTAAAACATGTTATATATGTATATATATATATATATATATATATATATATATATATATAAGGTATTTGAACCTATGTAAAACTTTATAATTGGGCTTTAGCCGTGGAAAACGGCGCAAAAGTGTTAAAATAAAAAAAAATGGAGTTTGCAAGGTGAAAGTTGAACAACCGCATTACGAATATGCATACGTAACGCAAGAGCTATCAGTTTATGTCTTAATTTTTAGCCTTGCAGCACACATGTTTTCATAACTAAGGCATTAACGTCAAAGGAACAAGTAAATCCTAAGCTAAACCAGTTAGTTTCGATGCTCCGTGGTGGCGCACGAGTCATTTTTTAAAAAAAAACCTTTGTAAATCACCACTATATATTGGGTTCAATATAATATAATAATAATTACGAAATCTAAAATAATCAAAATGGAAATTGAAAGACCTAAAATATCGACAGGATTTCGCTTGCTTAGTGCGGAGTTTTGTTTTTGAATATAAAAATGTAAATGTAAAATACTAACTGATGAGAAATTAATTATGAGTTCAAAAATATTTGTGTGTGTAATGAGACGATGCTAAAATATCGATAAATGAGTATGCCTATGACAGCAGCATATTCTTTTATTGTTTCGACTCTCGAGTATATATCCGACACAGTTAGTCACAGTTAATCAATGGAGAACCACATCACTCTATATAAAAAGCATAAAAGTTATCAACGGATACACACGCGAGAGTCAAAGCAATGAAAAGAATATGCTGTTGTCACAGCCCTAGTAATGAGACGATGTTAAAATGTCGATAAACATCCGTATAGATAAGTTCTAAGAAAAAAATCCGCATGTTGATAATTCAACCGTTAACCTTGCAAATGCGTGCATGTCTATCAGTATACACAAGCATGCAATAAATGATGTAATCGCAGAAATACTCTGAATATATGATTAAGAAAGTAAACTATTTTGTTGATTACAAGACTTTGTTGATTACAAAATACATCATTTGATTCTTTATATTCGCTTTACAATGAATTGACATATGAAATTAATAGAAAACTATAAAAAGGAGGCATGAAGAAAAATGGCATTAAAGTCTCAGGATAGAAAACGACCAGATAAACGCATCAAGTTCTGCTACCGCATTCTCCGGTCGTCTAATATTTAATACAAAATGTAGCATAAAATTTAAAGGCAATGTAAACAAATATTTTCCACAATGCTTTACATGCTAGTTTTATGCATGGAATATCGCTCACACGTCAGGCACACAAAACAATATTAACTTTTACATAGACAATTTTTATCATTGACTATTCTCTAAATACCAACTATTCTCGCCAACACGGAGGCGAATATATTCCACGACCATTTATAATAATATGACCCAGTAAGGCATACGATCAAAAGTAATCGATGTTTTATAAATATACAAGTAATGTCTCTTAATCTAATTTAAATACTGTTTTGAAATAACAGTTTTCATGCGACAACTTTATTTAAATAAGAAAATCAGCTAGTCAATCTTTCGCACTTAATGAATCTTTCGAACGTAATGAATGAGAGCATAGAAAGCTTTGAGTTTGAAGCTATATAATTATAAAAATCAAATGACCTTGTAACGAATGATGTAACCCACTTTCCGGTTTACGACATCCGGTTGCGCATGCGCGCATAAACATTAACCCATAACAACGTAAACGAATAAACACAACTCGCTTCTTTTGCAGATTTTTAACTGCGCACTGAAATAATAACGTTATTATTTCGAAATTATTATTTAACATTTTTTTTTACATAGGCATCACCACTTATCAAGGCCAAGAGACCACTCAAGGATAAGGGTTAAAGAGTGTACAGTAGACATTGGACAATATAGTAATCATTAGTAATGAAAATTTGGTAAATTTGATAACTTATATAGAACGGCTCATCAAGAACTTATTTACGTTAGACTTGAACACAACCATATTGTAGTCAGCCGGAAAGCAGGAAAACAAAAGACAATTCCACAGGCATGCAGTTCTAAGAAAGAAGCTTTGTTCATGGAATCTACGTATAGGTTTAGGCACAGATAAAGAGTGGGGGAAATTATTGATAGTGTTTACAGCTAGACGAGTGTTTCTTGTGAAAGTTTGGCAAGGGGGGACCATAGATTGAAGCTCAGTTGAACACCTTCCATGAAAATAACGATACATCAGAGACAAACTCGCAACATCTCTTCTGTGAGATAGAGGTTGCAAGGAAGAGAAAAGGACATCTCCTACGAGGCTACGAAGTCTATTTTGAACTCTATCAAGGCAGGACACGTCCTTTCTAGCAGCTCCTGCCCAGATGTGGCAACAATATTCCATCCTTGGACGTACCTGGCTCTTATATAGATAGAGAATAGCATCAGCAGTGAGATATTTACCGGATCGATAGAAAGATCCCACCATTTTTCCAGCGGCCTTGGCAACAGATTTGATGTACGTGTTCCATTTAAGATCAGGAGTGAAGGTCAAGCCCAGAAGCTTGTCAAAACTTGAGGCCTCCTGAAGACGAGAGCCATTCATTTCAATTGATGCCAGATGTGGATCAGAACGTTTATGATGTAAAGAGAGAAGCTTGGTTTTAGATGCATTAAAAGTAACCAGGCACTCCTTTCCCCATTGTACTACGTGCTCAAGATCAGAGGAGAGAGAATTGGAGAGAACTTGGTCGTTTACTGTCTTAGATGTGCTACCATAAATGGTAGTGTCGTCAGCATAAATGTCTACAAATGATGTAAGGATGTGATTTGGAAGATCATTAATGTAGATCAGGAAAAGAGTTGGGCCCAGGATGGACCCCTGAGGGACACCAGCATTAATACTGTGAGCTTCTGATTTTTGCCCCTCAACTACTACTCTTAAGAACCTATCAGAAAGAAATGATTTAATAATTGAGAAGACATTTCCAGCAATACCATAGCTAGAGATCTTATGAAGTAAACCTTTATTCCATACCCTATCAAAGGGCTTAGATATGTCAAGAGCAATTGCCCTAGAAAGGTTGCCTCTGTCGAGAGATTTGCTAATCCTGTGAGATAACTGTAAGCACATCTGCTGTAGATCTAGCAGAACGGAAACCATATTGAGTGTCACTAAGAAGGTTATTTTTGTTGAGATGGTTGATTACTTCTGTATTTAACACAGATTCCAACAACTTACTCATGACGCACAGGAGACTTATTGGCCTGTACTGAGAGGGGGATGAGAGATCACCTGAATTCCTAAATACAGGGCGTACTGATGAAATTTTGGGAAACTATTCTCCTTAAGACAACGTTTAAACAGTTTTATAAGTATGGGCGCTAGTTCAGGTTGAAGTTTTTTTTTTTGAGTACTATAATTGGAATACCGTCAGGGCTGGTTGCTTTACTGGAATGAAGGTTTTTGATTAGCTTGGCAACATCATGCACAGATATACGTATATCACATAGCGTGTTTTCTGATACAGGAGGAAATATTGGGGGTTGGCGGCCTTGGTCGCAAAGGGTAGAATTAGCTGCAAAGTTCTTGACAAAGAGTTTGGCTTTGTCTGATGCTGACGAGAAAAACATGGGAAGAGTGGGGGTGTTTTGCAACTATTCTTTATTACAACTATACTGTCGCTATTTTCTTACAACTAAACAAACCGTTGACAAACATAATGACACTTGTAGTAAAGCCAAGACAATAACTACTACTACTACTACTACTACTACTACTACTCTCTATTCGTCCCTTTTCCTTCCTTCCTTCTTTTTTATTTTTGTTTACATTTCTAGATACAAAATACTGATAACGGTAAATTTTTTGACATATTTACTAATCTGTTTCAGTATTAGTTTATTTTATTTTATTTATTAAGGTTTATTTTTTTGCTTCAGGGTTTATTAATTATGTTTTTAAGATTTTAAGTTTCTATAACTTGGTTGAAGGATTCCAATATGGGTTTTTCGTTCTTATATTTCTCATCGGTATGTTTATGTGCGTTTTTGCTGCTAAATGACTTTCGTCGGCGTTCGATTCGTGGAAAAATCATGTTAATTTTTCGATTTTGGAGCGATTATTCGGAAAAATAGGTAACTTTACACGTGTAGGGAGGAGTTTTTTTCATGTTTGAGTGATCCGTCCGTTAGTTTTCATTTTAATATACTTTCATAGAAATGTTTCTGCTATGTAAAAGAAACCCCTATTTTCTGTACGTCACAACTGTCACGCTCATACATGAATTCCATAGCTTATATAACATACTGACCCAACAAGCACGGGTAGTCTAATATAAATTATAAATAAGTGAATTGACTCATTATGTCAAACTGACTCAACTTTGCAAATGAAAGAAAAACATTTTGTAGCTTTTTGTTTTAGCAACAAAAAAAAATAATAATAAAAAGTTAATTCTCTTTTAATAAATGTCGAGGATTAACTATATGTAGATAAAATTATGCCAGTCATTTTATTTCTATTCAATTTAACACCATGGATGAGTACGCACGAGATGGGTCTAATTGGGACATAGGTAACTACATAGATAATAATTTCGAAACTTTTACTAATGTGCTATTTATGAATAATTCTATCACTACTAATAAGTATCACTGAACTTAAGAGAATCCTGGGGACGTGCCCTTAATATTGTTTCTCGCGCCGGATCGTAAAAAAATATACAGGTAATCCCTGAATTAAACTACTTTTCCGGGCAACGCCCACACGCAGGTTAGCTAGTCAATAAAAAGAATAACGCTTCGGTTTCATGGTAAAACTTACTTGCAATTAACAAAATAAAAGTTAATATTATTCAAAAAAGCACGAAAAACAGTTAAATAATTCGCACACATGAAATAAGTCGATAATCTATTTATCTATAAAAGTGAGAATGTGCGAGTTAGGACACTTCTCAACCTATATACTCAACGAATTTTTTATCTACATACATGAAATTTGGTTCATAGACTATTCAGATATTTGGAAAACTTAATCGGTGTACATCCCCCCATAAAAGCTGAAGGGGTCAAAATGGGTGAATTTGTATGCGCGAAGCCATCGAATTTTTATCTGTTTCCAACCTTTTCACGACTACGCATGATCGATTACAAAATATGGAAGTTTACGTATGTTAAGTATGAGTTAGTGTGAAAACACTGCTTAAAAGTCAGGCCAGACTGGTGCAATGGTTATCGCATTTAACTGGCTTTTGGTACGGGTTTAGGTTCTTCCAAGTCCCAAAACTACCGACCAGCTTTAATAATTACTAAACGTACAACAAGCATAAACGACAAGAATTTATTAACAAACATGAAAACATGACAACACTGCAATTCAGAACATTAAGGCAAAAAGATTACTCACTTCAATAGTGGGGTTTACGGGAGGAGTGAGGACTGTATTCTTGAGTCGTACTCTGCCTGTCCAACATTGTCTTTTAGGAGAAGAACTTTTTGCGTCCGTGCCTCATGTGTACGGACTCACCTCTTCTTTTTTCAAGGGACCTCACTCCTTACCCTACACCGGTAATTCGGTGCTCTTATTTATACCCCTACAGTACTCCCCCCCAAAATACGGAGTACCTGAAATAAATGGGCAACATTTTTAATTTTATTTAAACCGTCACAAAATTTTTTAAATGTGCTGGCCATCTGACATGTCTACCTGACCGTGTCTTTTTCTTTTCTACTTTCTGAAGCGTCATATCTACCGGCATGGCGTTTGGGGGTGATACTTTCAGATATGTCTCTTCCAGTGCTGCGGGTTTTAACCTGTCTACCGAAATGTTTTGTTCCTCATTCTTGATAAGCACCTTGAAAAACTTATTTTGTCTCTCCACAACCTTAAAGGGGCCACGATACGGCGGTTGCAGGGAATGCCTCCTTTCCGTATCACGGATAAAGACGTGCGCGCAAGTCTCTAAACCCTTAGGTACATATGGGACCATGTTCCTATTCGAGCCTGAGGGAGAATATGCCATCTTGGCCATTTTTGTTGTTAGCCGGTCGACAAACGCTGTCATGCCCATAACTTTTTTTTGTGCTTCAAAAAATATTGTGCTGGCAACCGCAATGTGGTTCCATATAGAGCCTCCGCTGCTGAGCACTCCATATCTCTTTTCACCGTTGTCCGCAGTCCCAACAATATTAGTGGCAGATGTTCTAACCACCTTGTATTGTCCGTAAGCTGTGCCCGTAAGGAGGCTTTCAGACTGCGATGTAGTCGCTCGACCATGCCGTTTGCCTGGGGGTGATAAGCCGTGGTGTGTATACTCTTGGTGCCCAAAAGTTTTGCAAGTTTATGAAAAAGGTCTGACTCAAACTGCTGACCTCTGTCTGATGTAACATTTTGTGGTACACCGAATCTGGCCACCCAGCCAGCAAGGAATGTCCTGGCAGTTGTGTATGCCGTCATGTCTGGCATCGGTAGAGCTTCAAACCATCGTGAGAATCTGTCGATACATGTCAGCAGATAGCACTGACCTTCACATGTCGGAAATGGTCCGGTGATATCGATATGAATGTACTGAAATCTCTCATCTGGAACTGGAAACGTGCCTAGAGGAGCCCGCGTGTGACGACCGACCTTGGCTTTTTGACACTCCACACACGTTTTCGCCCACGCTCTTGTATCAGCTTTTATTTTCGGCCAGACATATCGGTCTGTTAGTAGCCTTACAGAGGCATTGGCCCCTGGATGCGATAGACCGTGTACTACCTTAAATATGTCTTTGCGTAGCGATGCTGGAAAGTATGGTTGCAGTTTGTTTGTGATTGTGTCACACACAACTTTTGTGTGGCTGGTAGGGTTGGTAATTGTCACTAGGTTCAATGAAGTTGGATTATTCTGCAGGAGATTTTGTAAATGTTCATCCTTCTGTTGTTCGTTAGACAAGGTGTCGACGTCAATTGCAGGCTGCAACAGGAAGGAATTAATTCCCCACGATAAGGTGTCTGCTGGGATGTTGTCTGCTCCCTTGATCTGCCGGATATCCGATGTCAATTGAAGGATATAATCCATCTGGCGAATCGCTCTGGGAGAATATTTGTCCGAGGAAGACTGTAAAGCGCCTAACAGGGGTTTGTGGTCCGTGAGGATATGGAACTGCTGACCTTCCAAGAGCTGCCGGAAATGGCGTATCGCGGAGAATGCAGCTAATAGCTCTCTGGAAAATGTACTATAGCGTTTCTCAGTCTCTGTTAATTTTTTTGAGAAAAAGGAAATGGGTTTCCAGTCCGCATCACATTTTTGTTGTAGGACCGCTCCAATTCCAATTGCGGATGCATCCACTGCTAAGCACAGCTCCTGGTTGGGTTGGATGTGAGACAATTTTTCAGTCTCCTGCAACATAGCCTTGATCTTGTTGAATGCTTCTACCGCGTGCTCTGAAAATACAATGTCACACTTCCTCACATTTGTCAACAAACTTGTCAATGGTAAAAGTACTTGTGGACAGTGAGGTAAGAACCTACGATAAAAGTTTATCAGCCCCAAGAATTGACGCAGCTGCCTCATTGTGGCAGGGATACGGAAATTTTGAATGGACTTGACCATTTCTGGTGATGGGGATATTCCCCCCTCTGAAATATGGTGTCCTAAAAAAATTACTTCGGATTGACCAAAAGCACATTTTAATCGGTTTAGGACTATCCCATATTGCTTCAAACGTTATATGTCGCACATGACCGATGTGTTCCTTTCTAGTTTGGCTAGCAATAAGTACATCGTCAATATATGCACAGACGAATGGCAAATCTGACGACACCTGGTCTATGAACCGTTGGAATGTTTGTGCTGCATTCCGCAACCCAAAAGGAACTCGCATGAACTCGAACATCCCGAATGGAGTGATGATAGCCGTTTTAGGAATGTGTTCGGGCTCCACCGGTATTTGGTGATATGCTCGAATTAAATCCAATTTTGTAAAAAAAAAACGGTTATTTTGAGCCACTGCTGTCACGTCCTGGACATGTGGGACCGGGTATCTATCTGGTTTAGTGACTGCATTCAGTGCTCTGTAGTCCCCACATTCCCGCCATGTGTTAACACCTTTGTTGACAAGATGAAGAGGTGAAGCCCATTCGCTCTTTGAAGGGCGAACTATGCCTAACTTCATCATTTGCTGAAATGCAGCCTTGGCCGCTGTTACCTTTTCTGGTGCTAAGCGCATAGCTTTGCTATGAACGGGCGGACCCTTTGTTTCGATATAGTGTGTGGTGGAGTGTGGCAAAACGTCCCTATGGAAAGAAGGCACTGAAATTGAAGGGTATTCCTTCAAGAGACTCAGAAAATCGTTATCCTGGTTTGCATGTGCCACTGCTGGACACAATGGAGTACCAGTCCTAACTACCCCACACGCTGTGAGATGCGTTTCTGGATCTTTCAGACACTGGCCTGTTATATCCACCACCAAACCGAACGCCTCTAAAAAATCGGTACCTAAAATAGCACTGTCTACATCCGCCACTATAAAAATGTGGGTAAATGTTCTATGTAGGCCTAAATTAAGGTCCATACACTTCTCCCCATATGTGTGTATTAACGAGCCATTCACAGCTCGTAGTGTGAATTTACAGGGAGGGGATTTCTTGTCGGCTGCAGTCGCAGGAATGAGAGACACCTGTGCCCCGCTGTCCACCAAAAAGGACGTACCTGAGTTTTTGTCCACCACATACAATAGGCGGCTTGAACGAGATGCACCGACAGTTGATGCCGCATTCTTCTGTCGGTTTAAGCTTTTTCCGAACTCTTGTAACTACACGGTGGGATAAAGGAATTTGCCTTCTCCCCAAATCTCTTGTGCTTCCAGCAAATGGTCCTATCCTGCCTCCGTTCTCTGGGGTGGCTGCGTGCAGCCCCCACCTTTGCTTATTCTCGAGGGTAAGTATCGCGATGTCCTCCGCCATTTGGTTCATGCGAGCTTCCAATCTGGTCTGTCCCTCCATTAGTTTGGAGAGTAGCTTGTCTTTCTCCGATGTCTGAACGCCAGCCACCGTTGACGACCGTGTCGACATTATATCGGCAATATGGTCGGCTATCTCAGCCACTCGTTCCACTGGCATAGATTCATCTTGTGCAGCTATTACCACCTTATACTCGGTTGGTATGCGCTGTAGGAAGATGTGTTTGACAATATTATTGTCCATTGTCCCTTCAGCCAACTTCTGCAGGCGCTTTAGAAACTGTGACGGCGTGCTATCCCCCATCGTTTCCTGTTCTAATAATTGTGAGATTCGCTTGTGTGCTGAAACTGACACAGCAGTTGTCACTCTTTCTCGTAGGGTGTCATATGGTTTCTCCGTGGGAGGAGATATAATTAGGTCTCTCACCTCGACGATAACATCCTGAGGTAATATAGTCGCCACATGGCAAACCTTTTCAGTCTGTCCTGATATCGTTTTCAGCCGAAAATATAAATCTAGCTGTGCGAAAAACAAAGCAGGGTCATTCCGTACATCCGTTGGAATCAGACTGAATGTGGGCGACGCCATTTCATATTTATTTATGATTTTTATTATTATTATTATTATTATTATTATTATTATTATTATTATTTATAGCGACAGTATGCTAGATGACACTGTATAGTAGTAATAGTAGGGACAGAGCAAGTGGAAGACTGAGTGTGACGTAGTGTTCACATCAGCCAATCACGAGCCTGGCGCCGTGTGCAAATTGAAGAAGACGCGGTCGGCCATATTTGTTGTGCGAGAAAAATGTGAATATCCCGATGAAAGGGTAATGATACTTGTATAAAGTAAATCTCGGCACAAAAACGTAACTAGTCATTATTTATTTATTTTTTTTTTATTTTTAACTTACGTACGTAAATGTTTTGTTTATTTATTTTTAACTACGCTGACGCCGGGATTCATGTTATGGATTATTTTTATTTAAAAATAAACTTTAATTTTACGCATTTTTCTTTTGTTATTAAAACATAAAAAAACGTTGCTTTGCGTATTCTATGTTGCTAGTTGGGGTCACCACTGTTGGTACGGGTTTAGGTTCTTCCAAGTCCCAAAACTACCGACCAGCTTTAATAATTACTAAACGTACAACAAGCATAAACGACAAGAATTTATTAACAAACATGAAAACATGACAACACTGCATTCAGAACATTAAGGTAAAAAGATTACTCACTTCAATAGTGGGGTTTACGGGAGGAGTGAGGACTGTATTCTAGAGTCGTACTCTGCCTGTCCAACATTGTCTTTTAGGAGAAGAACTTTTTGCGTCCGTGCCTCATGTGTACGGACTCTCCTCTTCTTTTTTCAAGGGACCTCACTCCTTACCCTACACCGGTAATCCGGTGCTCTTATTTATTCCCCTACATGGCGGTCGTTAGGTTTTAGTTTCGATCTCAGCTCGGGTATTTTCCCCACAGGAAGTGAACTGTTTAGCAAAAAGGCTTAATTCTCGCATGCACACGTTTCAGTCTATTCTATGTTTTTTAATTTATTTATTTAATTTTTTTTAATATCATATTTTTACGTTTTATACGCATTGTATTTAGGTTTTTAATGAATAAGTATTCTGCATTAATTAAAATATAATATCTATGCACAGTTTACCAAAGGGCAATGCCGGGCAGACTGCTAGTACATCTAGAAAAATGAGAATGTCTGTGTGTTTGAAGACAATTCTCAACCTATATACTCAACGGATTTTATCTACAGACCTTAAATTTCGGAATATAGGATATTCAAACACATGGAAAATATTTTAATCCGTTTTTTTTCAGAAAAATGGGTTGCTACGGGGTTGTCGGATTGTTATATGTTTGCTAACTGTTTTACGCATGCGTATGAGTGAATAATTCACATGATGAATTCATTATGTTTAAAATAAGTAGGTTTGAAAACACTTTTTAATGAACATGTCAAGCCGGCTAATTGTTATCGTAATTGACTCACTGTCTTTAGGTTTTGGTTTCGGTCTCAACTCGAATATGTTCTCTTGTTTTACTTACGTAAAGTGAACCGTTTATATAAAAAAATATTCGCATGCACGTGTCTCACCTTGTGTCCGTTTTATTTTTACTTAATTTTTCAAAGTAATTTTACGTTACGTTTAATAACGGGTAACGCCGGGTACATTTTGTAATATAACGATTAACACTAAATTCAACCGATCAACACTAAGAATAAAAATAAGATTGATTACGTCTTACACACTTGATTATTTTTAGATAAAGGGAAGAATAAAGCATTAAAGTCGAAAAATAATCCGCATTCAAAAGAAATATTTCAATTTCAATGGAAATAACCTTTAAAACGTGTCAAAGTTTTTTCGCTGTAATTTTATTAGATGGCGTATTGAAATATTTCTTTTCATTTCAACTTTTTTTTTTATTTTTCTCGTTTTCAAAACGATGTCTTTTAATAAACACATTTATTCATCGTTGCAATCCAACGGATTAGTTTATTAAATTATATTTGTTACATTAATACCGATTTGCTCCATAACACGCACACGTTGTTCGATATCGACTTCAATTGATTTACAGAGTATGTCCTAAATGATATCGAAAGTGAAATAGAGTGCTGGAAATCTAGGGAGACTTGTTGTTACTCAGACTCCAGACAACAACACTAGTTGTTCTCAAACAGAAATATTTTAGTATAGCCTGTGTGACTATTCCTAATATGTAAATAAATAATAATAATAATAATAATAATAATAATAATAAAAACAATCATAATAATAATAATAATAATAATAATAATAATAATAATAATGTAAGTGGACGCCTTACACGAATGATTTAACTCCCCTCTTCAAGCTAATTATCACTTCGAAATAACTTAATTAACCCAATGCCGCCCGAAAATGTACTGTTGGCAGAAAGTAAGACAACACGGGAAAGGGTCAAGGAGCACGGAAAGTCGAGGAGAGAAAGCCCTAACTAGATCTTGATTAAATGAGTGGGAAGAGGGTTTTGATATTGATGAAGATTCATGACGCTAAAATTACACTGAAAACTAATGTCAATTGCCAGAAAGAATTCAATAGCAAGTGATTGTTGCGATACGTAAATTCATTTGGAAATGGTTATCAGAACTGATAGAGAATACTGGAAAACGAATGAGCACATATCTAAGGCAATGGAGGGAGCCCTAGAGGAAGACCTCCAGTCAGTAGTTGAATGTAAACAAACATGGATGGTGATATTCAACGCTGCTAAGACTAAGTTTTTTATTTTAATAATTACATGAAACCTTCTAAACCACCAATAGCTATGGCTGACGATGAATTATCGGAAAGTACTTTGTTTAAACCCCATTGCTTAACGTTCGCAGGGAATCTGACGTGAAACAGATACATTGAGCGCATTGTCGCGCCTGCTGCGAGGAAGGTGGGCTCTACTGTGCTTAACATTTATTTAGCGCTGAAAGTATCCCGTAAATCTACATGGCCACCATTCGCCCATATATGTAATATGCTGTCAAATTTGGGCTTGTGCATCTGATATCAGTTTCTCGCTCCTGGGCAAAAAAAAAGAGAGTCGCCAACCTAATAGGTCCTGAACTGTCAGCCAGGCTTCAGCCTCTTTTTTATCGACGAAATGTTGCATGTCTCTGCCTTTTTATAGGTCCATTTAACAGGTTATGCGCCCAGCCATCGTCTTTTCTTTGACGGATCGGAATCTAAATTCGTATTGTGTCAGGTAAAATTTCTGGGATATCTCAGGATTCGAAAACTACACAAAGTCATGCAATCTCCAACAGAGAATCCTAACGACCCCGAATTTCTCGAAAAGAACGCGACTGTTTTTGCAGAACTGATTCAATGCTTAGACGATAGAAATCTGTCTCTGATTATAAGAGATGCATTAGATGACGGAGAGAAAGCATTGAACATATTAAGAGAACATTATTTATCAAAAGGGAAACCGAAAATTATATTCCTATATACAGAACTAATGTTTCTGAAACGTAACGAAGATGAAACTATTACCGACTACGTTATAAGGGCAGAAACAACCGCCAATGCCTTAAAACCCACAGCTGAAATAATAAGTGATAGCTTGTTGATATCAATGACCCTCAAGGGACTTCCAGCCGATTTTAAACTATTTACAACTGTCATAACGCAAAAAGATAAAATCCATAAATTTCAGCGAATTTAAAGTTACGAAGAGACTAATCGTATCCCAGTTACGAAGAGACTAATCGTATCCTCGTGGACAATAATAACTCCAGCAATATTATGAAGTTCACAAATTCTTCTCGGAAACAGACACCACCACATTACGCACCTCAACGCAACGTATTCTCCAAAAGTAATTTTCACAAGAAAAAGAATAAAATTATCTGCTATAATCATGGACAACCCAACCACAAAAGTTTCCAATGTCGATATAAACGCTCTAAAAATGGACCCCGTAAAAAAACGTTGAGAACTTTGAGGAAGAACATATATTTCTATTCACATGTAACTTTGACAATACCACAAACCGTAAAAATCTCCTTGTAGACTGTCGTGATACAGCACACGTTATCACCAAGGAACCTGATTTTATTAATTTTGCTTCAAACTTTAATCCACAAAGTCATTTTGTCGAACCTGCCGACGGTAGTCAAATAAATGATATAGTCTTGAAAGGAGGCGATGCTAAAATATCCCTAAAAAAATATTAAAGGCGAAATCTGTGACTGTATTCTTAAAAATGCTCTTTTCATACCTACATTTAAGCAAGACATTTTCCGTGCAGGCTGCAATTAAACAAGTTTATAAAGTTTGGCAAAAAGAAGTCAAAATTGATATACCCCAATGGAACTGTATTTGACATTAAAGAAAATGGCCGACTATATTATTTAAAAAGTATGGTTCCCTCAAAAACTGCCTGTCACGACTTGGAAACCTGGCATAAAATTCTAGGACACTGCAATACAGCTGATATTAAACAATTACCACATGCAGTCGAAGGCGTGAAAATAATACCTTCAGCGATCTCCCAAATTGTGATGTGTGTGTGCACAGGGGAAAATGACAAAATATATAAGCCGAACGCCAGACAAAAAAGCTAGGAAAATTCTCTCGCTTGTGCATTGTGACTACGCAGGTCCGGTTAGCCCGACGGGGAGAAACAATCTAAGGTACGTTTTGAACTTTATTGATGATTTTTTTCCGGTTTAATTCTAGTTTATTTTGTAAAAAACAAATCCGACACTATCCTCGCCACTAAGAAATATTTAGCTGATATTTTCCTTTACGGCTCAGAAAAATGTATTCGCTAAGACAATCGGCCTGAATTTACTAGTAAAGTCTTTGAACTTCTATTAATTAACCACCGTATTAAACACGAGAAATCGGCGCTGCATTCCCCCTTTCCAAAATGGCACAGCTGGAACGGCATGGCGTACCCTTTTTGAGATGACAAGATGCCTACTTCTCGAATCGAAATTAACGCCTAGTTTATGAACATATGCTTTAATGGCAAACTATCAGAAACAGATCGTTAAAAGAAAAGACTAGGCAAAACGCCGTATAAAGCGTTTTGCGGTGTAAAACCTGAAATGAACAGAATGCATCTATTTGGTTCTGATTGTTTTGCATTCATAGAAAACACCAGGAAACTAAATACTAAAAGCAAAACAGGTATTTTCGTAGGTTATGATAAAAATAGTCCATCATATTTAATCTACTTTCCAAACGAAAATACCCTAAAAAGGGTTAGATGTGTAAAATTCAATGATACATTAAATTAAAAAATATGCGATCTAGTAGATGAAAAACGTGAAATATTACCTAGCATCTTAATCGATCACAATGAAAATATTAATAACAACGACAATTACAGTAGAACTTCTGACGAAAATATTAATCAGACACGTCGATACCCAACAAGGGAGCGAAAAAGGCCAGACTTCTTACAAATTGAAAAGATACAAGATTACGCAGTGGATTACTTTTGTTCGTTGAACAGCGCACCGGAAAGTTATAATGAGGCGATTAATTCAGAAAATCACTAAAAATGGGAACAAGCTATGATATCCGAACTGAAAGCTTTATCTGAAAATAACACATACGAAATAGTGGCAAAACCAACAGATGAAACTATAATTTCTTCAGGCTGGGGTTTTCAAAAAAAAAAAAAATCACAGCTTCTGGAAGTTAAACCTTTAAAACAAGGTTTGTTTCAAAAGGTTTCTCACAAATTTCTGGAGTGGAATATTTTGCAACCTTTTTACCAACGACAAATTAATTTAACGACCATTAGAATTTTATTACAACTTGTCGCTCAATACAATTTAAAAATATATCAAATGGATGTAAAAATGCTTATTTAAATGATCTGATTGACTGTGAAATCTATATTTACCCTCCAGAGGGATCAACATGAAAAATAAAAATTGCGTATGGAAATTGCATAAATCGTTATATGGACTAAAACAAACTACACATACTTGGAATTTTACACTCCATAATTATTTAATAGAACAGGAATTCAAGCAATGTCCCGTAGACGCGTGCATGTATACCAAAAATATAGGTAATAAATTGTTGAATTTGGTTTTTTTGGATTGACGATATATTACACGCCTTAAACTGCGACAACACTTTAAAAAATGTTCAGAATAAATTAAATAAAACATTTTAAATGAACTATTTTGGACGACTGTCATGGTTCATCGGTATAAAATGTTCCTATGAAAATGAAACTATAACTATGAACCAATCACGATTCATTGAAAAAAATCTGCTCAAGTTCGGAATGCAAGATTGCAAACCGCGTTAAACTCCCGTCGAAATGGACATAAATAAAAATATAGGGACCGAAACAAAATCCATAGATAATCGAATATACAGGGAAATGGTAGGGAGCCTCCTCTACTTGATGACCGCATCTAGGCCTGACATATGTTACACTGTAACAAAGCTATCTCAAAACTTATCGAAATCGACAATTAACCGAAAAAGTTATCGTGCAAAACAAATCCATCTTTTCCTAAAAGGAACCACGGAACAATCTTTAATATTTAAAAAGTCTACATATCCTCTACATTTAGAAGGATTTTCAGATTCAGATTAGGGTAAATCTGAAAATAGAAAAAGTATAACGGGGTATTGTTTTAGACTGTCAAAGACTGTGCCATTAACCTGTTAAATGTTGTGACATTATGTTGTACAAAGATGGCGGCGTATTTCAGATCAGATCCTGACTGTAATTGGCAGTAACCAAGATGGCGACCAGGAATCAAATGCGGTCACTGACGTATTTAGCGGCGAACCGATTAAATCTAAAATTCGACAAATTTTATACTAACTTTGGAAGGTTTACTTTGGTTGTTTAGCATAGCTGATAGCTGATGGTTATAAAAATGATTGGCGAATTTATTCGTCTCATACCTCCATTAGGAGTGAAAAACATTTAACAATTTTAATGGTTAATGCTCCGGCGATCTATGAGCCGCTGTACCTCCTCGATGTAAATAACCACCACAAGTAGTAGAATTCGACCTCTATATAGTGGAGATTCCCAGGCGCCAGAAATACTTCTACTCTAATAGTTCTTCATAAGAACTGTTAGATATTGAAATTCTTTGCCAGAATCCCGCTATCTCGATTGTACTTACATGCAAAGGTTCAAGTGTAACGCAAACCTATATATTACTGCAAAACTTCCTAGTAACCTTGCTATATATATATATATATATATATATATATATATATATATATATACTAGCATGGTTACCCAGCGTTGCTCGGATCGACATGAAGTTTCATTTGGAATACACCTGCTATACGAAGGATATTAATCATTTTCATAATGGGCAACGTCGTTACTCTTGCAACAATCTTAAAAGTAAAGGAACGGATAAAACATGTAAATGTAATCGCCAGAAAAAAAAGAAGTACGTGATTACCTCTCCACCAGATCTGTCGACAGAAAGAATACAAAGAGAAGAGACTATTCTCCATATATTGAGTACCTTTTTGCCGTGTAATATCCACCTAATATCCAAACTAATTACGCTTTTATTTTAATAAAAATATCAGCGAGTGCCCCAGCGACCGCAAAAAGAAAAGATTAGCGACATAGGCAGGCTTGAACCTAAAATGCGAGTGAAAGAAATAGGTATTTTGCAAGGTATTTTACCCACTAAAGTACGACGACTTATATATATTCGTTTATAAATATTCATACGTGCGATACTTTATTTTTGTAAAGGCATTTTATTAACTGGCTTTTTTTCGTAAAGGATATTTTCGATTATCTTTTGTTGTGGGGGTATTTGTTTCTAAAAGTATGAGTTCCTTTCCAATTGCTGGAAAAGTAAAACATTCGGTATAGCCGTTTCAAGAAAAAAACAAACAAATTAAATCTTTTCAGTTCATTTGTCATGGTTTTTTGTTCGAATATATTTTAAAATAACAAAGGAAAACATGGTTTCGTCTCCACGGAATTAGTCTTTCACCCTAGAAAAAAAAATTGTTTGGTGAAGTGTGGCTTCTGGCGCTTGATAAGTGGTGCGCTCAATGCAAAAAAAAATGATTTTGGTAAAACTTTTTTATGCTTCGATGTTTCCAGGGGGTAAATAACTCTAGACCTGTTTTTAAAAAGTCAATCTCGGAAATAATGATGCCACATAAATTAAATCTAATATATTTTCAATATAATTATTATTTAAAGTTTATTAAATAACACTTAAATAGAAAATTTAAAACAGTTCTCTCGCTAAAACATTAACTAACATAATAGTATTTAGTAATATCAATTTTGTTTTAATGTAATATGCAAATGAGGTGAACACTTATTTGTAATTTTTGGGAGAACCTTACCATATATAGAAGTAAATGGAAAATAAAATAACGTACCTTTTGTGTATATTAATAAAATTGTGAACTAACAAACAGACAGGAATACGAATTTATATATATATATATATATATATATATATATATATATATATATATATATATATATATATATATATATATAAGCCTTTCTTATCTCCTGCCTTCTAGGTATATATATATATAATTTAATTTTAGATATACAAATTACGACAATAACAACATTATTGTTTCAGTTAACTGATGGCCTTCTTGGGTAACTGGAACTTCTGAATTCATAAAAACTTTCTATTTAAATTTGACTTGAGTGAAACAGTAGCTTTTTTATTGTCTTAGCCATGTTATTTGTTTACATAAAATTAAATTATATATACCAAGTACGCGGTAGATATGGGAGGTTTACTTGACAAAAAATGTGAATATCAAGTTAATATAAATATTAATATTAATATATTAATATATATATGTATATATATATGTATATGTATTGCAAATCTAAAAATTTTCTGTTTATATATATATATATATATATATATATATATATATATATATAAGCGAAAGTGCCTCTGTGTGTGTGTGTCTGTGTGTGTACCTTCACTAAGATATAACTTTGTCAATTTTTAGTCTAAAGACTCGAAACTCGATATACTGAGATTTGGGAAAATCGATGTGATCGATTTTTAGCCAGATATTTGGCGATTAAGGAGTCAAAGTTCAACGATTTGACCTTTGAGAACTCTACCAAACTCCTTCAAAAATTTTGGGTCTACAAACTTGTAATTTTAGATATAGCTTACTTTGACAAGGCTCTAACTTAATAACTTGATTTGAGCCCAAAACAATATAGTTAAAGTCGTGATAATAGGGGTCAAAGTTTAATAAAATGGACCGCTTTTTTGCCTACCATACACCTCGGGCAACACCGGGAACTCATACTAGTATATATATATATATATATATATATATATATATATATATATATATATCAAAAGAGATAAAGTTGGAGAGTGAAATCCACCTTACATTCCGTACTTCTCTAACATTCTGTGTCACTCTTGATATCGATTCTGCTGTTAATTTCCTCAGAAAATACAGCTTATCTTTATCTATTGATGGATAAAGATTGTATTTATTGTGTTTAGTTATGTTTATTTTAGATGTCAAAGCCGACATTAACGTCCGTGTTTCTTTCAAAGCCAGTATTTGTGTTGAGCGTTAACAGAAATTACTAGGGTATTCATAGTGCACCTTTTGCTCAAGGTCGAACTCATTACTTTGTAAAGGAAGAAAGGATAAAAGAGGGGGTAGATAAGGGCAGAAAAGCGGAGCCTTTGTGAGCGCCTAACCTCAAAACAACAGTATCTCAGTAACAGCCATTGAACATTTTATTTGGAACCAAAATCGATTACAGTCCAGAATTGTACCTTTGAAACACTAGCCGACGAAGCATCAACGCTTTTTCTCGTCCCCAGGCGGCCATTCTTGCAAGAAGCAGCAACAGCAGAAGCAGCAGCAGCAGCGGTGCAGTTGATAAGCAATGATGAATTGTCTTTGAGACACAAATAAAAACGAAGATAACTCGTGGATAAAAAGGGGAGGTAATTTGTGCACGCTTTTGAAATAATCACGCCTCGTGATTCGGATAAACTAATGAATCTCTGCTGCATCTTATAGTAAATTACTAGGTGTGCGCTCTGATCAGCGAACCTTGATGGTAACGGCCCTCTCGCTCGCTCGCCAGCTGCGACCCTCAGTCTCATTACTTCTAATTGCCTACTTGCACAGCAAGCGATATCCGATGCACGTTTTTATAGTACAATTATTTCAATTTTCCCTCTTTTTTATTTTTGTCGTTTTTTCATTACTATTTTTCGCCTGTCATATTTAAAATCGTCTCCTTTTCATTCTTTCTTTTTTCGTTTTCTATTGCGTTTTCATCAAGGTACGTCTGGTGCAAATGCACTACCTAATATCTATAAGACCCACCATTCAATCTGTCATCTACGTGCTTTCATTATCCATCACTTATCTTCTCTTTCTTTTATCGCTATCTCTTTAGTTTTTTACTAAACAAACACTTTATCTCTCTAGGTATCCATCTATCGATCCATGGATACAGTCATAAAGACATGTATGACCGTATTAGTTGTTTTGTTTTACGGCATGTCAACCATTTTGAGATTATTCATGTCAATTCAGATTATCCCGGTAAAAGATTTTACTTAAATTCTTTCTATTAGTCTCTATATCTCTCTATATATAAAGTAGTAGCGTTAGTGTATGTGTCTGTGTGAACAACTCTCCTATATCATTGGACCGATCATCACCAAACCTGGCATGACGATGTTTCAAGGGGTGAGTTCAAAGATCAAGGCCAAAGCCTATGTATATATACTCTCCTACAGCCCACAGCATTAAACCGATCATGACTAAACCTGGGATGACTATGCTTCAAATGTTAAGTGCAAAGATCAAAGCCATAACCTATGTAGATATACTCTCCTACAGCTCACTCCACTGAACCAATCATTACAAAACCTGACATGATGCTGCACACCAAGATGCCATTCGTCACCATCCTGGGGGAACCAAAATGGCGTCGGTCAACGTCTTTGTGAATTTAAATCAGATCACTCTGCTCAATCCCCATCCACTTAACTAACTAAACAGTGTTAACCAATATAATTCATCCTCATTATTACATTTTTTATGTGTAAGAGTGTAAGTGGGTGAACATTTATAGTTGGATTTCTGTCACTCCAGGAGGTAGTTAAAACAAATTTAAACACTTTAAGAAATCATTGCTGTGACAACATCCAATTACAACGCGGGCATCTTTGCTAATCATAAAATATTTATTCATGATATTTGCTTTATTTGTTTTATTTTGCGGCATATTAACCATTTTTGGTGATTAAATTCCAAATCTGCCAATTTTTCGTGACAGAGGGCATTCTTAAGTTCTTTTTGTATATTCGAATATTTATTCCTGATGTTTTTGTTTTACGACACATTTACCGTATTCAGTTTATCAAATGCCAAATTCGATCATCTTAGTTACAGCTTTTATTTTTCAAGTTTTTATATCCTCTAAATATTCGGTTTTTTTTTGTTGGTTTTATTGTACGGCATATTAACCCTGTTTCGGTTTAATTCTAAATGCGGTCATTTTGGTAAAAGTTTTTACTGAAATTCTTTATATTTCTAAATTTTTATTCATGTCGTCAGCTTTACTTATTTCTTAGAAGAAATCCGTTTCTTTTGCTTTTCGCCTCGCAGAACATGATTTAGTTTTGCAAAGAGAAATAGAAACCAAATAACATCAATGCTTGGTGAACAGCTAGTCAGAATGTTGATATCTTCAGACAGACTGATATTATAAAGACAGAGGTATGAGGTAAATAGACATCCGGGCAATTTGATTAATTTTGATTAATACACAGTAAAATACACATGTGAACAAAATACAGTAAATGTTATTTATTTCTCTTGTGCGATTGGAAGTTCAAACATAAGTCAAACTATTTGAAATAAATCTGAATAATGTGATGCAATAGCATGAATAATGGATAAAAAATGTTAATAAAAATAACTTTGCACTTTTATCATCGAAGGGTTATTAATTATAATCATGCATCCTATAAGAGTCATAAATCTGCATGTATTAGCAAAATCGATTTACTATTGTACGTTTTTACTTATTTATTCCAAAAACAGCTATTGTTTCTATGTAATTATTAATGTGTGGTTGTGTAGCGATAAAGAAACGGCTGCTATTTTGCAATGGAATCAATTATTTTAATAAAAAATATAGTTTTAGATCAAACTATTTACAATTACTTTGGAATTACACGAAAACTCTATGGTCGTCTAATACTATTGAGTTTAGATTCATATGCATGCGAGGCGAGTACCCTGAAATCTGTCTAACCAAGCCACATACAAGCAAATTTATTAACTAATAAAGTACAAATAAACCGCGGAGAAGACCGAGTGTTGTATATGCCTACTTTTTCTTGATAAGAGATGTAGTTTTATTGTGGAAATCATTATATATATATTTGTGACGTGACCGCCTCATGGAGCGATACAGCTCCGCATTTGGGGAGATTGAGACGCCCTTAACACTGAGTAAGGCCGAGTAATTATGCTGATATTGTCAGTTAAACATTATTGGATGCTCGGACAACGGCGGTTAACCTATCTGAAAGGATGAATTTATTGCGTTTTTGTAAAGCAGACCCATAATGTTATTGTTTGATAAAAAATGACAAGAGATATCATTTGAAAAGTTAGAACGAACTATGATTTCGTTCTTGTCCTGACGAACCCTGACTCAGGGATGTCTGGCTTTCTGAGTACAAGATGTTAAAGCGTCAACTTTTCGGGGCGTGTGAATGAATTTCAGTTCTGATCCCAGATTCGCAAGCCTATGAAAGTTTGCAAGTTTGCATGTACATAAGGATTCGGGACTTCCCCGAATCACGTGTTGAATTCTGATTGGTCTGGGGGACAGCCTAACCTACCCCATCACCTTCCAATATAAGCAAATGCCCGGGCCAGAGGATAGTGGATTGGAGCCAAATCTCGAGGCAAAAACACTCACCCAAGAGAACGCCACCATCCCCTTCCGCCATCGTCGCCATTGTGAAGAACGAAGAATAAGATTCGGACTGTTTTCTGGTGTAATCGAACTGAATAATTGTAAATATGTAAAACACCTGTAATTCCGTGAATTAACTTTTTGTAGACTAACAACCTCTATTTGTTTTGTTTGGATCTCCATGAGAAGCTAACTAATTTTCAGCGGACGATGGTATCGGGAGCTGACGTCGACGCCTGCAACGCGGAAGAATCTTGTAAAGAACTCCCGGAGAGAACGATCAGGACCATTGCAGCTTCGACTGGGTCAGAGGCTACATCTGCTGACCTGCGACGGGAGTTTTTACATTGGTTGCCGTATAACCAGCATAAAAACCCTGAATTAACTTGTAAACACGACATCACTGAACGATTACCATCAGTAACGTCTTACAGTGGTGCCGAAAGAGGAAAAAGAGAGAGTTAAGAAAAAGGGAAAAATAAATAAGAGAGAGGGTTAAGTGTGAGAGAAAGGTGGGTTTAAGGAGATATATGTGCATTTTTTTGTTTTTAATTAATTACATTGTATTATATTTGACTTTCTGGTTGTTGTTAGGATGTAAGGGAGATGAAATAATAATAATAATAATAATAATAATAATAATAATAATAATAATAATAATAATAATGAAATAAATAATTACAAGTATGGTGACTAGTGACATTAAGGACGTGGTAGAGAAGGAGGTGGTGGCTGACGAATGAGGGGGGGCGGAAAACTATGAAATGGAGGGGGAAGCGGATAGCCCAAGGCGTTGGATCGACCAGATTCACGGGGAACTTGAAGATAGGTTGGAGCAGAGCTTCGTGTCACGTGGACACAGAGGCTTTTCGAGCCTTATTAGGAAATAAGTTTCCGAGGGGAGCCGCAGGAAATAGACAACTGGTTGCAATCTGTAGAGTAAAAACAAGTAGTCTTCGGCCTACAAGATACGGAGATTATATTACTAGCCTATGAGATAGTCGCTGAACCATCTCCTGATTTATTCGTTGACTATTTCAGGAGAATCTCCGGTTGACCTGTCTGACCTTGATGAATGAAGTTAGTAGTGAGTTGGACGGCTATCTACGTGTCCCGAGAGTTGTTCAGGCTCAGACAGGCCGGAGAGGAGATAAATAGCTTAGCTGAGCGAGTACCCGGGTTGGCGATAAGAGTTTTTCCAGATCATTCAGTCCGAGAGTGCGGGCCGATACAAGCCTTGGTGGCTGATGTTCTAGGTGAAGACCGGGATATAAGAGTGGATGTGTTGAAGGGTAACCCTGTTAAGCTGAGGGAGGCTGTAGACCTCGTTCAGACTAGTGATCAAGTGTGTGGGAGAATTAGAAGTTCGAGGCTGTGGGATGAGGTTTGTGACCCCCCTCCCCTTCTGTGAGGAAGCCTTACTCAAAACCGTTCGCTGCAGCTAAACCTCCTCGGGAACTGGAGAAAGACGATTTGGAGAAGGAGGCTGATCCCAATCAGTTAGAGTGGGATATCTGATATGGTCACTATAACCCAATTCCTGGAAGAATGGGGTTGGTGTGCTTTAGGTGTGATTACAAGGGTCACGGGCGGTGGAATTCCCGACCAGACGTGAAGGTAATCCCTGGGAACTACAGCCATATTGCCGGAAGTGTTATCGGCACAGCCATGAATCTAAATTGTGTACAAATGCTGGTGACCGTCGCCTGGGAATTGGCCGATATGGTCGGCCATCCCAACGACCTCAACTCGAGGGGAAATCTAGGAGAGAAGGAGAAAGAGGTCCAAACGAGAGGATGGGTGGACGGATCACCCGGGTAAAACCCACCTTAAAAACGGCTTCGGAAAACGCCGAAGGGTCGCCCAGGATATAAGGGGACCGGCGACCCGTGAAGTGAAAAACCCCTTGTGTTGTTGGACGTGCAGACAAGCTGGCCATATAGCCAGAACATGCCCACAAGCACGCTATTTGTACTGTAGGGAGACCGGTCATAGACGGACGTCGCCAAGGAAAGGGGAGAGATACCGTTCAAGGCACGTGACTAATTCCCAGACGGCCTGGCAGTGGCTAGGCGAGGAATATTTATTACCGGCACCCGCTCACGGCTGGTCATCAAAGAAAGAGCCGCTCAGAGTACGATGAGAGTGTCAGGAGGCTTGTCCTGTCCCGTGAAGGTAGGGGGCGCAGCTAACAGCCCTGATAGACACAGGTTCGGCTGTGTCAGTATTGAGTGCAGATGTGTATGATCGAATGGTGGATAAGGAACCCTTGCGACCCACGGATGGTGAATGTGCCCAGGCAAATAACAGTGAACTACAGCTTGTGGGAAGGACCTATATACATTTTAAACTGGGAGACAGAGGGGGAGGGACGAAGAAATTAAGGAAGGAGCTAACACTCGGTAATGACTGGCTACAAAGTCAGGGAGTGAGAGTCAGTTTTGGATACTCACGCTGACCATTTTACCAGTGAAGATCCCATTGCGCAATCTCCAACCATATCTTTCCTGAATCGGCAATGTTTGAGGCAAGTGGCAAGGAGAAGAGCTAGACTACTGGAAACAGTGCAGAGAAAAACGGAGAGTACATACAAGACCCAGGTTAAACGTAGCTTAACTTCGGTGTTTCAGCTAGAAGCGGTGTGTCAGCGTTATTATGCCGTATATATATATATATATATATATATATATATATATATATATATATATATATATATATATATATCATATAAAGCTGAACGTCTGTGTGTGTGTCTGGTCACGAATAGGCTCATATATAGTTGACTATTATAGAAAACTGATCACAGATAATTATAGAAGATGTATCGAGACACAGGAATGGGTATGTTTGCCCTGGCATAATGATGATTCATTAAAATTGTGGGGTCTTCGTACACGCCTGGTCCAAAAAGTATGGAAATAAAAAATTAAAAACTTTAAAAAAACAAAAACATTTACAAGTGTTTTTGATATAGATGTACATAATAATACTTTGATAAGTATGTTTTAACTTAAATAGGGATGGTATAATAAAATTGTAAATATTTTCCAGACTCTCTCGACGGAGGCAACTTTTCTAGGGCAATTGCTCTTTACATATCTAAGGCTTTTGATACGGTATGCCATAAAGGTTTACTTCACAATATCTCTAGCTATGGTATACCTGAAAATGTCTTCTCAATTATTAAGTCATTTCTTTCTGATAGGTTCATAAGAGTAGTAGTTGATGGGCAAAAATCAGAAGCTCACGGTATTAATGCTGGAATCCTTCAGGAGTCAATCCTGGGCCCAACTCTTTTCCTGATCTACATTAATGATCTTCCAAATCATATCCTTACATCATTTGTAGACATTTATGCTGATGACACTACTATTTGTGTTAGCACATCAAAGATTGTAAACGACCAAGTTCTTTCTCTCCGATTCGCTCTCCTCTGATCATGAGCACGCGGAAGAATTGGGAAAGGAGTGGCTGGTTACTTTTAATGCATCTAACACCAAGCTTCTATCTTTAGATTATAAACGTTCTGATCCTCATCTGGCATCAATTGAAATGAATGGCTCTCGTCTTGGGGAGGCCTTATGTTTTGACAAGCTTCTGGGCTTGACCTCTACTCCTGATCTTAAATGGAACTCCTACATCAAATCTGTTGCCAAGGCCGCTGGAAAAATGGCGGGATCCTTCTATCAATCCAGTAGATGTCTCACTGCTGATGCAATTCTCTATCTATATAAGAACTAGGTACGTCCAAGGATGAAATACTGTTGCCACATCTGGGCAGGAGCTGCTAAAAAGGACTTGTCCTGTCTTGACAGAGTTCAAAATAGACTTTGTAGTCTCGCAGGAGATGTCCTTTTCTCTTCTCTGCAACCTCTATCTCACAGAAGAGATGTTGCGAGTTTGTCTCTGATGTATCGTTGTTTTCATGGAAAGTGTTCGACTGAGCTTCAGTCTATTGTTCCCACTCGCCAAACTTTTACAAGAAACAATCGTCGAGCTGAAAACATTATTAATAGTTCCCCTCAATCTTTATCTGTGCCTAAACCTAAACGTAGATTCCATGATCAAAGCTTCTTTCTTCGAACTGCACGCCTGTGGAATTGCCTTCCGTTTTCCTGCTTTCCAGCTGACTATAATATGGTTGTTTTCAAGTCTAACGTAAACAAGTTCTTGATGAGCCGTTCCACTTGTTAACACATTTACCGAGTTTCTATTACTAACGATTACTATATTTCTGTTTATAAGTTTCTACTGTACACGCATTAACCCTTACCCTCGAGTGGCCTCTTGGACTTGATAAGTTTGATGCCTATGTAAATATATATATGTATATATATATATATATACTTTTAGAAACTCATAAGTTATATACTTAATAATGACAAACGTCACTAAGAATTGTATTGTTCTCTTGTTATATATAAATAACGTCATCATGTATATATAACTTAAGAAATAATAAAATTAACTTAAGAAATAATAAAATTAACGCATAACTACATCGGAAGCAAACATTGGCCTAATTATTGTAGTAACAGCCTGTAAGATCAGATTGGAACTCAATACTACACATTAGTGAGGGTTATATTGTCCAATTAAGTCTAGTTTGGCCAGGTTCTTAAACTCATGTAGATGAGGATGGCTCGGTTATAATTTAGGTCGATATATGTAATGACGTGTTAGCTAGAAACATAACTACTGGCCCACGGCAAGGACGACTACAATTAAGTCCTTCCATTCGCTAAATCAATAATTTTTTTTGCTTTCATTGTGGTTGGTCCGTCACGCTTCAATTAAACAAAGCATTCGTATCGTTAGACATGCAAATTGATTTCAGATGCGTCCAACTATTTCTATGAGAGATTTCGTCCTCTTAATCTTGTTGAAAATTTAATATTCATCGGACTCTTATGTTTACGTTTAGAAAATTCATTGACACTGGTGACACGCGCTTAAACAAAATGCACTTGTAAATGTTCGACGGAAAAGCCTTTAACGCTTAAGTGTAAAATAACTCTCTAAACAAAGATATATTCATCGCCTTTTGAGAATATTCATTCCTCTCTTGCCCTCCTCTCTCTCTTTCTCTCTCTCTCTCTCTATCTATATATCTATAAAAGTGAACGTGTCTGTCTGTCTGTCTGTGTGTCTGTCTGTCTGTGTACATTTCCCTACGCAATAACTCTGTCAATTTTTAGTCTATAGACTCGAAATTTGAAATACCGGGTACTGAGATTTGGAAAAATCAATGTGACGGGTGTCAGCCAGAAATTTGGCTGTTAAGGGGTCAAATTTCAACGATTTGACCATTAAGAACTCTACCAAACTCCTCCGACAATTTTGGGTCTAGACACTTGAAATTTTAGATATAGGTTCCTTGAACCTGGATCTAACTTAATAAAGTGATTTGAGCCCGAAACTATAAATTTTAAGGGGTCATAATAGGGGTCAAATCTTAAAAAAATTAACCATTTTTTTTGTTTTTTTTTTGCTTTTTTTGCACAGCATACACCTCCAAACACCCGAGCAACGCCGGACACCCCTGCTAGTATATATATATTTCTCATTTTGCTCATAATAGGTTACTTACTGCAAAATCAATATTTTTTATTATTGCATTTTTACCCCAAACGATGACACACTGGCACGATCTGGGACATAATTTGTAGGGATACTATGTATGGAGTTGAGCAACATATCAAGACACTCAAGGATGTAAAAACCCGAAAGGGAATTCTAAAGTCTAGCAGGCCTAAAAAAGAAACTATTAACAAAACAAAAAGTACACCATGCCGGCCTGAGGACCATAACAGGGAAACATATTTGGGTTCGCTTTTTATGCTACAACTATGTGTCTCGTTTTTTTAAAAGCCTTACACTGCATACGTATACACGCTTTTATATATCTTATATAATAAAAGCACTATGTCTGTCATTCTGTCTGCCTGTCTCCATATTTTTAAACAATGTCTCTTTCGAAACTAAAAGTCGAAAAGCGGATATATAGGCCGAGAATGATTGGATTTTTTATGGACCGTTCTTTTATGGGTCTTTAGCCGGTTAAAATTTCAAGGAGTCAAAAGGGGTCAAAATTGAAAAAAATCCTTACACATTTTATACATTCTGCTTTGTTATTTTTTATCAGTTCACATGCGTGTTACGTTTGTGCAGTAGTAACGTCACCATCTTGAATGTTACAGTTTTGATTTTGGTTTCAATTCTAGCTGGTGGCATTCAAATATATATATACTTTTTTTTACTTTTGAAAGCACGACTATAAGATATACAAAATCTGGACGAATTAAAATATCATATTTCAGCGTATTTTACGATCGGGCAAAGCCTAGCAACCCCCCGACAGTGCATATATATATATATATATATATATATATATATATATATATATATATATATATATTAGCAGTAAAATCCCACCTCTTCACAGAAGAGACCCCTAGATGTAAGAGGGCCTTCTACTCCAGTAGTTTCTTCCCCAGAACCACTAGACTTTGGAATTCCCTTCCAGATTCCCGTTTCTCCAACTGTACTTACATGCAGAAGTTCAAGTGTAACGTGAACCGATACCTTGCTGCCCAAATCCCCACCTAGTACCCCTGTAGCCCGTGGCCCTAATAGTAGCCCCCCGACATCAAAGTGCCAATGTGCCTTGTTTGGGGTGAAAATGTAATAATAATAATAATAATAATAATAATAATATTAATAATAATAATAATAATAATAATAATAATAATAATAATAATAATATTAATAATAATAATAATAATAATATATAATATATATATATAGTATGTTAAGATATATATATATATATATATATATATATATATATATATATATATATATATGCTCTAGAATAGTAATTTCAAGGATGACATTAATAATATTATTATTAGCAATGTTATTATTTTAATCATCAGCATTTTTATTATTACTTTTAATAATAATAATAATAATAATAATAATAATAATAATAATAATAATAATAATAATAATAATAATAATAATAATATCTGTACCGTTCAATACATCTGTGTTAATTTCCAAAATTTATTATACATATTGAAATCAACTTTATCTCGTTTATTGCCAGTGGAAATCAACACTAATGCGTTGCAAATTATGTAAAAAACAAATAAAAATTAAAAATGTACAACACTTTCTTCCACGGTAAAAATAATTCACGCGAACTTTTTCGAACATTGTTGCAAGGAATGGACATAGCCGGAAATGGAGTTTTTAAAATTTATTTCAAAGTCTTCCATTTATATTTCGCACTTTCCTATGATCAAGAGCAGAGCACCGCTTCTTCACATATAAACATAAAACATATACAAAAACATTGTTTTATGCTTCTAAAGACCCTAATAACCTTGATATTTATATATATATATATATATATATATATATATAATTTCTAAGAATATTTTTCTCGCTAAACGCGCAAGTTAAATGGCTGCATCTGTAGATTATTCTATTCTCTTCATCACTCGAAACTTGTCCACCCTATGATTTGATCATAATTAAAGGCTCTTGACGCTGTGTTTGATGTTCGCATGTTAATGACCTTTTATAAAGGCCCGTCATGTCTTACTACCCTCCTCCCGGCGGACCAGACTCTTTTTCTATTCCCTGTTATTGCCAACCGTCAACAATGACAGATTTTACTACCATGTTGACGGATGGTGTCATCATTAGAGCCGCATTAAGCACCGGACATTACCCGGATGGAGACAGCGCCTATTGCCCACTCCCTAACCAATTGCCTGTTTCAAGGCCTCTTTTCAGCAGTATAACACCCTCCACCTTGCCCCGCACCTACAACAAATGTACTACGGTTTAATACCTTTTCAGCATTATAAGCCCAACCAGCAATAGAAGTAAGGGAAAGTAGCCTCATCATATTTATGACGTTTACAAATTGTCGAAGTGAACAGGCAGTTTTTAAATGGTTCGTTGAATAAATCATGAATTATTCCCCCAAAGGACAGCAAAATAAGAATGACAACTACGCCTTGCGTGACCTACATCCAATATAATCTCACCTTTCTTCATGTTCTCTTATTCTCTTTCTCCCCTCTCTCTCTGTATAGTTGCTTACTTAATTTCAGATATATTGCTAACATGAACCAAAACCAATATTTCTTCAAAATTGGCGTACACGTAAGTAGAGTTTATACAAATAACATTACATAAACATTGTGGGGAGTCTATGTAGATCGGCAAACGTTCTACTTCTTTATGCAGCGTCAGTGTTTGTTGGAGCGCTGACGATACATACAGAATATAGCGAAGTTGTTCGATCCGCTAGACTCCTCACAATCTATATATATCTATAAAATGAGAATGTGGGTGTATGAGGACACTTCTCAACCTATATACTCAATTTGAATTTTGGTATGTAGGATATTCAGACACGTGGAGAACTTTTAATCGGTTTTCATTTGTAAAAAAGTGGCTGCTGGCATAATTGGCACTGAAGAGTCGTCGGCTTTTTATCTGTTTGTAAACTGTTTCACGAATGCGCACGTTCGTCGTGAAACGTGAGATATGCTTTATGCTTAGAATAAATAGGTTTAAAAACACTTTTTAAAGATCGTGTCAAGCTGGTCTAATCAGCATTGATTTTATCTAATATGATAGGAGGTACAAATTTGTAAGCATTGTTAAGCTCTTTATATCGAAGCTTTTTGTATTCAGGATATTCAAGTTTGTAGTAATTTTTGGTTTTGTCAGCAGAGACAAAAATATCATGAAATTCCGGAATGATTAGTTATCTGATATTTGTCAAACTGAAGTTGATTAATGTCAGTGATTTTTATAAATATGGCTATGTTAACGTGATAATGCTGTATATATATATATATATATATATATATATATATATATATATATATATATATATATATATATAGTAAGTTATGAAAGTATATATGGCAATTAAGCTACACAGAATATTCCGCGTTTCATTCTCGGGAGAATTCATGAGGCTTTAATATATATATATATATATATATATATATACTTTTTTACGTTTGAATTTAGCAATGATATTTGAATACTTTAAAATTGCTTTTTACTCTTCTGATATTGGCAGAATAACACGCGAATAAGAAAAAAAATCAAAAGCCTTTTTATATGTTTTTATATTTTTATATTTTCATATTTTATATTTTTATATTTTTATATATTTGTATTTTTGTATTTCATATTTTTATATTTTTATATTTATATATAGTCATATTGCTTTATTTAAGTTGCAATAATAAATTTGTTTTAATGTTCGTCAGTACACAAGTGGGTATGTTGTATTTGCCCACTTATGTACTGACAAACTGAAAAACATTTTTAATGCCACTAAATAAGGACATCCACCTTTCTTACTACAAAAATGCTAGTTTTATTTTGGTGTCTTAAACTACCACCCCAATCTATCTTTTTGCTGATGTGGAGACTGTATTCAAAAACACAATATTTCTCAATTATTATCAATGTTTATTGTCAATTTTAATTAAATGAATATCATTTTCGGAATGATCGTGTACTCAATTTGATTTTGTTCGGTCAGTCTTTTGCAATGGATTTATAATTTAAAATTATTAATCTTTATAATCAATATTAATATAGCTATAGGAAAATATACCTGTTGATCTTATTATATATCTACAGTACTATGAGCATTGTTCTTTTAAAGCATTAATACATTAAAAGAAACGTTCATCTTTGAACTCCAAATCTAATACCCCTGATATATATATATATATATATATATATATATATATATATATATATATATATATATTACATTTTCACGACAAATTAAACAAAGTGCCAATTTGATGGGGGGGGGGCTACTATCAAGCACATAAGTTGCAGGGATATTATGTCGGGAGTTTAGCAGCAAGATTTCTGTTCACATTACACATGAACATGTCAGTACAGTTCGGAAAGGAGAAACTTGGAAGAGAATTCCAGAGTCTCGGTTCTGAGGAAGAAACTATTAGAGCATAAGGCTTTCTACTATGTAGGAGTGGGACATTGCTCCTTGTCAGGTTTGACGGGGATATTTAATCGAGAGGTGGTTGTAGTTCGTCGGAGCATTCACCATCAAAATACTTTTAAAACTGGTAGAGAGATGCAATATTTCTTCAGTAAGCCAGAGGTTGAAGCCTAGATGACAGTTCAGGACCTATCAAGTTGGCGACTCTCTTTAGAATCCTGTCCAGTAGTGAGAGACTAGTAGCAGATGCACGAGTCAAAATGTGACAAGAATACTTCAGACATGGGCGAGTGGTGGCCTTATTGATATGCAGGATACTTTCAGGATTAAGTAACTTTCTATCACGGTAGATAGCACCCACCTTCTTCACCATCACCCGGAGCAATGCTCCCTATGTATCTGTTCCAAGTCATGTTACATGTAAACGTTAAGCCGGATAGTTTAAAATAAATACTTTACAGGTAATGCATCTTATAGAAAGAAACAAGATTAGTCTTGGCAGTATTGAATGTGACCATCTATTTTTGTCCCCATTCCATTTCAGATTGGCGGTCTTCCTCCTGTGTTTCTGCCATTGCCATAGATATGCGCTTATTAGTTCTCCCTAAGTGCCTGTTATCGCGCGTTGTGTCATCAGTGAATATACTTATTTCAGACAGAATGTTATCAGAGAGGTCATTTATGAATATGAGGAAAAATAAAGGTTATCTCAGATTCTTCAGATGTATAACGTCGAGTACAACCCAAATTCCTCTCTTACATAAGAAGTATTTATATAATGTAAGTATTCGTCCAGTGATGTCCTATAATCTGATTTTTATGAGAAGACTGTCGTGCGAAACCTCGTTGAAAACCTTAGGTATGTCTAAGGCTAAAGCTCTACTCTTCCCTGCTTTAGCCAGTATATGGTATATACGTTTAGAGATTCCAGGTATCTTCTGAAGAATGAGATGCAAAAATTAATATGTTGGTCAATCAGTAGTTTAGTAACTGTTACGTGATTTGTTAAATTATGAACTCAAATAATTGTACGATAATTTAATGGGTCAGATATTTCGCCAGAATTCTTGTAAACTGGTACTACAGAAGCAGTTTTCCAGCAGTCAAGAAAGCACAATTCGTTAAGGCATTTGTTAGAAGTTTGGAGAGGACTGGAACAATCTCAGTGATGAGATCGAATCCACATGCTTTTCAGGTGTCTAATTTTTTTATGATATGCATCTGAGAAGGGGTGATTTTCAGATCATCTAGTGTGGTGTCAGTCCGCAACGGAAAATCAGGGAGGAAATGTTTTGCTGGACCCAAGGTAGAATTTGAGGAAAATTGACTGTCGAACATGGTCGCTTTCTCGGTTGCCGTGCAAACAACCTCATGACTGTTGCATAGTGAGGGAATTGTTGATTGCCAATTATTTACTACACTGTTGTAGATTTTCCAGAACTCCCGAGTTCCTAATTTCTGTGCTTCGATGAGTTTTCTCGAGGTTCCGGTGTATTCTTTCTTAGTTGTCGCTATTGTTTCTTACAATTATTTCTAGCTTCAATAAAATTTTGTCTGTTTGTATTGCACTTATACTACGCATAGTTCAACAGACATACACTAACACGAGAATTTAAAGAAATTTACCAAGTACAAATGCCAATGTTCACATTCTACTAAAAAACCAGAGATTCTTCTGACGACCGGAAGTTATAAATATTGCATAGTCGGTAAGTAATAGCCATTTTCTTTTATTTTCTGAACAAAACTCATTTCAAAAGGACATACGGTTATAATAATTAGAATTAGTTTTGTACATACATGACAGTTTGATACTTCGAAATAATCACTGCCGCTAATTTGGTTTAAGAATATTTACGGAAGTGGAATGGATTTGAAGAATATGATGGACTGTAGGAGTTTATGAATAATAACTTGTTATATAGATTGAATTAAGTAAAAGGTTTTAAGAAATTTTTGACTATCAAGTTTATTTTCAATTGAAAACTGAATATATTCTTCTCCCAATTATTATAAAAGATTTGAAGTTTGGAAAACATTTGCAAATTAAAAAAAAAACAGTCTAATTTTGTATAAAACAACACATATTGACTCTGTCGCCCCAAAATTATATTTTTGTTAGCAACTTGCAATGTTTCTCAAAATAGGCCCCATATCTGGTGTTCAGGGAAATCTCAATATCGGAACAGGTCGACCTTTGTTTAACAAGAGAAAAGGTCACAGAAATCGTGTTCTTTTCAAATATTCGGGGCTCTCTCAAAACGTATGGAAATGATGGGCCCAGCGAATACAACAGACGGTTTCTGCAACGAATAGTTCTTAATGAATTGAGCGCGCGTGATTAGCTCCATTGTTATAGTCGCGGCCTTAGGAATAAACTCTTTCTCGATCATATACACGTCAATAAAATGTGAAAAAGTATAAGGCCCCTTTAATCCAACTGAAAGTAAAAGGAAACGTATATTTGATTAATTACGTACAGTGTGTGTGTTTCTGATACGATCATTCTCGATTACACAGACACACGCACGCATTTATATATATATATATATATATATATATATATATATATATATATATATATAATAAAATAATAAAATTACAATTAAATTTGCCAAAATGATCAAAGATGGTAAAACTAAAATATATTATAAATATTAAAGAATTAATATTTATAAAGTTATCTCAACCAGATGTAAAAGCTCGATAACACAAAATAGAAGATAAAGCTTATAATAAGAGCAAATCGTAAATAAAACATGTTAAAACATTTTGAAAAATAGTTAAAAACATATTTAATTTGAAAAGGAAACACTAAATAAGTTGATAGTGTTTCCTTTTCAAATTAAATATATATTTTACTCTTTTTCAAAGTGATTTTAACATGTTTTATTAACTATTTGCTCTAATATATATATATATATATATATATATATATATATATATATATATATATATACATATATATGTTTAGACAAATAATTATTAGATCAGGGTTAAGGTTTCGAATGAAGCAGATTTCATTTTTTCCATCATATTTTCCCTTTTGGCAATGGTTTCAACCATTTGTTTGATTAAAAATTCGTTAATATGCGTAAACGCTTACTTTCTTAAGTGGTCTTATGATTTTGATCAGGACTATATATATATATATATATATATATATATATATATATATATATATATATATATATATAAATTACAATTAAATTCACCAAAATGATCCAAGATGGTAAAATTAAAGTATATTATAAATATTACAGAATTAATATTTATAAAGTTATCTCATCCAGATGCAAAAGCTCGATAAAACCAAATACGAGATAGAGCTTATGATACGAGCAAACAGTTAATAAAACACGTTAAAACACTTTGAAAAGAGTTAAAAACATATTTAATCTGAAAAGGAAACACTAGATAAGTGGATAGTCCTTAATCCACGGAGTTTCGAAGAAATACTTTACTTCTCATCAGAGGGTAGGAATTAGCAAAATGCGCGATCGTATTTTGCATGCAAAAGTATATATATATATATATATATATATGCATGTATATATATATATATGTGTGTGTGTGTGAATATGTATATATACGATTTGTCGTTGGCATATTCTTAACAATATTAAAAACTGCAAAAGCCTGTTATTTTTATTATATATATATGCATATATATATATGTGTGTGTGTGTGTGTGTGTGTGTACACACATACATGTGTGTGGAGTGAGTTGGAACATAAATATGGCAATTTAGCTAAACAAATTTTTCCGGGTGTCAACCTCTTGAGAACTATAATGTAAACGTGTGCTTTTATATATAATCGTTGCTTTTATATATAATCGTTGATTTTATATATAATCGTGAGCTTTAGTTTGTAAGTTACCCAGTCAGATGCTTTTATTTTTATTTATGTTCCGATTTTAAGCAGCAAATAGTCGATCATTTAAAGGTTCAGTTGACTTTAAATTTTGGAAAGAAGTAATCGACCTTTTTTGTGTATTAAAAGGTGACCTGGGTGCGATTAAACATGTTCGCATATATATTTGCCTATATTGTTGGTGTTAGATTTGTTTTATTTTTATATTTGTAATAATAATAATAATAATAATAATAATAATAATAATAATAATTATTATTATTATTATTATTATTATTAGTAGTAGTAGTAGTAGTAGTAGAAGTAGTATTATAAGTACTTATGAACACCCTACAGTGCTGAAATAATAACGTTATTTTTAGAAAGCCAGTCTTAACACGGGAAGGGTGTTTTGTAATTATTCTATACATTTATCATACAATTTAATAAAAAGCATATAATTTAACTTGAATTTAATTTAAAATACTATTTCAAAAAGCGCGGTGGCATAACTGCATGAGCACCATATTATATATATGCATATATTCATCTTTTATGCATTGTGATGCTAAAATAAAGGTTTATACATTTGTTTGCACTTCTACTTTCTCAGTGTAATTAATGTATATATTTACATAACTTACAACCTAGTTTTACGCACTGGTTGAAGTAAATACTTGAACTCGATATTTAAGACATTATATTCTCATAAAATTATATGTGAACCCATACAATTATATATATACATATATATATATATATATATATATATATATATATAGTCATTGACATACAGTCCTGTTTCGTTGTATCAGAACTCATCAGTGCCACTAGACTAGAATCTCTCCCAAGCCAAGGATCGAACCTAGAACAGACGTGTTGGCAGTCAGCAGCTCTATCTCTCGACCACGGAAGCGACGACCGCAAAAAACTCGTCCGAATGTCTATTTAAACAAACATCTGTCCGCTACTTGTAAAGTGCTCAAACTGCCTGTTTGTAAACAAACCGTGAGCTTCGCATTTATATATATATAAATGACAAAACTATATTCAAAAATACTTATTTCTTTCAAATGTTCAATTTTTTTTTTACATATTAAAGCATTAAAGAGAAAGATGAAGTTAGAATGGAAGATGGAATTTGAAAAAAAAAATTGTCATTTATCTTTGTATGCTGTGTATATATATAACATACATCGGGCTTCATAAATAAAAGGATTTGCAGGAATAAAAGGTGAAATGTAATTGAATAAACATATCTTTCCCATAACCATTACACAAATACACACACACACAAATTACTGACAGGGAAAATGTGTAATCGATCAGTGACACAATTACAAACTACTTTTGCTCGGAGGAGATCGGCAGCCTTCGAAGTCAAGCAATGTAGATGATGACAAACCTTGATTTCAAAATTCCGCAACCTTGAGCATATATGAGTAAATCTTCAGAAGTTGAGGTCGAAGAAATCTCCGGAATATTACTTACAAAACCTCCATTGTTTCTACACTTTATGGACCTTTCTAGTCTTTGGATACAGAAGGAAGGAGGGGATCGAGGAGGGCATATACCATGTGAGCAACAACCGATCTTCGAAATGACACTTTAACATTTAAATGCATATTTGCGCATGCATACAAAAGCCCTAAAAGTCGCATTACGTTTGAAAAATTCACATTTTTCTAAAGTTTTTACCACTTATCAGCTATTTCATCTGTTTTTTCCTGTCTTTTTCTCTCTTACTTTCCCTCTCTGTACTGCTCTAACCAAGTATGCCGACCTATTCCACAAATCCCCAAACCTCAACATGAAATATCTCAAGAATAAAAACTCGATTAAACCTAGAACCCCATCTTTCAACGTAGACCCCTACTACCAGGTCTCCTTCTCCAACATCAGGGGTCTACGTTCCAACCTTCCAGAGGTTGAAACCCAATTACAGGAGACGAAACCGGACATATTATTTCTAAGTGAAACTGGAATAGGGCCGACCACTTCCCTAGATGAGTTCATAATTAACGGATACTCTAATTTAACAGCTAAATCTGACCCCCAAGATCGACATGGGCATGGAATATTTGCCTACATTAAGGATGGCTTCCCGTGTGGCAGGGATATCTCTAGAGAAGATCCTAATTTACACTATATGTGCTGCTTCAGGGTTGCACTTGCTAACACCACTGCATTTATATGTGTCCTTTATAGGCCCCACAACAGCGGAGTTACTATCTTTAAGAGCATATCTGAGAAAATAGACCACATACTGTCTTCACATCCCTCGGCTAACATCCACATCTGTGGTGACTTCAACGTCCATGACGTGGAATGGCTGACCCATTCAAATAAGACAGATGATGAGGGGAGGTTTTGTCATGATTTTGCCATTGCTTATGACCTCACTCAGATTGTTCGCGAACCAACCCGTGTGCCCGATACTTCCGGTCAATATGCAAGCCTCTTAGACCTTTTTATCTCAACTGCCCTGAGCTATGTTCATGTTCCGTTCATTCTCCTCTAGGATCCTCCGACCACTTCGTCGTATCAGTTAAGATAAAAACAAAATGTAAGAAGCCCCCAGACGTACCCCTCCACCGTACTTTATATCGATACTCTATGGCTGACTGGGATAGCTTCCGGACATTCATATCTGATTTACCTCTGCACTCCGTATTTAAAAAAGGAAGTGTCCTCTATAGTATCAAATCTGACCGAATGGTTAATTGTAGGCATAGACCAATTCATACCATCTAAAAAATTCCAACAAAAACCTAACAGCCAGCCATGGTTCTCCCCAGAATGTGCTGCTGCTATCGTGCACAGAAATCACTTTTTCCATAGCTACCAACGTAATAGATACACTGAGACTAAATTTGCTTTCAGGTCTGCCAGCAACCACTGTAAAAGAGTAATAAAAATGCAAGAGAGCTATATGCCCAGTCTGTTAAATCCAAGGTAGCTGATCAGCGGCTTGAATCCCACCAGTTTTGGCAAATAACAAAGAGGATCCTGAAGAGAAGTGTGCCTTCTATCCCAACCATTATCAATGGACCAGAGGTCATCTCGTCACAAAGAACTTTGCAGCTAATTCTACCCTATGCGACGAAGGCAATAAACTCCCCATATTTCCTCCTATAACACAGAACAAGCTAGGTAACATAAAAATATCCGTGCATGAGGTCGCCAAGCTAATAAAGAACCTAGATTCCAGTAAATCAACTGGCCCTGATGGCATTCCAATTATAGTGTTAAAAAAGCTTCAACCAGAACTTGCTCCCATACTTACGAAACTATTTTAGCGCTGCCTTAAGGAGAAGTGCTTTCCTACTCCTTGGAAGACCTCATCAGTTTGCCCTGTATTTAAGAATTCAGGTGATTAGTCATCTCCCTCTCAGTACAGACCAATAAGTCTCCTGTGTGTTATCAGTAAGTTGCTGGAATCCATATTAAATAGAAAAGTAGTCAACCACCTCAGCAGGAATAACCTTCTTAGTGACACACAATATGGTTTCCGCTCTGCAAGATCTACCGCAGATGTGCTGACGGTTATATCCCACAGGATTAGTGACTCTCTTGACAAAGGCTTCCTTTCTAGGGCAATTGCTCTTGACATATCAAAGGCCTTCGACAAGGTATGACATAAGGCTCTACTTCACAAGATTTCCCGCTACGGTATAACTGGAAATGTTTTCTCAATCATTAAATCATTTCTCTCCGATAGGCTCATAAGAGTAGTGGTAGATGGACAAAAATCGGAGGCCTGCAATATAAATGCTGGAGTCCCTCAGGGGTCAATCCTGGGCCCAACTCTCTTCCTGATCTACATTAATGACCTCCCTAAACACATACTTAAATCATTCGTTGAGATCTATGCTGATGACACGACCATCTACGGCAACACATCAAAGGCTGTAAATGACAAAGTTCTCCCTGATTCTCTCTCCTCTGATCTCGAGCGCGTGGTTCAGTGGGGAAAGACATGGCTGGTTACCTTAAATCATCCAAAACCAAACTCCTATCCTTACATCATCAACGCTCTGATCCCCAGCTGGCATCAATTGTGATGGATGGCTCTCGTCTGGGTGAGGCACCGCCATGTTTTGACAAGCTTCTGGGTTTGACCTTTACTCCTGATCTGAAATGGAACACGTACATCAAGTCTGTTGCCAAGGTCGCTGGAAAGATGGTGGGATCCTTCTACCTCTCCAGTAGAAATCTCACTACTGATGCAATTCTCTATCTATATAAAAGCCAAGAACGTCCAAGGATGGAATACTGTTGCCATATCTTGGCAGGAGCGGCCAAAAACAGCCTATCATGCCTTGACAGAGTACAAAATAGACTTCGTGGCTTAGTGGGGGATGCCCTTTTCTCTACCCTGCAACCTCTCTCCCACAGAAGAGACGTTTCGAACCTATCCTTGTTTTATCGTTATTTTCATGGCAGGTGCTCGTCTAAACTTCAATCTCTGGTCCCTCTTCGCCAATCTTTCACGAAAAACACCCGTCTAGCTGAATCCACTGTGAAAAATTTCCCCCAATCTATATCCGCGGATTCCATGAACAAAGCTTCTTTCTTAGAACTGCACGCCTGTGGAACTCTGTTCTGTCTGCCCGCTTCCCTCCGGACTACAACTTGAATGTCTTCAAGCCTAATGTTAACAAATTCCTAATGAACCGCCCCCGTAAATAAACACTTCATCAAATCTCCACACTAACGTAATATACTTGCAATAACCCTTATCCCTGAGTGGCTTCCGGGCCTTGATAAGTGGTGATCACCGTGTAAAAAAAAATCGTGTTTCATATACACGTAAGATAGCGGTCCACAATTTGACTCGCTTCGCACCAGCCTTTCACCCTGTTTTTTTTTTTAGAGGAGATATATTTTAGTAAAATAACGATGAAACACACACAGGCATCCTAATATATATATATATATATATATATATATATATATATATATATATATATATATATATATATATATAACGATGAAACACACACAGGCATCGTAATATATATATATATATATATATATATATATATATATATATATATATATTACGATGCCTGTGTGTGTTTCATCGTTATTTTACTAAAATATATCTCCTATATATATATATATATATATATATATATATATATATATATATATATATATATATATATATATATATATATATATATATATATATATTACGATGCCTGTGTGTGTTTCATCGTTATTTTACTAAAATATATCTCCTCTAAAAAAAAAAAACAGGGTGAAAGGGTGGTGCGAAGCGGGTCAAATTGTGGACCGCTAACTTACGTGTATATGAAACACGATATATATATATATGTATATATATATATATATATATATATATATATATATACATATATATAAGTTAAAGGAGATTAGAACAATAGTCTAAAGAGCAGAGTGTATTTTAATGTAATAATGAAATTACTAGTTTAATTAAAATGCAGGAAAGAAAAAGTGCTCGTTGTAATTTAGATATATAATAAGCTCGATAGGTAAATATCCTAGAGCTAATTCAATATTAAGTAATGTGATTGATAATTTAAAATTTAAAAATCAAATTATAATTAAATTAAAAATCCGTTTCATAAGAAGGAACAACAACAAAATCAATGATTTGTACGATCGATTCTGGAAAACAGTGTTTTTATTGTGGTAGACATCAAATTACGGACAATAATTATTACATATAGAAACAAGGTTTCCTCACCAGTAAATTGTGAAGGGTTTTTATTAAATTTACAAGACGCCATAAATAAACCTAGCATTAAAAGTAAAGTAGATGTATTTGGAAAAAAATAAAATAATGGTCTGAATTTAAAATTAATAAGAAAATTAATATGGGGTAGAGATAGAAAAAAATAGAGTAAAATATAAATTTGGTTTAAGTACAATATTATACATACATACATACATACATACACAAATATATACATGCATATATATGAAAAATAGACACATATATACATATACATAGATATACAGATATATACATAAAAATATAGGTACACATATTTCCCTTTTAATTTTTCGCCTTTTGAAATCAGGAACTATGGTTAAAGTACTTATATAGATTTTTGCTATAGCTTTTCACCTTATCGAATGATAAATTTTCAAAAAGGACGCCCGTGCAATAATTTATTTCCGTTAGCATACTTTTGATTTAAATACGCCACGGTTTATAATTCGAAAGAAATTGTAAGTTAATGTTATTTGTATAATTACATAATGCAAGGGGGATAATTAGTCATATTTTCTTTAATTAAAGCGTGCAAGGGGGGTAATTAGTCTAACTTAATTTATTACAGAAAAAATTGTAATTCATTTTTACTAATAAGTAATTTTTAATGATTTAAGGTGGTTTATATTTATTAAATTTAAACCGACGTTTTTGACTGCATGTGAAGATTAATTCATGTCTTGAATTTAATAGGATGGTTGCATTATATATCTTCATATTTCAAAATTTTTAGGGTCTCTTTTGTACATAGTGCACAGAATTTACCTCCTGGTTTATATGGTTTGCAAGATTCAATTACTCGCTATTTCAAGTTGCAAGAAATATTGCTATTTTTGAGTTGCCAAATATAGTTGGATAGAGTGGTTTGGTTTGACAGAGAATTATTTTTAAAAGAATATTTGTGCGTTGAAATTCTATGTTTTATTAGGCCAGATGTGGAACCAAAATATATTGCCTCTAGCTTATTGTGATTATTTTCCGTTAGGTCTGGTGCTGGATTATTCTATGGTGGGTTGGTTTGTAATTGATCGGTAGATTGGTCTAAGTTGGTATCATTATTTAATCTGGTAGTTGAGTTATGGCTGTTAATAGATTCATGTAGATTTGGGTTTTTTGATACTGTGCAGCTATAGATTACATTTTTAATTTTACATGAGCCTTGTAGGGGGCATTTATTTTTTCTTCTACAGTCACAGTCTGATATATTTTGTATAGTTGTATTTTGTAGCTTATTCATTTTCTTACTATTAGAACGTAATGAGGAAAACGTTAAATCAAAACACAGCGTTTTTTCTTCAAATAGAAAACTGAAAAACAGTATTTTTCTACATTTACGAACAACCTATGCAGTGTCTATCACCCTGATGAAAAATAGCTTTTTTTCCTCAAGTGACTGAACCTACATGGAATACAGTTGCTGTCGGATTACAACACCGACGTACAAAAACACCACGAAACAAACGTATTCTCCAAAAATAAATGAATATTAAAAAATATTAAAACGAGACGTGATTAATGTATATATATATATATATATATATATATATATATACAAAAGTAAATCATTAAAAAAAAATATTTTTATTTTTATGTCAATTGTTAAAACTTCAGAAAGTTTATCACTATAAAAAACGGATGTTCTGTTTTTTATTCTCCTCTCGGTTTACAACAAAAAAGTAAATATTTCTAATATTTTCTGATTGCAAACCCTGTTTATCGTCTCTCCCTTAATTTTTTTTAAAGAAAAATTATTGTTTTGCTAAAGAATTATGAATGAGACATCGACTATATACTAAATGCAACGGTTTTTGATGCAATGTAGTGAGAAACAAATTAGTGTTTCCCCCCTTTCAGTAGTTATTTACAAGTAAAACTTCGTCAAATCAAATTGAAAAATAAACTTATACATTTTTCTATTCACCAATCATACAAAACATGAATGCGATCAAAGCATGCACGGAACAATAAGTAAAACTAGAGATTCAAAAGCAAATACGATTATTCGAACAAGAGAAACGCACAGATAAAACAACATCAAATGCAAGAACAACTGGTAAAACTACAGATTCAAGAGCGAGGACAATTATTCGAGCAACAAAAACGCACAGCTGAAAAACAATATCACCCCCCCAAAAAAAAAAAATTGAAAAAAAATCTACAGATATGAGAGCAAAGACAATTATTCTAAAAGCAGCAACTCAGAGATACAAAACAACATCAACTACAAAACAACTGGTAAAACTAATGATTTAAGCGCCAGACAATTATTCCAACAACGGAAACGCACGGGTACAAAAACAAAATCAACTACATTAACAATTTGAAAAACTACAGATATAATCAACTTCAAGAACAATTGATACACTACAGATTCAAGAGCAAGGACAATCATGAGAACAACAGAAACGCATAGATGAAAAAAAATCAAGTACATAAACAACTATAGATTCAAGAGCAAGGAATATTTAATCGAAAAACTGAAACGCACAGATGAAAAACAAAATCAGCTACAAGAACAATTGGTAAAATTACAGATTCAAAAACATGAATAGCAAGATTGACAAGAACAATTGGTAAAACTACAAGAACAATTTATCAACCACATACGGAAGAAATTTATTCTTGAGTTGTAATAAAACAATACGCAGAAAAGTAGCTATTTAGCATTCCTACGATATTCAATATGACATGCAATTGACAGCTTCTGCTATGAACAAGAAGACAATAAAACGGTTTTTTGATTACATGTTCACCCCATACATGGCAAGTTGCCACTTTGATGTAGGAGGATGCTATCAGGGACCTAAGTAACAGGGGTACTATGTATGGAGTTTAGCAGCAAGATGTCTGTTCACATTAAACTTGAACTTCTGCATGTCAGTACAGTTGAGAAAGCAGGATACCGGAAGAGAATTTCAAGGTCTTGCAGTTCTGGGGAAGATGCTATTAGAGTAAAAGGCTTTCTTACATCTAGGGGTCTCAACTGTATAGGGGTGGGACTTTGCTGTTTGTCGGGGGTATTTTCGCCGAGAGGGTACAAGGGTTTGTAATTCGTCAGAGCATCCACAGTTGAAATACTTGTAAAATAGGCAGAGGGATGCGACATAACGTCGGTGAGACAGTGGCTGAAGTTTAGATGACAGTTCGGGAACTATTAGGTTGGTTACTCTTTTTTGGGTCCTGTCCAGATGCGAGAGACTAGAAGCAGATGCATCAGCACAAATGTGGCAGCAGTACTCCATACATAGGAAAATGGTGGCTTTGTAGAGGTACAGGATACTTTCAGGAGTAAGTAACATTCTAGCACGATAGCGAGAGCCCACCTTCTTTGCAGCAGCCTTAGCAATAATCTCGATGTATCTATTCACACTCATGTTTCCTGTGAATGTTAAGCTAAGGAGCTTGAACGAAGTGCTCTCAGGTAAAGTGTCTTTAGGCATAGCTATTGTTGGTTAGTAAGGTTTCATGTAATTAAAGGAAACGAGCTTTTTCTTGGCAGCGTTGAACGTTACCATCCATTTTTGACTCAATTCCACTACAGACTGGAGGTCTTCCTCTACGCCATTATCTTAGATATGTGGTCATTTCTTTTACCCACGTGCCTGCTATAGAGCGCGGTGTCCTCGGCAAATATACCCATCTCAGAGACAATCTATCAGGTAAGTTATTTATGAATATCCGAAATAAGTAAGACACTTTATCAAATCTCCAATATCAACTATTACAACGATATTATCCCATTGATTATTGTACACAAAATAGCCCTTATCCCCGAGTGGCTTCCGGGCCTTCATAAGTGGTGATCCCCACAAGGTACAAGAATCGAACCCTGAGGCACACCTGCATTTATATAAAAATTTTTTGAACGTATGCCTATCGAGGACAACTTGGATTCTTCCCTGATTTAAGAAGAATGTAATTATGCTAATCATTCGTCCAGTAATGCCATAGGATTTTATTTTCCTGAGAAGACCATCGTGCTTATCCCGTCAAAAGCTTTAGATATATCAAAGGCTACTGCCCTCCCCTCCCCAGCCTTATCCAGTGCTTGGTATAAACGTTCAGAGATTACAGTTAAAATATATGCAGTAGAACGGACTTGCGTAAATCCATATTGGTGGTCTGACAGAAGTTTAGCAGATGTAAGGTAGTGGACTAGAGGTTAATTAATTAAGGACTCAAATATTTTGTCGAAAACACAGAAAATACGGATCATTATTTAGTATAAACTAATTACGCTAATTAGCGACTGCAGAACATAATAATATTGTGCCTTTTCTTTCGCAATGGAAAACATCTGAGCTATTTCTCGCCGATACGGTGAAACTTCGTACAGGACTTTTTAGTCCGAAAATCTCTGTATTCGATAAAAGATGAAATGCTTACCCCTGACGAAAAACGACAATTATTCGAAATGCATGTGTGTGTGGCAAAACAACGATTTTCAATTATCAGATTTCAGTGCGAAAAATGGAAAATGTTTAGTATTTTAATAGGAACTTACATCAAACGGATGAATATGTTGAAATCAAAAACTGTGTACTAACAAAATTAGAAAACAAACAATGTTTATCTCTACAAGAACAAACGGGAAACTGTAAAACAACAAGAAATATTTACCAAAGTTATACAAGATCTGGCAGAGCGCATAAAAAGTAGTAACACAGCTAAAACACGTACAAAATAAAACTCAGGTAAAAAATTTCCACGAATAATCGCACATATCTGAACAGGAAAGTAAAAAAAAAAGAAACCCTTCCTTCTTGAAACCTATATAGGAATCTGCATTGGGTCAGAGACTGCACATAACTCTCTAAAATATTATGTATGTAAAAGAAAAAAAGGACACAAATTCTCCCATTACAGGAATAAAACTGAATTAAATGAGAATTTAAAATGCGGGTGTCCATTACGAAAACAGCATAGAAAGTTTAGGCAAATTCATAACAATAAAAGTTATGACCTGGTAAACAGGGTCGATTAGACACATCATTTATCCTCATCAAAGACGGGCATTCTCACATTTATAGATATATCGATATATCTATAAATGTGAGAATTTATGAGGACACTTCCCGACCTTTATACGTAAGGAACTTTTGATTTACTGGCTTAAAATTTTGTATAAAGAGTAGTCAGGCATCTGGGAATTGTTTAATCGGTTTTCAGCTTAAATAGGATTGCTAAGGTGGCAAAAGTGATATGCAGAATTCATTAGATTTTTATCTGCTTGTTAACTGTTTCACGAATGCGCATGCCTGAATTGTTCAGATGATAGAGTACTTATGTTAAATATAAGTAGGTTTAATTTTTTTTCTAATAATTGTGTCAAACGGGTAATAGTAATTGACTCACTGTCTTTAAGTTTTCGTTTCGATGCACATGTTAGTTTCTTTCCGTAAAATACTTTTTACACATAGGGGTCTCTACTGTAAAAGGGTGGGACTTAGTTGCGTGTCGGGTTTTTCGGGTTTGTCGGGGGTAGTCACCTCGAGGAGATACAAGTGCTTGCAGTTCGTCAGAAAATTCACCATTAAAGTATTTGTAGAACTTTTACAATTACAAGGAATATAACATTTTTTCATTGCTTTTTCAACCCGAATAGGGCACAATGCCACTTTGATGTAGGTAGCTACTATTGTTACATGATAAGGGCTGTCCCCTTTTCATGTAAGTATAAAAATGGAGAATTTAGTTTAAAATGAAAATGAAATAGAATAGGCGAAATTCGAACCTCGTAATCTAGTTTAGAAATTGATTACGTGTGAGAATTTAAAAATGTAAAACAAAAATTTGTTTAGAATATAGATAAAATATTCAAGAAAAGAATGTGAGCTGTCAAGTTTATTATGAAATTTTAAATTGAAAGAATGCAGCTTATAAGATAATGTTTTAACATATTGAATATAGGTTAAAATTCCTTTTGTAGAAATAGGAAAAGTTTGGACACGTATGTCCAGGACACGTGAAAGAATGCACATGTTTTAACATGTGTATGACGTCACGGAAAATAGAAAGTTCTAGAATAGAGAAACACTTTAGTTAGAAAACAGTCAGTGAAGAAACTGAGAGGGAGTCAGACGTCTGAAGCGAGACGTCACTTCAGGAAAAATGTGAGACTTTGAACTCTTGGTGATGGAACGGCCGGTCGTGAAGAATAAACCATCAAGTGTTTTTGTAAAGCTCGTCTTGTGTCTTATGTTTCTTATACAAAGGTAAAGTCCAATTGTATTATATATTTGTGTTATATGTATTTATATACACGTCTCAACATCACAATGCCTGAACTGTCTGAACATTATCCCTTCACACTAAGAGCTTTCTCCTTCTCTTCTTCTTCTACACATCTAAGGAAGGAATGAACAATTTAATATCTAAGTCTCTTCCAACATATCTCTTTAGAACTCTTACAACAAACCTCTCTCTCTCACTAAGAAAAAGCATCTCTCTCAGGACAAAGACTCTCTTTCTAAGCATCTCTTCCTAAGACTCTCTCTCAATGACCCCCTATATGATACTATCTGAGACATAATTTGCATTTTTACTATGTAGTGAGTCAGACGAAAGATGTCTGTTTGCATTACACTTGAACTAGTGCATGTCAGGACAATCAAGGAAGAAGGAATCCTGAAGGAAATTCCAAAGTCTAACAGTTTTAAGAAGAAATAATTCACATGTATTCTTACTGTATAGGATGCGATTTTGCCGCTTGTTGTGTTAGTCAGGTATATTTACGTCGAGGGGGTAAAAAGGCTTGTAGTCCGTCGGGGCACCAATCAGAAAAGTTATTGTATAACTGGCAGAGGGATGCAACGTTACGTATAATAACTACGGCATTAATTAAAATATAGTTTGCGTATTTTACGATCGGGCCATGCGGGTTGCCAGATAGTGTATATATATATATATATATATATATATATATATATATATATATATATATATAGAGAGAGAGAGAGAGAGAGAGAGAGAGATAGAAAAGAGAGAGATATCTGTAATAATAAATACGGAACCAGCATGAATAAATATATATTTACGCGTGTCTTACGACTGCAAAACAGCTCTGATTTGTTCCTTAAGTGGAAATGTTAACCTCTGTTTAGTAAGCGTGTTCTGAGTGCTGACGGAATATATAGTGAGTGTTTTAATGCACGGTTGAGTAACACCGAAAATTAAAAAAATGGATTCGATTTATCAGGTGAGGATTAAGAGTAATAAAATTGATACTGTTAAAAGAGCAGCATCCTTTCATACACTTCGAAATAGTTGCCAATGGAACAAAGATCCTTAGCGGTGCCATCGAGTATGGTTGAGAAGTTGTCGAATCCTGTGTAAGACTAACACGTTCAAAATATATTTAAGCATACATGTTTCTACTACTATACTGTAAAAACCTATAAACTTAGTATTTAGTCCTATAGGTTTTGTAACTCTATAAAACAGGCATTTCTGACATTTGAATTAATGATGGCGAAAAGTATCGGTCTTTGTTGAATTCCATTTCGCCGAACTAATGACCTGTTTCCGGTCAGATATTGGCCGACAACAGTGAATGGACACTGTGCGGGCATGCATGATATAAAGAGAAGAATAGTTCGGAATCAATCTTCACGAGTAGCCATCAAAACACGCTGAATGCATATTGTCAACTTGGCAGCGAGGTTTTCGCTCTCTGCTGTCGGCCATTTTGTTTGCAGTTTACTTTAGTTGTTACGTCAGCTAAATTAGAGACAATGTATTCTCCGCGAGGTAAGTGAGCCGACGGCCAGAATTTGATGATATTCCGATGGACAGATAAATAAATGGAAGTTTCGTAAAGATTTTTACATCAATAAAACTTAAAATGATAGACGCATTCATTATTATTCACCTTTATTTATCTATTGTCATATAACTATTTTTTCTCTACATAGTGATATCCATCTGTTCGCTTTCACATCTATATTTCTATCGTTTTCTCTCATAACATTTCGCTCCTGTTATTTAATTTCGAACCATCCGTCTATTTACTTTAATAAATATTGCCAGAAATATTATATGGTAAACCACCAGTATTATATATGTTCTATTTAATAATATAAGGTTGGGTGTTCTATTTTGTCATATAGGATGTTTGTGTTCTACGGCAGATATTCCATTTGGTATTTCTAGAATTTTAGAACGATCTTGATAACGTTAACAAGATGCAACAATGCACAGAAATCTGGGAAAAGAAGGGTTTTAGGTGATTGGATTCATGAAAATAAATAAATAAAATAAATAAATAAACAATAAGAAATAAAGTTCAATACAAAATCTTTAGAAATATAAATTTAAAACACGGATTAAGATATGGTAAAATGTTAATGGATTAGTAATATAGGAATTGAAAAATGTCAAAGTAAAATTACAAAATATTAGGATTTTATATTTACTTCTAAAACAGTGACCCTGCATTTTGGAGTCCACAAGCAGAAAATATATAGAATTCTTACTAATATAGTTAAAGGTAATCATACAAACTGATTTTAATACCTTTTATATTTGTGTAACATCAAATAAGGGTAAACAATTAATTTTTATCTCTGGTATGTAGATATTATTAGCAATATAAACATGTATGACATCCATGCAAATATATAAAGAATGCAGATATTAAGTATTTTACTTGGAAAAGTTCTTCTATATTCTAAAGGTAAAATACAGTCTATCTTACAATAAAATACTGAAATGTAATTATGTATCAACATGGGGAACAGACTCACTATTTCGTATTAATTTGGATTAGTGGTTTGAACGATAGTTTCTAAACGTACACTATTAATGTATTATTTAAATACGAAGATGGAGCTAAATATCAAGGGTTTTAAATAGGTTTAGGTCATATATAATGCAGAAAAGTTATACGCAGCGTCTTTGATGTGAAAATAGCTGACCATTTTCAAATTAGACAGAATTATTTTCGTTTTGGGAGGGCGACTGATATTAATGACAGAAATTCAATACATCGAAGAAAAACTACTGACTATTTTAGAATTTTAGAATTTTAGACTAAGAAAAAATGTAAACAATTAAAAGTAAAAGGAATCAAACGTTGAGAATTTAAGTAAAGAAAAAACATGCGAAATTGCTACAGAAAAGGTGTAATATTTATGGATTAAATCTAGTTTCTGATTGGTTGGTAGCAGAACGTGAATTATTCGATTCGTCAATTCCTAGCAGCATCGTTTATAAATATAATCGCCTGACTGTGTGGGATCATCCCCCATTATATTTCCAAAATATTGTAACATCTCCCCTATTTTTTATAATGAGGAAGTCCCTTGTGTTCGTTCCGCTCAAAAATAAATTTATATTTTTATATCCAATTATACATAACAAAAATTAGAAATCATTTGGATCTTAGAATTTTAGCATGTAAAAGATTCATCGTAACAAGTCCTAGGCTTTGATTAAATTCTATCCCCAAAAACCAGAATATGTTGCCAAGATCAATCATTTTTAATCTTTTACTTAATTTGTTCTTAACATCGGTTAACATTACGACAAAATTTGATGCGATTAAAATATCATCGACCCACAAAATCAAAATCAGTAGTTTATCGTCTTTGTGTTGGGTATATAAACAGCGCATTGTCTCAATTTTTATTTAATAATGTAATCATGAAATACTGTATTCCAACATTGAGCACTCTCTTTAGACCATATAATGACTTGGTAAGCCGCCACACGCTATTTTTACTTTTCATTATAAATCCCTCTGGAGGGGTAATATAAATTTTACAGTCTATTAGGGCATTCAAATAACCATTTTTTACGTCTATTTGATGGATTCTTAGGTTATATTGCGACGCGATTTGCAGTAAAATTCTGATTGTCGTTAGGTTTGTGGTCGGTAGAAAAGCAGTAAAATATTCTATACCGTAAGTCTGAGAGTACCCTTTAGCAACAAATCTAGCTTTGTACTGTTCTACGCCTGATGCAGTAGTTTCCTTTGTAAAAACCCATCTTGTAGAAATAACATGAATATCTTTTGGGGGAGGCACTACCGTATAGCTATCATTTTCGGTTAAGGCATCTATTTCTTTTTTCATGGCAATTTTCCATTCATCACAATGTTCGTAATTAATTGCTTCGTTAAAGCTTTTTGGCGTATATTCCATTGAATAGCAATAGTCGATTTGATAATCTTTTATATTGTCGACCACAAAAAATCGGGTCGCCTTTTATTTCTTTTGGGATATCTTTAGACTTTATCATCATCATCATCATGGATACTCCTGTCTCCGTCATTTTTATTGTCTGCGTTTGTTTTAATAATTTGAAGAAATATAAGTTCATCTTCTTCATATGACGAGTTTTCGTATGTAAAATTAAACGCGTCTGTGAATTTTACACATCGGGTTCTTTTTATTTTATTTTTCTCTGGAAAAAATACTAAATTGGCTGGACTGTTTTTATTGTATCCAAGAAATATACCTCTGTCGGCTTTAATATTCAATTTACTCTTTTTATCTATATATGCGAAGCAAGTTGAACCAAATATATGCATTCTGCTTAAATTCGTTTTTTTTTACCACAGAAATATTCATATGGAGTTTTAGATAGCGTTTTGTTAAAACACCTGTTGCGTATATAGGCTGTTGCCATAAGTTCGTACGTCTAGAGGTTTTTGGGGAGTTTTGATTCAATTAGTAGGCACCTTGCCATTTCAAAAAGTATCCGCCACGCTCATTCCGCAGTCTCGTTTTGGTGTGGCGGTCGAGGAGCTGATTTTTCCTGCTAGCAGGGTATCAGATTTGTTCTTTTAAAAGTAAACCATTGTTAAACCTGAATGGTCATCTACGAAATTCAACACATATCTATAATGTTATCTGGCCATCGCTTTCACGGGACCATTCAAGTCACAATGCACCATTGATGGGATTTTTTTTTGACGTTTTTGTCTGGTATCTTGCTTGGATAGTTTGTCATTTTTCCTTGCGTACAGACATCGCAGTTGAAGATTTTTGATGTTTGTATTTTCATTCCATCAACTAGAGTCGGCAACTTTTTGATATCAGGAATATTGCAATGTCCAAGAATTTTATGCCATGTCTGTAGATCACGGCAGGCGGTTTTCGATGGGAATACGCTATTTAAATAATATAGTCTTCCATTTTCTTTAATATCGAATACAGTTCCATTCGGGTATACCAGTTTTGATTTATTGGGGCTAAAGTTTGTATTTACACCTTGTTTAGTGGCAGCTTGTACGGGAAAATATTTTGTTTAAATTTTGGGATTAGAAGAGTGTTTTCTAGAATACAGAAACATAGTTCACCTTTATTGTTCCTTAGCGAGATTATAGTATCGCCTCTTTTCAAAACGATATCATTTACTCGACACCCGTCAGCTAGTTCTACAAAATTATTTTGTGGCTTTAAGTTGGGGTCAAAATTGATAAAGTCAGAGTCCTTTGTAATCACATGTGCTTTGGCACCACAATCGACAAGAAAATTATTATTGTGTGTTGAAGCATTAAACGTACACGAAAATAAAAAAATATATGTTCGCTAATAGAGCTCTCCACATTTTTAATTCTGTATCCACATAGGAAACCATTTTCAGTCCTGTATCCACATAGGAAACTCTTGTAGTTAAGTCGTCCACAATATAGCAAATAATTTTTGTACTTTTCTTAGGAAATAAAATTGTTTTTGTCAAAGTTGCGGTTTTTATTTCTGGCATGGGTATAATTTAATTTTGGTCTTTTTATGTGTGTATGTTTAAATTTCATGATATTTGTAGATTCTATTTTTTCTGTGATCATTTTTTCAGTTTCCTCGTAGCTTCTGAGTGCTACCTTGAATTAGCTAAAAGTCATGAGTTTTCTTTCTGGGTTACCACGGTGGTAAATAGCTTGAAATGAATTTGTAATCCCTTAAGGATAATGAAAATTAACAGACTGCCACTTGTAACTTCACCAGACATTTTTAAAGAATTGGCAGTCGTTTCGGCTCTTATAATATAATCAGCAATAGTTTCGGCTTCTATTCGTTTTAGAGAGGTCAGTTCAGTATATAAAGAAATAGTTTTGGGTTTTCCTTTCGATAAATAATACTCTCTCAATATGTTCAATGCTTTGCAGCCATCGTCCAGGGCTTCTCTCATTACCAGTGATAGACTTCGGTCATCTAAACACTGTATTAATTCCGCAGATAGTTGCGTTCTTTTCAATGAAGTCGGGGTTGTTTCTGTTTTCAGGTTGTGTTTGAAGTACTTTGTGTAGCTTTTGGATTCGTAGATATCCTAGAAATAAAACTTGCCACAATTCGAATTTGGATTCGGATCCATCGAAATAAAGACGCACGCTGGGCGCATAACCTCTAGAAGTATAAGCCATGTTTAGTTTCAGAACAGTTTCCGATGGTTCGTTGTTCTACACAAGTCTTGGGAGGTGACTGGTTTGCAGTAGACAGAACAGTTTCCGATAGTTCGTTGTTCCACACAAGTCTTGAGATGTGACTGGTTTGCAGTAGACAGTTCCACAGAGCAAAAGATTCTTACCGTGGCGAGACGGAAAAAACATGCGAAATTGCCACAGAAAAGGTTTAATATTTATGGAGTAAATCTGGTTTCTGATTGGTTGGTAGCAGAACGTGAATTAATTCGATTCGTCAGTTCCTAGCAGCATTGTTTATAAATATAATCGTCCGACTGTGTGGGATCATACCACATTATATTTCGATATGATGGGATGTGTCTCCTAGCGGCTTCGGCTGCAGGGAGACAGGGTAGAAGTACTCGTCAAGGATTCGTTACTTGACACTCAGACCGACAGGTGAGGGGCCGGGAACCGGCACAGCACCTGTGGGACTGAGGTACGTCGCCTGGGTAATACCTAGGAGGTCCACCCTCCCAGGCCTTGCCACCGGGATTTCCGGTGGAGTAAGTTTATCGCTTACTGCCTGAGGCGCCCCGACCGAGGAATGCCGACGGGTTTACTCAGGAAATTTTTACAATTGCAGAAGTGCTCCTCCTTTGGGGGAGCCTGCCGGATCCCCACTTTCCAGCCTTGTGCCACATTTTGCTGAGGTGGGCAGCAAATAAATCCTCTACATCATTATATTTCCAAAATATTGTCACACAACAAGTTTGCGATGTTTAGAACAGGTGGGGTTTAGAAAATGAAATGAATAAAAATGGCTGAATTTTCACCTCAGAATTTAATGCGTTCTTGTGTGTTTAGTTACTAAGAATAACGCCGTTCTTTTTTTTTGCATGTCCTGACCAGGTCTTGTAGTTTACTACTCTAGTGCCAACTGTTATTTACTTCTGGTAACATTCAAGTTATTTCAGCTATGTTATTCATTCAGTTATGTTGCACGAACTACTCAAATGCTTACCAAGTTTTTCAATCATTGTTAAAAGAAGCCATGCGAACACATCGTCTATCCATCTGAAATTTAATATGCGTCCATTGATCTCTACAAAAAATTATTCTCGTTTTTCCCCATGTTTAAATTCAAATGGACTCTTAGGAATTTTCATTTTTGTATTATTTCCTTCTACAAGATATTCATGTTTTTTTCTTTCGTTTTTGAAAGTATCATATTTTCACTGCGACTTTTCCGTGCATTCGATGATCGCATAACAATGAGTCCGACGTCATGAAGTTTCTTCTTTACAATTTACATGTTCAAAAACTATCAAATAAAAATCGCACCCGAAAAACAACAAAAAACAAGCATTATCTCGTGAGTGAAGCAGAATTGGTAACAAAATGCAAATATCAATACGAGTCATGAAATCGTCAATTTGACAATGACGAAAGAGATTGTTGGAATTAGAGGAAAAGACAAACAAATACTTCAAGTTAATAATATTGATTGATATATCGTACTTTGCGATGTAGTCATGAAAAAGACGCATCGTGGTTGGTTCGGCTTTTCTTAAAATTGTTGCATTTTAAACATGAAATTATTTACGCAAATAATCAGCTTTCACTTTTAATTAAAGTTAGAAACAATTGTTATTAATTCAATTATAAATGTGTTTAAGAGTCCACATATACACACCTTTATATGTTTACACTTATATACCCACATATCTACCTCTCTCTCTCTCTCTCTATATATATATATATATATATATATATATATACATATATAAACTGGTAGAGTTCGTGTGTCTGTCTGCTCAACTCCCCTACAGCTCACACCACTAGACAAGTCATGACAAAACCTGATATGATGATGGTCCCCGATCTGGAGATGGTGCGCATCATTTTCAAGGTTAAGATCATAAGATCAAATGTCAAAGACATAGCCTATATATATATATATATATATATATATATATATATATATATATATATATATATATATATATATAGTCTCCTACTGCGCACACTACTGAACAGATCATAACTAAACCTGGCATAATAATGGTCTCCCACTTGCGTATGATGTGACGCTTTTCAAGATCAAACGCCAATGTTATAGTCTATGTATATATACTCTCTTAAGCACACACCACTAGATCGATTATAGGCAAACCTGACGTAATGATTGTTTTCAGCCTGGGAATGATGCAAAATATTTTCAAAGTTAAGATCATATTTGTTCGGCTTTTCCTTAACTACCCTAATAGGGATTGTGCTCATTAATTTAATGTTGCAACCATATCTGGTGCCGCCACCATGGCACCGAAAAACCTCTTTGTATATTTAAATTCTATCGCCCACTTCAAGCCCCATCCCCTGAACTCGTCCTGATTATATTTTACATTATAGTGACCCCTACCATAGGCTTAAATTTATTGAACGCTATTTCCTTTCTTTGACATGCCAAAAATAACGATGCAAAAAACAATGTAACAGATCATTAAATATCTTTATTTCTTTAATAAAGATAATATTTCCCCTTTTCAGATACACACTTAACATGGCATACAAACGAAATAGAAACGAGATTGAGGAAGAAAGATTGGCAAGATTAGTACCAAATAGACTATGAGTTGCTGCAATTCGCTCCAAGGAAACGCCTCACATGAAAAAAAGAACGTCTAAAGATCAACAGAATTCATTAAAGAGAAACGAGAGCAATATTAACAAATTTGGAAAGAACATCCGGAAGTTTATATGCTGCGAGGCGATTTAATTTATCATAAGGAGAAAATAAAGAAAGGCAAAGAAATGGTCGGAAAAGGGACGTAATACGACGGACAAATGAAACAAATGATGAAAACAAGAAGAAGTAGCGAGAAGAAAGACAAAGAGTATATGAAGCGGATGAGAAAAAAGGACGTAAACGAAATGAGTTGTGAAAAGCTCAAAACCGAATGAATCAGAAATTACCGAATCTCAATGGTGTGAGCGTGGAAGAAGATAGAAAGATATGACAGAAAAAGCGCAGCTAGACAACAAATGACTGGTTTGAGACAGCAAGAAATAGAAAATTGCAATAGAAAATAATTGCCCCATAACAAAAAATGACTCTCTCACTACAGCTGACATAGGAAAATTGGAAAAGTATGTCAGTATTGCTCAGCTGTGAAATTTAAAGGAAAGACTCTAGTTGTTGATATTCTTCTTGAAAGGTTTTGCCCGATAACTTTCTTCCACGGCCATCAATTGCTGCAAGAGTTTCTGCAAAATCTATGCAGCTACAATAGCTGCTTTGTAATGGATTCATTTACTCAAGAAAATGCGGCGATACATGGGTGGAATCTTTCTTTTACAATCTGAGAACAAGTTTGCAAATCCAGGTATTTTTCCGACGCCGCGTGGTTAGTTAATGTTACAGGGTTAGCTTGTAGAGGTTATATATCTAATGAATAGTTACACTCCTCGAAGTGATGTAGGGGCATTGCTATATTATTGTTACTAAGGAGCAAAAAATCTCATGCAGTATGAGCAACTTTGTGAGCAGGCTTGTTAGAAATGTTGTTAGTGTGGATTAAGACTAGAAGATTTTATCACTGTATATATTTTTTGTTTCTTATTTCGCAAGGAAATTTTTTCCACCCTCATATCTGGTTATCTGTAAGGTTTTTACCAGGAAGAAGAGATACACTGTTCCCTCCTCATACGCACACAATCAAGGAAATTACATTTTCTGTTTTTTTTTTTTTAAATTATTTTATCTCTCTTCTCCAGTGAAAAAACGGAAATAATTTATTTCTCGTGCTCTTGGAAAAGCCATTATAAGATGGAGGAGGTTAAAGCGGTAATAATACAGCTAATCAGGGTCCAGATGGACCAGCAGCAGAAAGCTGAGGAAAATTTAAAAGAACGTGATAAACAGCTCCAGTTACAATTTCAAGAGAGGCAACAAGGGTTGGAGGAGAGAATGCTACTCCAACAACAGAGACAAGAGAAATATTAAAAATGTTCGATAGAACGGAACAAAGTGATGACAGCTTTGCTTTTTCCCAAAGTACAATAGGGAACGCTAAAGAAACCTTCAACTACAAACCGGAGTTGGATGAGTTGTTTGACACTTTCTATCGGAAATATGAGGACCTATTCATCGTGGACTGTCAAGAGTGGAGCGACGTTAAAAAAGTTCGCCTACTTTTGAGGAAATTACGGACAACACAACATAGCAAGTGTGTGGATTATATTCTTCCCATGAAGATGAGTGAATTGGAATTTTCTGAAGCAGTCAAACTTTTATCCGAACGGTTCAGCCCGAATTCTACGCTCTGTCATAAAAGATGGAAGTGTTTTAACCTACAAAAAGCGACGACGAAAGTTACCTGACCTTCGCGTCCGTGGTAAATAAACCCCGCGATGATTTCCGTCTATCTGACTTATCGACAGATGACTGCAAGTGTTTAATTTTTGCGCCGGGAATAATTTCATCCAAAAACGCTGAGATTAGACAATGTGTTCTCTCTAGACTTGAGAGCGAACAGGGCCTCACCCCCCAGAAGTCGGCAGAGGATTGTACACGGGCAGTCTGCGAATGGAACAACTCGAGACATGTCGAGGAGCCAGGAAGAACATTCATTAGAAGAACGACCTTCATATCGGAAAAATACTCACCCCGAAAAAGTAAAGTTGGAAGTAAAAATAACTCAGGCTACACCTAATAAGTAACACCCAGCCACAAGACCCGACTCCCCTACAAGCCGGTGCTATCACTGAGGCGGGGAACATTGGTCGAGTCGATGTTTTTACAAAGATAAGTACTGCAACGAATGGGGTAGAAAGGGTCACAAAGCGATCCAGTGCAGGAAGAACAAGGGCAAGAACAGCGTCCAATGGATTAAATCTGACTTGGATTCGGATAAGAACCGGCGCAAATATGTCACAGTTACATCGCAAATAAAACAGGCATTTACAACTGGATTCCGCATCAGACCTCTCCATCATAAACTTTAAGATGTGAAAAAGGCTAAAGAAACCAAACATGCGGAAGACGAATAAATCAGCTCGAGCTGTGACAGGCGATAAAGTAGAATTTGAGGGAGAGCTCACACTCCCGGTGACCTTACTGTTACTAAAAAAGTGAAAGTGTATGTACATAGGACACCCGAAAACCTCTTCGGTACTGATTGGATGGAGCGATTCGACTTGTGGGACCAACCTATGAATAAATTCTGCCATAGGGTAGAAGACTCGCCTACAGAGGCGCAACAAGTGAAGGACGAGTTAAAAGTGAATTTCCAGAAGTATTCTCACCAGAACTAGGAAAATGTACAAAGGCTATAACAAGATCTGAACTAACATAAAACATTCTGTCCGTTTTCAAGAACAAAATAAACGCCTCATTTGCAGCAATTGAGAAAATCAACAATGAATTGGATTAGCTAGAGGAGGCCGGGATACTATCGAAAGTAAGCAGCAGTGTATGTTCGGATTTATCCACGTGTCTGAACGCAGTCCTTAGAGATTACCTCCATCTACTCCCCACACCAGAGGAGATATTCAACAAATAACACGTAAAGTATTTTCTAAAGTGGATATGAGCGACGTATATTTGAAGATCCTCGTTGAGGCGGACTGCTCAAAACTCCTATGTATAAATACACACAGGGGACTCTACAAGTTTGAAAGGTTAGCATTCGGAATCAAGGTCGCACCTGTGATTTTTCAACAGGTCACGAACACCATGCTGGGTGGCCTCGATTTCACTTGCGCCTACTTGGATGATATTGTCATAGCCAGTAAATCCACAGATGAGCACCGAAAACACATACATAAAGTGTTTGAAAGAATTCAAAGTTTCGGTTTGAAAGTAAAATTAGCAAAGTGTGACTTCATGATGAAAGAGATACGTTACTTAGGTCACATTATTGATGAAGATGGTAGACACCCCGATCCTGAGAGGGCGGAAGTCATAAAGAACATGCCTGCTTCCAATAATGTGCAAGCACTACAAAGCTTTCTGAGCCTGGTAAATTTCTTCCTAGTCTTCGTCAACAATATGCGTAATTTGCGCACTCAACTAAATGAATTGCTGAATAAAGAGAAAGCCTGGGCCTGGACGCCAGAATGTCAGAAGACGTTTGAGAAGATCAAAGAGACGTTAACATCACATCTTTTTTATTTTTGACACACTATGATCTAAGGTTGAGTATAATAGTAACGCGTGACGCAAGCTCATTTGGTGTGGGAGCTTGCATACTTCATATAATGCCGGGGGTACCAGAAACCGATCGCACATGCATTTAGAACGATACTAAAGGCTGAAAGTACTCAAATTGAAAAGGAAGCCTTGAGTATTATATTTGCTGTGACAAAGTTTCATAGATATTTACACGGTAAAAAATGTACATTGCAGACGGATCATTAGCTGTTGTTCACGGTTTTTGGTTCTACCAACATATACGCCTAATAAACTGTTAAGATGGGGTACATTATTACTGAATTATGATTTCACCCTTGAGTACTTGTCGTCGAAACACATTTGCCATGTGGATAGCCTATCTAGGCTGATAACATTGAAAAGGGATCCGTTTGAAGAGTCCATCATTGCCACTATTCGAACGGACGGGGAAATAACGATGATGGGCAACACAATCTGAGAACTCCCAGTGTCTCTACCGGAGATTAAAAGGGAAGCAGATTTTATCTGTGACATAAAAAACAAGATCACCATAAAAGGCGATGCTCCGGAAGTATTTTCGCTTTGCGATGATGCTTTACTATATGCCGAAAAATGGTGATTCCCAAATGTCTCCCAAAACGAATTTTACAGGATTTTCATTCTAGGAAAAATCGTTTGAAGAGTTTGATGAGGAGCTATATCTACTGGCCTAAAATGGACAAAGGCATCAATGAGAGGATGGACTCGTTCACAGGCTGTGTCCTTGCGGCTAAATCACCACCGATTACGTTTAAACCGTGGCCGAAGACCGACCAAGGTGTTTGAGACGCCTCTGCATGAGATTAATGGACTATCTCATGACGTCACTTTCTCTGGTGACGTCACTTCTGGTTACGAATACTGGTGCCCGGCAGTCAGAGATAAGCAGGTCGTGTGCAAAAACGCCCAACAGTTGAGGAATAGTATTGCTCAACCTTCCTTGCCTGTAATATATGTGAATACATGTTTGTTTCTAATAGTCCTGAGTTCCTTTCGTTTTTATTACCATTTAACATCATACCAACATGTGTGTATATGCACGTATAATACAGAATAATTTGGTGATTGTTAATAAATTATAAATTAAAATAATGTATCTAATAAAATGAATAGATGTTTCCACCTTCTTTCGTATTAGCTAATTTCTTTTTTTCTTGTTTCGTAATGAAAATTTATTACGCTTTATTTATTCTCAAGAAATATTTATCCTCAGAACATTTTACTTATCAAGGTAATTCTGACTTCCATCTTAATTGGCTTACGTTATTAATGAAAATTTACTTTTGTGAAAAACAAATATTTTATACGGAGCGTGAATCAAGACAGTATTAGTATTATTCAATTAATTGAAAGTTTTTTTTATTATTACTTGACTGTCTTTATATTTAATTTTTAATTACAATATTAACAGATGCATGCCTCTCTCTCTCTTTATATATATATATATATATATATATATATATATTTAAAGTGATGGTTGTGTAGTTCCAACGAGAGAAAAAATGTATATAATATATATATATATATATATATATATATAACTACTTAATTTACTCACATAAAATTAATATACGAAAGTATAGATGTATGCGTAAACTTTAAGCATTTACTTCAAAATTGTTCAATACGTATGTAAAGCTAGGTAGTAATTTATAAAGTATATATAGCGATTAAGCTACACTGAATATTGCCCGTTTCATCCACTCTAGGACTCTTCAGGCTTATGCGCGAATTCTGTGGTTGTTTATCGTTTTTTATGCTCCTCTTCTATTGAGATTTTAGTAAGCACATCAGCTTTCTAGTATCCATATCGCCCTTCCTATAAACCAATGGGAATGCATTTATCGGACAAAGGATCTGTTTTAAAACTAGGTTAGTGTTTTTTTATTGTTAGTTTATATATAAATATATATACGTGTACATACATATATGCACATATATATACATATATATACATATATGTGTGATCGTTTATGTATATTCATGTTTATTTAATCAATTTATTTGTTTATTTTCTATTGTTTTTGATAGTTTTAAAACTATTTTGTATCGCTATCTTAGAGTAAATTTTATCTTGTCAACACAGTTACTTGCTATTTCTGTTCTACAGTTTAATAGATGTTGGGGTTCTTTAAAGTACAGGATAGCAAATTTTTCACGAAGGCATAATCTACATGGTTCATCTAGGTACCTACACGTGGTAGCTTGTCTTATTATTTTCCATTCGACTACCGGCGAATGTCCGCTTTCTTTGAGTTCCCAGTATTTATTCGCTAGTGTTGTTTTTATACGATGTTTTTATTGTTGAATGTACTTTTGTGGTAATAGTATCGGGTTTTGAAATCTAAGGATGTCATGCCTACGTAATATTTCTTGTTATTCGGCTTATATAGAGATGGCGGACTAGCTATAATAAAAAAACTCCAACAAAGTCAAGGGAGAAAACTTTAAGAAAATCATACACTAGGAAATGAAAGAATTAGGCCTAAATGCAGACGTATCAGCTAACATAAAAATAACAAACTTCCTGGACGTCACGTTAAATCTAGATAAAACCGCATATGAACCCTACTTAAAAGGTAACACTACTCCAATATACGTAAACGTGAATCTGGTGTTTGTTTTGCCATCAAGACTGATATTGCCAAAAATCTTGAGTTCCTGCCAGTTGGTATAAATGACAGATTTATGTCCTTGCCCATTGCAGTAGGAAAGGAGAAATATGCCACATTTTTAGTTGCTATGCACCTACACTTAATTCATCTGATGAGCTGAAAGAAAGGTTTTACTCCTCGTTACGCAAACAAATCAACAAGGTCTGTATACAAGTTAAGCTGTTTGTTTTGGGTGACTTCAATGCTCGTGTGGGTAGTGATGCACAATTTTGGAGAAATGTCATTGAGTCATATGGAATTGGTAAAGTCAACTCAAATGGTGTTCTCTTATTGTCTCTTTGCAGTGAATTTGATCTTTTGCTCACTAATACAGTGTTTCAGCTGCCTAATTGCAAGAAAGCCAGTTGAAACATCCCCGGTCTAATCATTATCATCTCATTGATTATGTCATTATACGTCGTTCTGATAGACAAGATATAAATCTTACACGTTCTTACAGCATCGGTGAATGTTGGTCAGACGATAAATTGATCTGCTCCGCAGTCAGGATGAAAACCAAGTGCCCTGTTCGAAACCAACGTAATTCTTCCATCAAGAGAATTGATGTAGGCAAGTTGAAAGTTAAGGAGATAATGCACTCATTTCAAAAGGCTACTGATGAAAAGCTGTCCTCCGTTGTATATGGGAATGATATTGACGCATCTTGGAGAGAGTTTAAAACTGCAGTGTATGACTCTGCTAAAGAGTCATTAGGATATGTTCGAAGGAAAACCCAAGATTGGTTTGATGAAAATGATCCAACTATCGGCCCCCTGGTAAATAACATGCATCAAGTATGGATTACTGACAAAAATTCTTCAGTGAAACACAAGGCTTTCAGAATAGCCAAGAGGTTGGCACAATCTCGGATCCGGAAAATGAAACAAAACTGGTGGGAGCAGAAAGCTGAGGCCTTACAAGATGCGGCGGATAGGTGTGATTTAAGGGGGCATCTCCAATATTTTCGTCGGATGGCATTCTCCTCATTGATAAATAAGAAATTACTAAGCGCTGGGCTGAACACTTTCCAAATGTATTAAACAGAGAATCAACAGTGGATCGAGGAGTGATTGATGATATTCCTAAGAGGCCAACCATCGAAGCGCTTGCTGATACTCCATCCATGTCGGAGATTGAATGGGCTGTAAGGAACTTTCAAATGGTAAGACTCCAGGTGATGACGGCATACCCGCAGAGATATACAAGTGTGGAAGCGAACTATTAATTAGGAAACTAAGTGCCCTGTTTTCATTAATATGGGAACTTGGTACCGTATCACAACAGTTCAAATAAGTGTGAGTGTGATAACCATAGAGGAATTTCTCTTTTGTCTGTTGCTGGTAAGATTCTAGCTCGTGTAATCCTAAACAGACTCAATGGTTCAATCTGTAAAACTGTGTTCCCAGAAACCCAGTGTGGTTTTAGGCCGGAAGAGGTACTGTGGACATGATCCTCAGCCTTCGGCAACTACAGGAGAAAGCGATGGAGCAGAATAAGGACGTATTTGTCACATTCGTTGACCTCACAAAGGCATTTGATACCGTCTCTAGGGATTGCCTGTGGACTGTTTTGAGGAGGCTTGGTATTCCGAACAAGATGTTAAATGTGATTGTCTCCTTTCACTGGGGAATGGTGGCGACAGTACGATCTGGCTGTGAACAAAGTGAACCATTTGAAGTGTCAAATGGAACGAAGCAAGGATGTGTCCTTGCTCCGATCCTATTTGCTTTTTTTATTTTCGGTGATGCTTGCGACAGCTTTTATGAAAACCTCAGGAGGCATAGGTGTTGAGTATCGATCAAGTGGAGGATTATTTAACCAGCAACGGTTCAAGCCCAAAATCAAGACATCGATGCAGACTGTTCTTGACCTCCTCTATGCTGATGACTGTGCTCTTGTCACCCATAGTCTTGATGACATGCAAAACATCCCCAATAGCTTTTCTGGTGCATGTAAGGCTTTCGATCTTACAATTAGCATAAACAAGACTGAAAATATTCACCAGCCAAAACCAAACGCTACGTCCTCTTCGCAACCAGTGGTATATGTTGATGGTGCAGCTTTGAAAACAGTATCTTCTTTTACATACCTCGGCTCTATTGTGTCTGATGATGCTAAATTTGAAAAGGACATCCAATGTAGAATTAATAAAGCTAATGAGGCATTTGGTAGGATGCGACACATACTCTAGAACAGCCAGGATGTGCCTCTAAAAGTAAACGTAGCAGTCTTCAAATCTGTTGTTCTGCCTACTCTTCTGTATGGTGCCGAAACATAGACCTTGTAACCCAAGCATATAAATCAGCTTGGCTCCTTCCATATGAGATGCCTGCGTTTTATTTGCAATGTTGGATGGCAGGATCATGGTCCGAATAGTGAATTACTGGAGAGATGTGAAAATCACTGGTATTGAATCATTTTTGATATGGATACAAATGCGGTGGTCGGATCATCTTGTAAGAATGCGTGACTGAAGAGTTCCTAAGCAACTTTTTCTGGGCAACTGACAAATCCTTGCCGTCCAATAGGGCGTGCCCTGTTTCGTTAAAAAGATAAACTAAAAAACAACCTGAAACGTTGTGGAATTTCTTTGAGTTCCTGGGTATCGCAGAGAATGGAGGAAGATGTGTTTCCTGGGGACCAAAGTATTTGAATATAACCGCCTTTGGCATAGTGACGCCTCCGTAATATGAAGGTGAACCAGAAAAAAATCCACCTAAAAATGAATATGTGTGCCATTGTAATTTCAGAGCACGCCGCAAAGCAGGGTTATCTGTTCCCTTGAGAAGGCATCTTTAACCGACGAGCATATGAAAGTTCACCATCTGCGGAGGAGTGTGCCGGACGTCTACAGGCTTGCAATTACACATGTGGTGTCACAGAGCTTAGGAGCTGCTGAAGATTGCATACTAAACCGCCATTCATCGTCTACGATGGGAGAATCCACCATATATAACTATTTCATTAAATCGCATTAATAAATATACAAATATATAATTTTATGCGTAAATTTTGATTATTTGCATTAACAGTGCTCGATACCTACGTAAAGATAGGTAGTAATGTATGAATATATATATGGCAATTAAGCAACATAGAATATTCTGTGTTTCATTCTCGTATGAGTTCATCAGGCTTATGAAAAATTTATAAGCTCGACGAATTCTCACGAGAATTGAACGCAGAATATTCTGTGTAGCTTAACTGTCATATATATTTTCATAAATTACTATATATAGAGAGAGGGAGAGAGACAGAGGGGGAGAGAGAAAGAGAGAGAGAAGGAGAGAAAGAGGGGAAGATTGTTTTATAAATAGATATATCTTATATTTCTCTTCGTTATAAAGAATGACTTTAATATAGGTAAAAATAAAATGATGACAAAATAAAATTTATTCATCATGGATCTAGATTTCCAAAACTATGAATACAATAAACATGATTTTAAAAACAGGGATTAATAATCGAAATTTATGAAAATAACAATCTTCGAAAATGTGATTAAATTTTTTCCAAATTTTGTAATTAGTAAGGTTAGGTTAACTAGTAATGGTTTAGCATTCTTATATTATTTTTTGTTTCGGAGTTATTTACTTTGAAGAAAAACGCCCAATTTTTAAACTGCACGAAATACTGTGTTTCTTTCTCATCATTTTTCACATATGCGTGTATATATACATGCATATATATGTGTATATGTACACATGCATGTATATATATACATGCGTGTATGTATACATGCATATATATGCTTATATGTATGCATGCATGTATATATATATTTATATACATATGTATATACATATATATATATATATCATTTTGTTTGTTCTTCCTTATGAAGCAGATTTTTAATTCTTAATTTTAATTATAAATTATCTATCATCTTACTCAATATTAAAATAGCTCTAGGATATATACACCTACCCAGCTTATTACATATCTACATTACAACGAGCACTGTTTTCTTTTATTTTAATTCTATTAATGAATTTATTAATACATTAAAATATACAATGCTCTTTAGACCTTGTTTTAATCCTCTTAACACACACACATACACACACACACACACACATATATATATATATATTAAATTGTAATTCAATGAATTTCAAAACAACTCTCATTGAAATGAAATGAAGTGGTTGAGTTTCATGTCAAAGAATTTTTATTATTCTAAGCAAGACAAAGAATGCTTTAGAAAATTTATCTCCTTAACCTATAGGGTTTCGATGTCTACTATCTCATCAGAGGAGGGAAAATATTAGCAAATAGTTATAAAGGTATGCACCCTATTTGCTAAAGTCAGTGAGACATGGAAAGTCAAAGTGAAAATAATACATTTATCAGAAGTCCTGTAGCAGGAGGATTTGTAGAAAAGGAATATGGATGTTTTTGTAGATCCAGCTTGGTTGGTAAAATCCATGTTATACGCTCTTTAAATCCGATTAGTAATAATGTCCAAGCTATATATTGGGTAATCCGCATAGCTGTGTAGATATCCGAATCGGGTCAGTGCTTGTTTAAATTTGTTTGTGGGTCCAGCGATAATAATTCAAAGTCTGGTGGAATCATTTTCATATGAAGTCTATATTATTTTTAGTGAGACGAAGTGTTAGGGAGTGTAGGTAGTGGTAAGTGGTAGGAAGTGGGGTGAACCATATGTGCATATTCATCCTTATATACACATGAACACACATATACAAACACACACATACACACAGTATACATATATACATATACATACAAATACTCATACACACACATATATATATATACATATACACACATATATATAAACATATATATACATATACATATACATACATATACACACATAAACATACATACATGTATATAAATAGATATCTCATGTATACATGTATATAAATAGATATCAAATAGAATCAAAGAATCATAAAGTTTGACCGGTCGCTTAATTGAGGTCAGGGCGTGTACTAGATATAGAGACTTAGTTGGGGGAAGGGAAGAGGAGGAACAAGAACAATATAGAGATAAGAACAAAAACAAAATAAAATTAAAAATAAAAAAATAACTACACTGCTAATTTAACATTAATAAGATGAAAAAAGTGGGGTTGCGTAACTATGGTTATAGAATTTAATTACCCTAGTACCAACAGGGATGACGCATCACTGAGTATAGTTCTTTCTTGTTTATACGTACGGATCTGGAGATTACCTTGCAATGGGGAATTTTTACTCCTTTTGTTGTTAGTAGATGGGGCGAAATTTTAAATTCTTTAATTGGGAAGCTACATGTTTTTGGAAATACTATTATAATTAGATCTTAGAGTGCAAATTACGTGTAGGAGATTTAAAGTGTAGTATGTTAATGTGCTTATAGTAAGGCTCTACTAAACATGTGCATATATACAAAAAGAGAAAGTTATTTTAACCTATCTTTAGAAAATGAACATTATTATATTAGCAAAGTAATTGTCTAGATTTTAGTCAAGACTGATGTGTATTTAGTCCTTTGTTTTACCTATTTATCATTTATACAGAGAGTGTATATTATTTTATTTTAAGATGGCTGTATTTAAATCTTTTCTTGTGTTTACATCTGGACACTAGCTCATTCTTGGTACTTATTATGGGTTTGTTGAAGGTTATGATGTTAAATGTCTCGGATATACAAAGATTGCAAAACTTATCCCCTGGAGCATATGATCTAGATTTATTCAGTATTCTCCATTTAATTGAATATGGAATTTTCTTGTCCTCTAGGCTGCTAATTAATTTAGGTAAGCATGTACTATTATTATCATTGTTTTGAGATCTTTCATTTCTGAAGGAATGTAGGTGGTTTGAGATTCTTATTTTTATTAAGCTTGATGATGACCTATATACGTGAATGTTTTCCTTGTTTTATTACTGTTTATTTGTTCATCGGTCCCATTTCTATTGAGTCCTATATTGGGGGGCTGGGCAAAGATGGGGCCTGGGGATTCATAGCCTTGGTTCTGGTTAGTCCTAAACTGGTCTTCACTGGGAATTATATTATTGGATACGTTAGCCTGGCTGTTGTTGTTTCTGTTGTTATTATTATTCGAGCCCTCACCATATGTTTCCCTATGTATGCTTGGGTTCTGAACGCTTCGACTTTATTCATTGTTTTCCTGGTTTGATTGGTTGTGTGTATGTTTTGGTAATTGCGTGGCTGTGCAGGCGTATACCACGTCTTTGTGTATGCAATCGTTATTAAGGGGACATTCATTTTTATTTTGGCAGTTACATTTGTTACTAGGTATTAGGTCAATTGGTATATCCAGCGCTTTTTTAATTTTCATGTTATTTGTTGAAATTATTGACTGTGTTAGATTAGGCATTGTGGAGTATGAGATTTTTATGCAGTTTTTGTTTAATATGGTACTATACTTATGAGGGTACTTAAAATATTTTTCAACTATTCTGAAAAAAATCTTTTGGAATGTTAGTTTTTACATTGGAGCTGAAAGGAGGATTGAACCAAATTCTTACGTCTTACTTTTCTCTTCTTATTAAATTGTTTTTGATTTGGGATTGGGTTGGTGGCTGTGTATTTAGTGATGAAATTTGTATTGTTAGGAACATTTTGGCTTATTCTGTTGCTGTTATTTTTTATTGTCATATTATGAGTAATTACTGAGTGTAGTCTTCTCGCTAAAGGGTGTTTTTTTTTGTTATATTCTATGCGTTCTTTATATCCTGAATTCCTTAAAGCATTATTGTAGAATGTCGATACCTGGTCAAAGGCTTTTTTGTCCGCTGATAGATTTGGTATTCTTTTGGAGATAGATGAAACTGTTGATTTGATTATTGACTTTGGGTGATTAGATTGTTTGTGTACATAAAATAGGTTTAGATTTGGTTTATGGTACGGCGTGTAAGATTCATAACATAGATTTAAAGATACGTCTAAAAAGTTTAAAGTTGTTTTTATTTGGCTCGACATCTATTGTTAATCCAACTATCTTTCATATCGAGCAATTCTTGTTTAACTTATAGAATATCACTGCCAGTAATATTTTGTAAACCTACAACCTCACGTTTCCATAACATCTGATTGTTAAATAAAAACTATTCTGAAGAATATATATATATATATATATATATACGCGCGCGCACACACACACACACACACATATATATATATATATATATATATATATATATATATATATATATTAGAATCATTCCTAATATAATTGTTATTCACTCATAATATACTTTTCTCAACCATGGGAATTATCACGACCCTGACGGCGAAAGGTTCGACAATTAGTCTGACAAAAACAAGATCATTTCGATAGCGTTTTCCTGTCGGACTGATACAAATGTGCTTGGGAGCCCTAGAAGACCCCCGCCGGCCTTGTCTCACGACTTTCAGGAGATGCTAGTTCATCTCCTGTTGAGTGAGGCGTATTCGCCGGAGTTTGACGACGAGGTTACCCAATCTTATTTTGCAGGCCAAAATACTAATCCTGTTGACACATTATCCTGCCACCACATTACTACGTGGTATAAAACATTGATAGATACCAGCATTATCAATAGACGTTTTCTTGGAAGTCCTAGAAAGTCCGCGCCTCCTAATTCTCTATAAGAGCTAGTCTACATCTTGTTGTCTGAGGCGCCCTCACCGGGAAATTCCGACGGGAAAATTCAAACTTACTTTTGCAGGCTCAGAGTCCTCTTTGACTTGGGACGATGACTAATGCACCAGCCTTCCGACCTTAAATCACCTACCGTGTTGTTGGGAGAAAAGCAAGCACAGGAAATATCGCGATCTAACGCGAGAACACAGACTGCATAAATCAAAAGTCGAAAAAATGCGACAACGGTTTCCCGCATTTACTTTCTTGTACAATAAATTATTTCTACCTTGCCCTGTTTTTACGTTTTTTATGACACTTTATGGGACCCAATCAATAATGCACTCTTTTTATTCCTCCTGACTTGATAAGAAGAAAATGAAAATTGCGTTGGTCTTGTACTGTCGTCTCATAAAAGATATGAGTGTTTGTTGCGTTATCTCTAATAATGGATTAGAAGAGATGACGTGTTATATTATATATTTATGTTGTATCATAAAGGGAATCGTGTGTGATCATCTAGTCAGAGTTAATGTCGTGTGTGAGTGACATGTATTTTCAGAACCTACCTCTGTTTCTTCGATGTTGGACCATCTGGAATTTCTCGTTCTGGAGATACCTGTTTTTGGATGAAGATTCAATCACTCCAAATCAAGGAATTGGTTCTATAGTTTATTTCACTTTCCCAGATGTCTTGCAGCAGGTGGAAAGTGAATCCGGCCTGTGTGGGTTCTTCTTCTACACACGGCAGCGTTCGTCCCCCCCAGTGAAGGGGAGGAGATAACTGGAAGCCGTCCGTTCTCTTCTAAGTCCAAATCAATTCTCAATGATTCAGTTAACCTGATCACGTGACTCACACGCAATCCAATCAGCTGATCTTGACTTTCGGTCTACGTGTCTAACTTTATGATTTAAACACCCCCCCCTCTCTCTCTCTCTCTCTCTCTTGGTCCATTCTCTAACAGTCTGATGATTGCATTTATACATTCAAAACTAAAAATTTACATCTCTTTATTGCAGATATTGATGGTGTGACATTCTAAGAAAGCTACTCCCGTTAGAGACGTCATTTAGCAGCAGGAATGCATTAATTAATGGAAAAAGGGATGTTTTATAGTGTTGGCAATTTACATAAATAAATTCTGGCGCACAAAATGTCACTCGTGTTAATGTTACCACTCCCGTATTCGTAGATGCTTAACATTTTGAGATAAAATAAATACGGTTTTTACTTTTGGAACACGTCGCGTATATGTATTTATTTTATATAATTTAAATAAAATACTGTGTGTTATAACAAATATTGTTGTTAAACTATCCAATAGAAAATCGCGAATAACATAGATATAAATGCTAGAGACACAAACTAAGTATCATAAAACAAAATACGTACATTCTGAAATGGCATGAAAATACAAACATATAAACTGAGGCGATCATTAGTTTGAAATAAACTGAATAAATACAAAACAATGCCAGAGACTTATTGGGAATATAAGACGCAGAATACAACTACTATAATATTAATCGTATCTAGATAACTTTTCGGAGTGGCGAAAAAATGGAGGAAAAAAGATTTAGTTCAATATATTTTAAGATTAAATTCACGGGTTCTCGTAATTTCATATAATGCTTTATCCTTTTTTTCTGAGTGCAGTATTAACTTATGTGATGTCACGAGATTTTCTTCAAAAGCATTACCCTTCCTCTTGTGTAAGTAGCATAGTGTTGCCCTTCTACCAGTCGTTCATGTATTAATAACATATTTAGGAAAGAGTATGGTGTTATATACGTTCGTTCGTCATGACATTAACCACCACAGATATGCAAAAAATATATATGAATACTACTATTACTGGTGTGCTATATATTCGCTGCTTTTTTCAGTCTGTATAATTATCATCTACTTTCGTCGCTTGTACAACAAAAACAGTTGATCTATAAAAACATATGGTTTTTATTTCATACCGAAAAATAAGCTTTTGATTGTAAGGTGTTACTGGTGCTTTGACATTTCAATAGGCTCGTGAGGTGGGTGCATAGTTGGGTCGGATGCTGGACAGTGAAGAAAATATGGCAGTCACTCCTCTCTCTGATCGACTGTCCGCTTTCCTTTTCTGACGATTTATTTATATAAACATTCTTTTCCTAGTAGAAAGTTTTATATTTCCTATTATCTATTGTTATCATTTATTGAGCGATATTCTCTCACATATTTCAGGGTCAAATTATACATTCAAATAGAGTGTGGTGATGAGTTTTTTTCACATGAATTCTGTTTACGTTTGTGCAACCCATCGGATGTTTCTCGTCCCGAGGTAGTCTTCTACTACTACTACTACTACTACTACTACTACTACTACTACTACTACTACTACTACAGACACATTTTAACCATCCTATTCGTGTGTTAAATATCTGATACGTAAATTCTTTATGTTACAACGGTATTAAGATGCCAGTGACTCACCCATGTAAATAATTTTGATGTAGAGATAAGATATGAATTTTATGAAAATCACACAATTAAAAATAATTATGAAATGCCGAACATAAATGTCATATAGGGTTTTTTATAACAGGAAAATAATATCACGACAGTAAGACAACATGGAAATTAAAGTTGTTTATTCATTATTCCTGTCAAATTATAAACATATAAAATCTGATTGAGGATAAGAAATAATAATCAAGAAACACTTCTTATTATGCTAACTAAGAGGAAAGCGTAAATGTGCATTGGCATAGATATTAAACGAACATATGTGGCAGAAAGTAAGAGCGTTATCAGCTGAAGAAAAATGCCACTGGGATTATTAATACAAACACACGATTAATAGATGTTCCTATAGAAGATCATTTTATCAACAAAAATGAAAATGAAAGCAAATAAAATAGGATAAAATTAAGATATGAATACAAAACAAATGTGCATCGATTGTCGAGAATATAGTCATGTTTAATCAAGTCACAATATTGGCTATAAAATATTGGTCATTGAAAAATAAAATAAAACACAACAAATGTTGTTACTACATCTAAAACTCAGTGGCGAATTATAGGTCTTTCTTCTTTGGAAAGTTTGCATTGTGATTTCTAAAAAAAACTATGCACAACACCGACATGGTGTATGACGAATGAAGCAAAAGAGCTTCAGAGTATTGTGACGTGACCACTTAGGTAGGGAGGTGGAAGCTACCGGACCATATTACAGATAAGTGCCTCATCAACGTGGCTGCATAGTGAAATTTAACGTCTAACTTATATGCGTGGAATAATTATCGAGAGTTCCAACGAGTTGGAGCTGAATCCCAATATGGTTCCATTTTAATAGAGCTCGACATTTTAGTTCAAGTTCCAGTCCAATTGCGGGTCATGATATAGAGTTGAGCAGACAACTCTTGTGTATAAACAGAACTAGTCATATGAAAAGCCAACGATACCTTGGAATCTCGAAAAATCTGCACTTGGAGAGGAAGCTCTCACGAATGAGAACAAATACGAAAGCAAAGCTAATAACTTGAAAAATCGTAAAACTGATCCTTTGAAACAAAAAGAATCAATGGGCTGACATACTAACCAGTTACTGTTAATAACAGGCCTATGATTCAAGATAGCCTTAAAATTCTGATCAATACCGTTTTAATGTAGAAAAAAAATAGTGTTTGTGTGTGACGTGAAAAGAAGAGAAAACGAAAAAGTTAAGCCGTGAAAAGCAACAGCGATTTCGTTAACAAGTAGTGTGTGCCTTCTAATTACTATCTCACATAACTAACACTTGCTGCTGTGCGAGATTGGTAAGGGGGTAAAGAGATAGGACGCATAGACATTTTTCTTTTCTTATATATTTTTTTATAATTACTTTTGTTAAACACAACTTGCGTACAGATTTGTGTAACCGTCGAAAATTGTTTACAATATATAACCATAACATGAAACAAAGACTTGTTTTTCTCTCCCTTGACATCCACCATTTTTGTATTTATTATTGTTTCCTGTGCCATTCTCTTCGAATAATGTTGATAATATCTTTTACGATAATATTATACACAACAATGATTCAATAGTGACTACGTCGAGAAACGTTCTTTATTATTATTATTATTATTATTATTATTATTATTATTATTATTATTATTATTATTGGTAGTAGTAGTAGTAGTAGTAGTAGTAGTAGTAGAAGTAGCAGTATAATTATTTACTCACTATTATTTACACACATGCCAGCATCAAAGATTGCTCTTTGAGAACAACTTGTGATGTTTCGTGGAGTCTCAGTGAAAACAAGTATTCCCATACTTCTATTACTATCCACCTTTTTTGATAACCTTTGCAAAATAATTTGCGTTATCGCAACAGCCGCGCACTATTGATTTCTCGTTGGCAGCAACTATTAGTCTTCACTGGAATTTGGGTGGCTATAAGCCTCTCCAAGGTCCCAGTCCTCTTTGCACTCAGTAAACGGAGGTCTGGCTAGTGCTTTCTCTTCTCGGTCTTTCCAATCGTCCTTGACCCTCATCATCATTTCATGTGGTACCCATTTATTGTTACACTACAAAATATAGGAGCAGCATCTGACAATTATACAATTTGAGTTTTCATGATTCCATGTGATGTTCCTTTGTGCTTTATATCTGTAGTTTCTGTGTACAGTTTGTGCATGTAGTTCATGTGTGGTATTAATCTCCACATTTAACGGTTTACCTTAATATTTCTGCAGTTTTTATTATTAAAATCCATTATATCTTCTCAGCCTTTCCCATGATTCCAATCTCGCCAATTCGTTTTTCAAGCTTTTTCAGTATTGTTCTTAGAGCTTCTACTATTAGTGGTGTTATTTTGATTTTCTTCATTTTCCAGATCCCTTTTTGCTCTCTGGCCAGTTCCATGCATTTGCGCCGCTTCTCAGTCTCCTTGATCATCACTCTGTGTCTGCTTGGACAGTAAAATCTACAATCTGGCAAGACTTTCCCTTCTTATTTACTATTATTGCATCCGGCCATTATTATTATTATTATTATTATTATTATTATTATTATTATTATTATTATTATTATTATTATCATTTCTTTAACACGATAGAAGCGCCGCACAGCATAATGATAAAAGTGATAATTTTTTTACCACAAAAAGGCTAATAATGAAAATTGCTCGGAAAAAAGTACATTGGTGCGTTATATCAACTGTAATATCTAACTCGGATCAAACTAACACAACATGAACGTGTCACGACAATTACGTTTTGTCTCCGATGTCGTTATAGTTGGTAAAACCCTGGTCTTATGATTACAATTGGTGTATGGTAATAAAGGATCTGACCCCATAGAGTTTAAAAGGTTTACATTCTGTGTGTCCTTTATCTATGCTCACGCACTAACCGTAGTCCTTACACTTTGATTCATCATATTAACTATAAGTGAACCGGAGAAAACTGAAATATATAATATAGAAAAGATTGTTTTAAGCTTAGACGAGTTCCAAATTAAAAACAAAACATGCTGTCGAACGACTACTAATTAACATGCATTGAACTGTACAAAACAACATTACATTACAGCATACATTTCACTGTACAAAACTACAATACATTATAGCATACATTGTACTGTAAAAAACTACAATACTTTATAGCATACATTTCACTGTACAAAACTACAATACATTATAGCATACATTTCACTGTACAAAACTACAATACATTATAGCATACACTGTACTGTACAAAACTACAATACATTATAACATACATTGCACTGTACAAAACTACAATACTTTATAGCATACATTTCACTGTACAAAACTACAATACATTATAGCATACATTTCACTGTACAAAACTACAATACATTATAGCATACATTGCACTGCACAAAACTACAATACATTATAGAATACATTTCACTGTACAAAACTACAATACATTATATATACAGTCCAATGTATGCTATAATGTATTGTAGTTTTGTACAGTCCAATGTATGCTATAATGTATTGTAGTTTTGTAGAGTGCAATGTATGCTATAAAGTATTGTAGTTCTGTACAGTACAATGTATGCTATAATGTATTGTAGTTTTGTACAGTGAAATGTATGCTATAAAGTATTGTAGTTTTGTACAGTCCAATGCATACATTGCACTGTACAAAACTACAATACATTATAGCATACATTGGACTGTACAAAACTACAATACATTATAGCATACATGGTACTTTACAAAACTACAATACATTATAGCATACATTGTACTGTACAAAACTACAATACATTATAGCATACATTGTACTGTACAAAACTACAATACATTATAGCATACATTGTACTGTACAAAACTACAATACATTATAGCATATATTGTACCGTACAAAACTACAATACATTATAGCGTACATTGTGCCGTACAAAACTACAATACATTATAGTGTACATTGCACTGTAAAAAACTTCTGTGGATTTGATAAAATCTCTACTTTTATAAAAAAGGTCACTTTATTTATGTGTGAATTCCTTTATTATAAGTTCCTATACGACTGTGATTATCTTTTTTGAACTTTTGTACAAAAATAATATTAATATCTGCCAGTGTTCCTCAATATGTTTTGTACACAGTTGATTTTGTACAGAAAATTCATCCGATAATTAGTGTAAATTCGATCCTAAAAAGTTTCTTCCAATAGATAAAAAAGAGGGATATAATATAATAATACAAAATTATTTCTTAAAAAAACAGATTTATTATAAGATTGGAATATAGTTTAGTGGTAAGGAATTAAACTACAGATCGAATGATCTCTTTGTTCACGCCCGGGTGCACCGTACCATTTTATTGTAATTTTTCTTGTCAATGTGTTCAATCTACGATAGAAGAAGAAAACTTATTTTAAATTGCCGCAAATCATTTCGTTTGCATATTTAAAAACTAAATATTAATCTGAGTCAATATCTCCAGAGCATTGATCATCAAACCCAAATATCAGCTGATATGATATTTAACCAAACACAGATGAATTTGATGCCATTATCATTATTTTTTATTTTATTATTTCATTTATTTTTTCGAATTACTCTACTCTGTAAATTATTCCTCGTAACATATAACATTAAACACAGAATTGATTCTATAATGATACATACGCAATCTTCATAAAGTAAAATACCTTGTTTAAGCGTATTGTACGACCGGGCCAATCCGGGCATCCAGCCAGTTATGAATATAAAGCCGATTCATGAAATCAAGATAAAAGCGCAAAGTCAACATTCCAACGTCCAGTTCGTTGGACACGTTTTTATTTGTTTGCTCTTAACATCTGTCGACGTAGAATTTATAGATACTTGATTTCCGCCCCTTCATGTTTTAATTTCCGTTGTTTTTGAGCAAAAATATTAGTCTGTGAGTTCAACAGTGGCTTCTCAGATGGGTTCGAATCTGGTTACTAGCACTAATTATCACTAATTACATTGATGACAGCGCAAGCATGAAGCACTAGTGTCTTTCAGTATAAAAATAATTGTTAATATTTATTAATATATATATATATATATATATATATATATATATATATATATATATATAGTAATTTATAAAATATATGTGGCGATTAAGCTACACTGAATAGTCCGCGTTTCATCCACCCCAGGATTCTTCAGGCTTATGCGCCTAGACTGGATTAAACGCGGAATATTCAATGTAGCTTAATCGCCATGTATATTTTATAAATTACTAACTAGCTCTATCTACGTATTGAGCATTTTGAAGTAAATACTTATAGTTTACGCATAAATTTATACTTTCATATATTAATTTTATGTGAGTAAATTAAGTAGTTATATATATGTATATATACATATATATATATATATTTTTTTTTTTTTTTACACAGTGATCACCACTTATCAAGGCCCGGAAGCCACTCAGGGATAAGGGTTATTGCAAGTACATCACGTTAGTGAGGAGATTTTATGAAGTGTTTAATTAGGGGGGGCGGTTCATTAGGAATTTGTTAACATTAGACTTGAAGACATCCAAGTTGTAGTCCGGAGGGAAGCAGGCAGACGGAACAGAGTTCCACAGGCGTGCAGTTCTAAGAAAGAAGCTTTGCTCATGAAATCCGCGTTTTGATTTAGGCACAGATATAGAGTGGGGGAAATTTTTCACAGTGGATTCAGCTAGACGGGTGATTTTCGTGAAAGTTTGGCGAGGGGGGACCAGGGATTAGAGTTCAGACGAGCACCTGCCATGAAAATAACGATAAAACAAGGATAGGCTCGCAACGTCTCTTCTGTGGGAGAGGGGTTGCAGGGTAGAGAAAAGGGCATCCCCCACTAAACCACGAAGTCTATTTTGTACTCTGTCAAGGCATGATAGGCTGTTTTTGGCAGCTCCTGCCCAGATATGGCAACAGTATTCCATCCTTGGCCGTACTTGGCTTTTATATAGATAGAGAATTGAATCAGTAGTGAGATATCTTCTGGAGCGGTAGAAGGATCCCACCATCTTTCCTGCGACCTTGGCAACAGACTTGATGTACGTGTTCCATTTCAGATCAGGAGTAAAGGTCAAACCCAGAAGCTTGTCAAAACACGGGGCCTCACCCAGACGAGAGCCATCCATCACAATTGAGTCCAGCTGGGGATCAGAGCGTTGATATATATATATATATATATATATATATATATATATATATCGTGTTAACGTGTATAGATACAAATATTGAAACATATCATCGTACCTAAATTTCTATATTGAAAGAATCTCGGGCTCATATGTGAAGGTTTCCAACATCCAAAGTGAAAGTGTTTCTATTGTACGAATTACATTTGAACTTTACACACCTATATGCTTAGTTGATGCTGTTAACCACTGAGCCACTGTTACGCCCCCAGTTAAAAATCTATCAGGCTATTTTGTATTCTAGGGTATATTTAAGATTAGCTTAAGATTAAAAAAAGAATTTTGCTTAATTGGAGTTTAATAACTATAGCTTTAATGCAATGCAAATCTGATATAATTGAATTTTCAACTAAAAATTGTGCCAATATTATACCTCATTGAAAAACTGAAATTTGGGTAATATTTATTGATTGATGTCTATTTCGTTCGGCTTATCTCCCTCCGTAGGGACACCTCCCTACTCAACTGATAAAAGTATATATTCTATTTTCGAAATTCTGTATATGGCTGTAGAAATCGATGGTTGGAGTTTGGGGATAGGTATGGTGAGGTTTATGTGGGGATAGGGGTATAACGTTGCTAAATATATTTTCTTAGAATAAGCACTGGTTTTTATTTCTTAGAATTTTGTCTGGTGATAGTAAAAATAAATTTAAACAGAGTGCGGTACATAAAGATGTGCACACTAGTCAAAGGTACATTTCAACACCAGGATGAAGACTGAAAATATGGGCGTATATCTGTATGTCTCTGCGTATAGAGATCTAAACAAAGACTACATAAAAATATGCTTCCATTAACACGCATATAAGTAGATGGAATTCTAAAAATAGAATCGTGCACATGTATATATATGCACGTTTCTACACTATTACATACTTTGTAACTATATATATACTATAACTATATATATATATATAGTTATGAAAGTTCAAAGTAAAAATAATATTAAAAGTAATATATATATATATATATATATATATATATATATATATATAAAATTTATATTTTATCTTAAAAGCCTAATAGGTCCTAAACTGTTAGCTAGGCTTCAACCCCGGTCCATTCGAGAAATGTTACATCGTTCTGCCTGTTTTACAAGTATTTTAATGGTAGGTGCTCCGACGAACTAAAAGCCCGTGTGCCTCCTCGACTTAAATCCTCCCAACAAAGCCGACAAGCAGAAATATTCTTACTCTACATATTAGCGATACCCAGGTAGCAAAAAGCCTCCAACTCTAATAGTGTATTCCCCAAAACTGCTAGATTTGGAATTTCTCATCTGGGTTCCTGCTTCCCTGATTGTACTGATATGCAGAAGTTCAAGTGTAATGTAAATAGACATCTTGCTGCTCAACTTTCTACATATTGTCTCTGGAAATTACTGTCCTAGATAGTAGGCCCTGCATCATGTCTTGTTTGGGATCAAAATGCAGTTTACAAAACAGTACTCTACGTATACTTGATTCGCAGTTCATCAGCGTAGCTTGTCTCTACTTGTGCTCGAACCTTCGAATTCTTATACAGTTAAGCTACGAGCCCCTGTTGATATGATTTATTATTTTAATTGCTTTTAAAGTTATGTTGATTTTCTTAGAGAAAGCTAATTCCCTCATCTTTTAAGTAGGAGATACTAATACCGAATATTTAATTAACGCTAAAATTTATATAATAACACACAGATATACCTATATTTGTATATTTTGGCAGCAAGTCATTATTCAAACGCGTCTGGTTGAATATGGTAGAGTTATTCTTTTTTTCTGATCTTTATAGATAACTTTTCAATTTGCCGAGCGGATTTTTTAAATTTCAGTAGGCAGCTTATATATAATGGCGCCAAAATGTTGCTGTTCAGCCATATTCTTCTCAATATAAACTCAAAAAATAATTCGCCCCAAACCTTCCGTACCCACCTAAATAGCTAACAAAAAAACATTATAATGACACCAAGCCTCAAAAGAAAAAGAAATCGAAAACGAAACCAACAACAATTGCTTCTGATGATAATCGGATGCACCGGTAGAAAGCGATTGAGAAGAATATGGCCGAACAACAACACCTTTTGGGTGCCATTCTATATAATTTGCCAACTGAAATTAAAAAGATCGCTCGGCAAATTGAAAAGTTATCCATAAAAATCGGAAAAAAGAATAACTCTTTCGTGTTCAATCAGACGTGTTTGAATATATATATATATATATATATATATATATATATGTATATATATATATATATGTGTGTGTGTGTGTGTGTGTGTGTGGAGAGAGAAAGAGAGAGAGAGTGAGATTAATTATTCCAAATTTTAATGATGTACTGAGCTCTCCATTTAAGATTTTTTTACAAGCATATGAATACAATGCTATGAATGTTAAATAAATATAAGGCTCTCTGAAGAAAAAAAAACTAATTATCGCTATCATTATAACGATCAAATTATATAAAAAATCTATTAGTTTTCATATGTCTAATCGTGTAAATTATCAGGTATAAAACCGATGAAACGTTGGATACAAAACCCATACCTCCCAAAAATCGCAAAAGAATGACAAATTGCAAAAACGTCTTGAAACTACTACATCAATTGCCCGTAAATGTAATGAAGAAATATCTTCTCAATGTGTCATGAAAACTGGTAAGTTGGTGCCGACTATGTTGTGGTGTGTGGAATGATTTCATATGCAGCTATTGACCTCTATTATCCGAATTTAAAGATATACCAGTACTAAGACTTACAAAAGTCTTCTTCAGTATCAGGTAGTGTGAGGATGCCACCACAATCTTTAAGAATCTCTTATTTTTAGGAAAGATAATACATCTTGCCACAATGGTCTGTAAGTTATCTTTATTTGGAGAAGAAATGTCCCTAATTAAGGGATCAGCTCGGAGCCGCGACCTTGAATCCAAAAGAAAATGTTTGGAAAATAATAAGTTAAAAAGACAAGACGAGAAACACGGAAAACCAGGATCAAACCCGTAAGATATTCGAAGAAGAATTCTTAATGAATTTTACAAGAAATTTATTAGATCATGTAGTCGGTGCTAAAAAAAAAACTTATTGAACGTATAGGAATGTTTATCAAATATTATTTTTTTTATGAATTTGCTAACAATTAAGTATAAACAAGATCATTCCTTAACTTCGGTCCAGTAGATTATTTCCATTTCCTGCGTTACATGTTTTATTTTAAATAAACCTATCATACAAAATGTTCTAACTTTCGGTAAAGATTTTATTGTTAATTATTATTTAAAAAAACATGTTTTGATTGTATGGTGATTGCCGTACTATTAAATAAAAGCCCCTAATGTGTATATTTCTGTTTCTACTATAATATAAAAGCCACTGTGTGTGTGAGTTCGAACCTTGTAAGTTCCGAAAGGGCTAAGCCTATCTTTTGCAAATTTCACACAAATGTGATTTAAATGTCTGGCAGTGTTCTTAAATATTTTTTGTACAGAAATTCGTCCGATGAATATCGATAATCGCAAAAAAGATCATAAAAATAGTCTTTATTATAGATAAAAATAATTTTTACAGATGCATATTATAGGTTGCACCGGCAAGGGAGATAATAAAATCCCAGAAAATAACTTCTTCTTAGATATAAACATAGAATGATTGACATCTGGAAATATAGCTCAGTGGAGCGCATTTGACTACAGATCGAATAATCCTGTGTTCAAGCCCGAGTGTATTCACCATTTTATTTTAATTGTTTTCTTATTAATGAGTTCATTTTACGATAAAAGAAGAAGGACCATTTAAAATCGCTGCAATCATATCCTATTTTGCATATTCCAAAACTAAACGTTAATCAGAAGTGAGTTTCGAGGGCATTCATCTTGGTGTGATATTGTAAACAAACACAGATGAATTTGATGAATGACATTATCATTTTTATTTCTTATTTTATTTTTTCATTGAATAAGTTCACCGCGAAAATTATTCCTCGTAATATATATATACATACATATATATGTATATATATATATATATATATATATATATATATATATATATATATATATATATATATATAACTACTTAATTTACCTACATAAAATTAATATACGAAAGTATAGATTTATGCGTAAACTTTAAGTATTTAATTCAAAAGTGCTCAATAGTAGGTAGAGCTAGTTAGTAATTTATAAAATATACATGGCGATTAAGCTACACTAGATATTCGGCGTTTCACCTAGTCTAGCACTCCTCAGGCTTATGCGCATAAGCCTGAGTAGTCCTTGAGTCGATGAAACGCCGAATATTCAGTGTAGCTTAATCGCCATATATATTTTATAAATTACTATATATATATATATATATATATATATATATATATATATATGTGTGTGTGTGTGTGTGTGTGTGCGCGTGTGTGTGTGTTTAATCTGCTATTGTTTATATTGTTGTTTTTGATATGTAGTTATTTGAGATATTAAACATTCTCGTAGTGTTGTCAAATACAATTTAATGCGGCTCCATTTTTGATTAGATGCTCGGATTTTAACGCTTTCGTTTTAAATAAAATATTCATCAATATACATGTTATTTGTATACGTGTATTTTTATGTTCCTGCCTTGAAGAATGCTACTAATAATTATTGTCTTTTAATTTGTCTGTAACGTTTAGGTTCATAATTTTCATTTTTTTCTGTTAATTATTAAATGCCATAATGTCTCTGTACGTGGAATATGATTTTGTTGGTTCGTAATAATTCAATTAGGAATTGGAGTTTCATCGTTATACAGAAGGCATTAAATGACCCATTTTTTCTATATTTTTTTTACATTTTCGAACAAGTATTGCTAACCTGAATTCTATAAGTACACAGAGTAAAACAGTGTCTGAGATTTTAATTGCCTTATTCATGTAATTAGACTAAATTCTGAAAATAATGACGACGAAGCATATCGATAACGGAGGATGCTTCGTTAGTGTTTTTAAATGAAAATATGAAAACGATCAAATATTGATTATTCAAGTTTTAAAATGAATCACGTTTAAAATCAAACAGTTTGATTATCATCGACTGGAAATTGTATTATATGTCCACCATTTTGAAGCCATGGAAACATTTATTTCAATTATTTCGTTTTCACGTAATACAATAATCGTTTTTATTTTCAATTCACCTAAAGTGTAAGAAGAACAGATGCACTTGAGATTCTCGCTTACAACATTTGGCCTACTTTAGCGGCAACAAAATACAACAAGAGTAAATGTTCAAGTTGAAAGTGCAAATAAAAGACAGATAAAAACCTAATTTATTTTATAACATGAAAAAAATGAAAGTCGACAAAGCATTTTAACCAGATTGAAAATCTATACTTTCTTTCACTGCATTGGCGTCAATTTATAAAAAGAGACGAATTCCGAAAAAGGCAAGATCTGCCAAAGGAGTAAAAACTAATAATGAAAGTACAAAAAAAAAACAAAAAAAACACAGGCACAACAGAACATATAAAAGAAAACCAGAAAATACGAAGAACAAAAGAAAAGCGGAAATAAATTTCAAAGTTTTAAACTTAAATAAGAAATAATAGAAATTCGATTTCAGAACAAACAGATCAACACGCATACATTCAATAAATAGTTTTTAGTAAAATTTCAATATAAATTGTACAGTCGTTTGCATAGTTTTATATTTACTAGACCTTAAACCCGGTCACGTCTAATTCACTATCTTATGTACTAGTTATTTGTACGGTCGACAATGTTTACAAAATAACAGGAATGTGAAATAAAATATGACAAAAACGTCAGAAAATGTCATAACCGGCGTTTTAATAGATGATTCTTAGTTCTTAGTTTATCGACTATATGAATGATTAAAATATCATTTTTATTCCTTGTATTAAGTTCTTGATTCACAATATTTTTTTTTTGTTTTTTTTTTCACTTATTTATTCGCGGAAGTTTTTACACCTATTGATATGGAGGTGCCAGCTTCAGAATGCTTGTTGTTATTATTATTATTAATATTATTATTAATAATATTATTAATCTTATCATTATTATTATCATTATTATTATTATTATTATTATTATTATTATTATTGTTGTTGTTGTAGTTATTGTTTTTATAGTTGTTGATATATGTGTATTCTCTCTAGAGCATCTCTTGAGCTAAAATGTAAAAAATAAATGCTATAACAAATAATATGTACACAAAATCATTATATAATCTGCTTGTTGTCAAACATGATTTGTGAATATACTTTTATTATAATTTCTGAATTTATGTTAATAAAACCCTAAAAATGTCTACGCGTTGTCCTTTATTTGATCTAGCATCTAATTCAATAATATTTTACTTTTCTCGCGAATGGTCTTAATTGGCTAAAGTTTTTGATATCCGTCTTTACAATAAATTTCCAAATTGAGGAAAATAAATCTTTTAAAACATTTGAGTTACATTTCAATTAGTTATATTGAAAATCTTTATTTTATCTCGTAGTAAATAGTTTAGCTTTAGTTTTCCTATTTCTTTTTATTTAGTCACTTTTCGCACTGCTTGTGTGCCTTATCATCTGCTGAAATTGATAAGTCATTGTACTCTTCTCTCGCTTTCTCCAATGCAAGAATACGTAAATTGTCAGTCTTTCGCTTCTTATCTTGCAACAGAAAGGAATCTTATTAAATTTCTGGTTATAGAAACCTAAGTTTCTGCCTGATATACTACTTGCACGTGTCAAAAACCCACAGTAGTAATGATGTAAATCAATGGACAATCTGGTGCAAATGAAGCCTCACAAGTTACACTTCAATAACAGTTTCTAACACTTCGTAAAATAAGCAAAAACTCATTTTACTACTATAATACTAGTGTACAGAGCGTTACATAGGGCAAAACTGTATAGCTGTACATGTATCCTTGTTTTTAATAATAATATATTTTGTTGAAGTTCTCCAGGAAGATCCGATAGATTTGTCTGTTGTGATAAATAACTGCAATTCGATGCGCCTGCCATGAAATAAAAACATACCGATTATATCTGTAGAGAAAATGTTGCTATGAGATTGGCGTTGAACAATTATATTGAGCCTTATTCCTACAACGTTTCTTTCCAAATGCCATTGATCGATTTCATATGAAATTTTGCGACGGGATATCTCCCTTAATAAACAAATGCGGGTTTTTTATAATTAATTTATTCCGTACATACCACATTCGAATAGAATCACCATCTTTAATGTTCATTTTCTCATGCAGATAACAGAAAAAAGATGGCTTACAAATCAAATCAAAAGAAAATTAGAACGAATTAACGGGGGAGGAGGCAATAATTGATTAAGGACCTGATCCGGAAATGAAGGAAACATTAAAGGTAATTGTAAATTATCATGAAAATTATCTTTAACGAGTATTCCATTGCTAGATCTCGTTTCTTTCTTTTGCGATAACGACGTAGCTTTTATTTTAGGTGTGTGAAAAAATAAATAGAAAAACAAAACAGCCATTCTTAGGATCGGTCGATTTAATCCACGTAATTAGCATGAACTATTATATTACAAACTTGCAACAAAACATGTGGGTTTCGTCTACCGGGCTAAATTTCTTTCTCACCTTATATCTCTACAACCCCACCCGTGTCCTATGCATCGATTATCTGAGATGGTGCACCAACAATTAACCTCTCTATTGAAGCGGGTTCCAAAAATTGTCTCATCTCCAGTTTACACCTCACAAGTGGTAATAGACCACCGATCATCCACGAAGGTGTTTGGATGTTAAAATCCTACGTGATTCATCATGATGCCGATAATTATCTTTCAATATTGCAGCACTTTCCAGTCATCCATGGTATTGTTGTGGTTGTGTAAATTCAAATTCTCTGTCTCCAGTTTTGTGGACTTGCAGCACGATGATAATCTAGACCACAAGTATAATTATAAAAATGTGTATAGGCAAAAATTTAGATCAAGAAGTATACGTCATTATTATTAATCTATAACTGCCATGATTTGCTACTCACTGACGTTTAAATCAAACTATTTTATTCTGTCGGAGTAAGTATGTTATTACTGAAATATGAATAGCAACTTACTTCATGTCAGGTATCCATGTCTTAAATACTCAGAAATAGTTATACGCTGCTTATTACTATTATTTTAAATAGTTCGGAGCAGTAGAATATAAAAAAAAATCATCGCGTTCTCTTAAATACCATGTATTTTCCTCATATTGTATTAGATACGTTCCCTTGTTTATGGGCAAAGTTTTATTCATTTCGATTGGCAGGGGTCATATGATATCTAATACATTACATGTGCTTCTGGGACTGAAATATATAACGATTCATATTTATGGTCATTAAAAATATGCTAATATGCTGATAATGTAAACTATGTATGTATATTTGTATGTACTGAACTAACATCTTAGCAAATTAACTGGTCATTATATATTGATGGTGAGAAATATTAACTTTAAGTGATCAGAATGTGGACTAAATTAAGTTTAATTTACTTTTATTCATATTGATAAAGTGTAGCGCAACAAATGAATTCGGATACCTCCAATTGAAATCGTTACTATAGGGGATATAACTTAAATATTCTCATGAATTTAAGTTTCTTTCGAGTTTGAACTGATTTTATGGGCATTTATAAGAGTATAACTTGAAACAGATTTATAGTCATAATATCTTAAAGAATCACGACTCCATACACTCCATTCTAAAATGTGAGCTTTAAATTTGAAACATTTTTTCTAAATAAAATCCTGTGAAGTATTTCTATAAGAATCAGAACAAGGATTCAAGACAAAAGGTTTAATATCATATGATACTAATATTCATATTCGTGCCCGGTGCAAAATTGTGCATTTTGGTGAATTAGTCTCACCCCTGACATTTATTCGACGTCTTATACATGGATAAAGATATTATACATTAATTACTAAATATTCCCCAAATTTCAATTTCATTGGATTATTATAAAAAGATAATACAGACAAGACATTTTCTCGTCCGAGTATAATACATTAGTCATTAGACACTAATTAAAGATTATTAGTTGATTTTTAAGAACTCTTAAGCTTAAACCTTTACTTGTAAACTTTTATAGAATAAAAGTCACATAAGAAAGTTGGATAAAAATTGAAATAACCATCTCAGACATAAGACATAGTATCATTATAATTTAATTTGAACTTTTCCATGGAGAGAAAAGTCACGTAACTGTTGCGTTAGAGTTTTTAACAATTTCTAGGACGGACATTCTTCTAGTTATTAGATATAAATAATGCGAAGTTTAAAATAAATTTCGTTGCAATAAGCAGCAGGTGATAACCAAACTTAGCACCAATGTCCTGCAAGAGCAGTTCATTAAGTAACGATCAAAGCGAATAATGCTAGATGTTTATCCAATTCGTCCTTGTGTAATTCCTGTTCGACTCGGACGCGTTAATCAGTCCCGGTTCAATCAGAGTCAGTTGATTACTAATGTGACCCTAATTAAAATGACGACCTTGACTTGTCTTAGATTTACAGAAAGTTAATTATTCGGCGGAATGGCTTCGCTGATTAAATTAAGCCCGAACCAATGAAGCAGAAAAAAATCCCCAATCATAAATATCTAGCAATTGCATTCATCGAAATATGTAAGGATTCACACACACACACACACACACACACACACACACACACACACACACACACACACACACACACACTCAAATAAATAAATAAATATATATATATATATATGAGGGTGTATATGTGTGCATGTGCGTGTGTGTATTTGCTTATGACTGTGAACAAGGTTTATTGAAAAGTTTTCAACAACTTTTACACAAGAGATTAATGACTTCCTTAATTACGTTTGAACCCAGGATGACAGAAAAAATCGCTAACTAATAATAAACATCAATTGAAAATTTTACCAATATGAAAGAAGACATATGGAGCTTCATAGATAAATACATGCACATATAGACAATAACACACATACACAAATACCCCCATATATATATATATATATATATATATATATACATATATATATACATATATATATATAAATATATATATATATATTTATCTGTATAAACAAATATGCATGGCTAATTAGATCAGTTTGGCCAGGTTTTCATTATTTAAAACTTTTCCCAATATAAGAAAACAGACAGAGATATAGTTACATACACAGAAACACATACCTACTCACAGTTAGGTGAAAACATAGACAAACGCCTGATTGGTGTCGCTCAGTCATGTTTATGCAACATTCCTAGAAGAAAGTAACGTTGCTGGAAACTCTGAACTAAAGTGAATAACGATAATCGCATTTTTGGGAATCAATAGTTTATAAGTTTAAAAATTAAGAAAGTCGTAACGTGTTGGAGAAGCGTTAAGCACGATAATTGCATGAAGTAAAACGCTATCTCAGCGATGGCACAAAAACAACCCGAAACCAATACACTAAGGAATGAATGGTTAAAGATACTAATTAGGTGTTACATAGAAAATGGTAGAACTAAAGAAGTAAATAAATATGTCGATATGTTGTCATCTCCATTAATGAAAAATTAAGAAGGCAATTTAATTAAAATCTAATTGTGAGAAACCATTTTTAAATAATTTTTTTTCAAACGCAAAATATTTACTCGCTTTTGCATAGGTCAAGTGAATGTCGGCATTGGCATGCAAGCTTCTGTTTGATGATTTTTATTAACGTAATTCAGAATAGTTAGCGAAATTAAAGAATAAAGTCTGAAATTACTTTACTCTACGAAAAGAACCGAGTCTTATTTTGAAATGAAAAATGTGTATTCTATAAAAATATATATATGAACAGTGTCAAAATGAAATAACTCAGTTAATTAAACAATAATTCCTTTATATTAAGAAAAAACACGCTTAGCTGGATATGGTGAAAGTAATTAAGTAGTAGCGGGTTAAAAATGTTTCCCATTTTTATTAGGAAGAATGTTGTAATGGGGCAGTTCGACAAATGTAATAAATATAGAAAGAAAAGGAAATGAATGCGATATGCGACTGTTAAGAACAACCACTTTTAGTGTTTATGAAATTTAGTATTATGCAAGTGGGTCACATTTTTCTGGACCTTCGCCTTAAAATGCAGATGCTTCCGTGCAATTGTAATAAAACGTATGATATAGCCATTCATAAACATTATCTAAACTTTACTTCCATTCGAGTACAATGTAAAGATTCTTTATGTTTTCTTCTAACTGCTAGAATTTGGAATACTCTCCCGTTTCCCTGATTGCCAGGTTGTACTGTTGTGCAGAATTTAAAGGTTAATATAAACAACATCTCGCTGTTCAACTCTTGCCTTGTATTCTTATAAATTTGGTCCCAAATTCTTCCCACGTACACCAAAGTGGACCTGTGAGTTGTTTGTAGTGAAATAAAAAAAATATTTTTAAGTGTTACAGGAAGAACGTGTTTTTAAAATTCAAAATGTTATCATAATTGAATTTAATCCAAATTAACAAAATTCCCTCAGAAATTTTAGTTTTTTGTTTATAATGTTTTTAGACTCCCAACTGAATTCCTTAATAGATTAAAAGAAAATAGAGAATTATATATATATATATATATATATATATATATAGTTTACCGGTGGGAAGGTACCCAAAAATTGAAAAATAATTGAATTTAAACAAGGGTCGTTGATAGTGCTCAATTGTAAGCGAGCAACTTATATATTTTTTATGTAAATACAGTCATATCTTGCTACGATGTGCAGACCATTTCAATCATATTAGATATCATCAGGCAAGAACAATTAAGGTACAAACACTGAACAGGTTTAACACTTTTTCAAATTTTGAAGAGAGATAATTCGCCATGAATGGCGAAGAATGAAATTTGCGGGAAGAACTCAAAATTTTAAGGCGAAGATCCAGAAAATTGTCACCCACTTGCATAATACTAAATTTCATAAACACTAAAATTGGTTGTTCTTAACAGTCACATTTCGCATTCATTTCCTTTTCTTTCTATATTTATTACATTTGTTGAATTGCCCCTATACAACATTATTCCTAATAAAAATGGGAATCCTTTTTAACCCGCTACTACTTAACTACTTTCACAATATCCAGATAAGCATTTGTGTGTGTGTGTAATCCAGAGGTAAAAAAAAAAACCAATGAAGCTTTTGAAGAGGTTAATACAAGAGTGTCCTATACCGAAGTAGGGCAGGATACACCCATTACTTGTTTTACATTAGCATTAATAGGTCGCTTCACATTCAAGAGCGTGTCTCGGTTAGCCAGTTACTAGTAACTAGAGACCTTTTCAGACGATGTTGCTTATATAGAAGCTTACTATTACATAAACTGAACTTTGTATTTGTGTGTAACAATACGAAACAGAGAGAAAGTGCTATCTATAAATTTGCAGAATTTAGCCTAATTTTCGTGAAATTTAATCTAAATATACTTCATGTATCTGGTAGTGTTCTTAGATGAATTTTCAATCGGTAATTTTTAGAAAGGTGTCGATAACAATATAATACCAAAGGAACGGGACATTTTCACCAAAGTTTATTACTTATGCAGCCAAACCACACAGGTGCATTTGATAATTTTTATTACAACACAAGTAGAAAGGTCCAGCATATAAAATCAACAGTAGTTTCTTTGATATGAAAAGACCTCCTTCAAAATAGCTGTTTTTGTTTACAGCCAAAAAAAAAAATACATATCAACGAGAAAGAGAAAAACAATATATATAAACGAGAAATTAAGAAAATAATACATAGTAAAAAGAAATAAGAAAAACAATACATAAAAACGAGAAATAAAGAATATAATATATAGAAACCAGAAAAAAAGAAAAACAATATACATAAACGAGAAATAAAGAAAATAATACATATAAACAAGAAAAAAGAACAATAGTATATATACACAAGAAATAAGAAAAATAATACGTATAAACGAGAAAGAATAAAAATAATATATATACACGAAAAATAAGAAAAATAATATATAGAAACAAGAAATAGGACTAAAATATATAGACACAAGATAAAGGAAAAATAATACACATGAAAGAGAAATAGACACATAATTTATATAAACGAGAAATAAGGAAAATGATATATAGAAACGAGAAATAAAGACAACAATATATAGAAACGAGAAATAAAGAATATAATATATATAAACGAGAAATAAAGAAAATTATACATGGAAACAAGAAATAAGAAAATTTATATATAGAAACGAGAAACAAAGAAAATAATACATATAAACAAGGAATAAAAAAAATAATACATAGAAACAAGAAATAAAGAAAATAATATATAGAAACGACAAATAAAGAAAATAATATAGAGAACCAAGAAATAAGAAAAAAATATATATAGACGAGACTAATAGGCAAAGAAGGAGTATGGAAGCCGGGCGATAGACAGAGCCTATCTACTCCTTAAGCAATTTAGGTTTGCAAACCGGTGAATTTGTTTGAGTCACCAGCTCTAGGAAGGTTGTCATCCAAGACTGAAGAGGCCTCTCTCCCCTTTGGTTTAGTTTCAGAGTTTTCCTTCTCCTAGACGGATGATCTGGGAAGACCTACTGGGTCCGTCAGCCCTGAGAGGGTTTTCTCCGCGCCTAGGTTCTAATCCAGGTATTTCTGCGACCCCGCGTTGTTAGTGTTACTGGGTTAGTTTGTTGGGGATTATATATAGACGAGAAATAAAGAAAATAATACATAGAAACAATAAAAAGTATAAATAAAACGAGAAATAAAGAAAATAATACATAGAAACAATAAATAGCATAAATAAAACGAGAAATAAAGAAAATAATACATAGAAACAAGAAATAAGAAAAATAATATATAGAAACGAGAAATAAGAAAAATAATATATATAAACGAGAAATAAGAAAAATAATATATAGAAACGAGAAATAAAAACTAAATTATATATAAACGAGAAATAAAGAAAATAATACATAGAAACAAGAAATAAGAAAAATAATATATAGAAACAAGAAATAAGAAAAATAATATATAGAAACAAGAAATAAGAATCATAATATATAGAAACAAGAAATAAAAACTAAATTATATATAAACGAGAAATAAAGAAAATAATACATAGAAACAAGAAATAAGAAAAATAATATATAGAAACAAGAAATAAGAAAAATAATATATAGAAACAAGAAATAAGAAAAATAATATATAGAAACAAGAAATAAGAAAAATAATATATATAAACGAGAAATAAGAAAAATAATATATAGAAACGAGAAAAAAGGAAATTATATATAAAAACAAGAAATAAAAAATAAATTATATATAAACGAGAAATAAAGAAAATAATACATATAAACAAGAAATAAGAAAAATAATATATATAAACGAGAAATAAGAAAAATAATATATAGAAACAAGAAATAAGAAAAATAATATATAGAAACAAGAAATAAGAAAAATAATATATATAAACGAGAAATAAGAAAAATAATATATATAAACGAGAAATAAGAAAAATAATATATATAAACAAGAAATAAGAAAAATAATATATAGAAACAAGAAATAAGAAAAATAATATATAGAAACGAGAAATAAGAAAAATAATATATATAAACGAGAAATAAGAAAAATAATATATAGAAACGAGAAATAAGGAAATTATATATAAAAACAAGAAATAAAAAATAAATTATATATAAACGAGAAATAAAGAAAATAATACATAGAAACAAGAAATAAGAAAAATAATATATAGAAACGAGAAATAAGAAAAATAATATATAGAAACAAGAAATAAGAAAAATAATATATATAAACGAGAAATAAGAAAAATAATATATAGAAACGAGAAATAAGGAAATTATATATAAAAACAAGAAATAAAAAATAAATTATATATAAACGAGAAATAAAGAAAATAATACATATAAACAAGAACAAAGAAAAATAATATATAGAAACAAGAAATAAGAAAAATAATATATATAAACGAGAAATAAGAAAAATAATATATAGAAACAAGAAATAAGAATCATAATATATAGAAACAAGAAATAAAAGAAAAAAATACATAAAAACAAGAAATAAAAAATGAATTATATATAAAGGAGAAACAAAGAAAATAATACATAGAAACAAGAAATAAAGAAAATAATATATAGAAACAAGAAATAAAAGAAAAAATACATAGAAACAAGAAATAAGAAAATATTATATAGAAACAAGAAATAAGAATCATAATATATAGAAACAAGAAATAAGAAAAATTATATATAAAAAGGAGAAATAAGAAAAATAATACATATAAACAAGAAACAAAGAAAATAATACATAGAAACAAGAAATAAGAAAAATAATATATAGAAACAAGAAATAAGATAAATAATATATATAAACGAAAAATACAGAAAATAATTCATAGAAACAAGAAATAAGAAAAATATTAAATAGAAACAAGAAATAAGAAAAATATTATATAGAAACGACAAATAAAGAAAATAATACATAGAAACAAGAAATAAAAAATAATATATAGAAACAAGAAATAAGAAAGAATATATAGAAACAAGAAATAAGAAAAATAATATATAGAAACGAGAAATCAGAAAATTATATATAAAAAAAAAGAAATAAAAACTAAATTATATATAAACGAGAAATAAAGAAAATAATACATAGAAACAAGAAATAAGAAAAATAATATATAGAAACAAGAAATAATAAAAATAATATATAGAAACGAGAAATAAGGAAATTATATATAAAAACAAGAAATAAAAAATAAATTATATATAAACGAGAAATAAAGAAAATAATACATATAAACAAGAAAAAAGGAAAACAATATATAGAAACAAGAAATTATAAAAATATTATATAGAAACAATAAATAAGAAAAATAATATATAGAAATGAGAAATAACGAAAATAATACATAGAAACAAGAAATAAGAAAAATATATAAACGAGAAATAAAGAAAATAATACATATAAAACAAGAACTAAGAAAAATTATATATAGAAACGTGAAATAAAGAAAATAATATATAGCAACAAGAAATAAGAAAAATATTATATAGAAATGAGAAATAAAGAAAATAATACATGGAAACAAGAAATAATAAAAATAAGATATAGAAACGAGAAATAAAGAACATAATACATAGAAACAAGAAATAATAAAAATAATACATAGAAACAAGAAATAAGGAAATAATACATATAAACGAAAAATAAAGAAAATAATACACAGAAACAAGAAATGAGAAAAATAATATATATAAATGAGAAATAAAGAAAATAATACATATAAACAAAAAATAAGAAACATTATATATAGAAACAAGAAATAAAGAAAATAATACATATAAACAAGAAATGAAGACAATAATATATAGAAACGAGAAACAAAGATAATAATATATATAAACGAGAAATAAAGAAAATAATACGTATAAACGAGAAATAAAGAAAATAATATATATAGAAACAAGAAATAGGAAAAATAATACATAGAAACAAGTAACAAGAAGAAAAGATATAGAAACGAGAAATAAACAATATAATACATAGAAACCACAAATAAGAAAAATAATATATAGAAACGAAAACTGAAGAAAATAATTCATGGAAACAAGTAATAAGAAAAATAATACATAAAAATGAGAAATAAAGAAAATAATATACAGAAACGAGAAATGAAGACAATAATATATAGAAACGAGAAATAAGAAAAATAATATATATAAACGAGGAATAAAGAAAATAATATATATAAACGAGAAATGATGAAAATAATACATACACACGAGAAATAAAGAAAATAATACATAGAAACGAGAAATAAAGAAAATAATACATAGAAACGAGAAATAAAGAAAATAATATATAGAAACAAGAAATAAGAAAAATAATACATAGAAACAAGAAATAAGAAAAATAATATATAGAAACAAGAAATAAGAAAAATAATATATATAAACGAGGAATAAAGAAAATAATATATATAAACGAGAAATAAAGAAAATAATATATAGAAACGAGAAATGATGAAAATAATACATACACACGAGAAATAAAGAAAATAATACATAGAAACGAGAAATAAAGAAAATAATACATAGAAACGAGAAATAAAGAAAATAATATATAGAAACAAGAAATAAGAAAAATAATACATAGAAACAAGAAATAAGAAAAATAATATATAGAAACAAGAAATAAGAAAAATAATATATATAAACGAGGAATAAAGAAAATAATGCATAGAAACGAGAAAGAAAGAATATAATACATAGAAACAAGAAATAAGAAAAATAATATATAGAAACAAGAAATAAGAAAAATAATATATAGAAACAAGAAATAAGAAAAATAATATATAGAAACGAAAAATAAAGAAAATAATACATTAAAACAAGTAATAAGAACAATAATATATATAAACGAGAAATGAAGACAATAATATATAGAAACGAGAAATCAAGAAAATGATCCATATAAACGAGAAATAAAGAAAATAATTCATAGAAACAAGAAATAATAATAATAATAATAATAATAATAATAATAATAATAATAATAATAATAATAATAATACATATGAACGAGAAATCATTAAATTAATACATAGAAACAAGAAATAAGAAAAATTATATATATAAACGAGAAATAAAGAAAATAATACATAGAAACAAGAAATAAGAAAATAATACATATAAACGAGAAATAAACTTATTCAATATAAAATTGTTTAGTATTCTTTTCTGTAATACACTATGAATAACCAGTTGATCTCCCTTTCTAACTACTTCGATCGTCAGAAAATAATTGTTTTTTTTGTTTTCTTTTTATTAATTTTTGTTGGAATTCTTCTCATACACCTTTCCTTTTATTTTGTCAAGTTTTTTTGGAAGCACAGTTGCTGCAATTGTCAAGGCTGCTGTGAAAAAAGGTTGTTTCTCTCTACTTTGCTCTAAGGCTATCAACACCTTAGAGTGTCCTATAGGTCAACAAGGTCACAGTTCGACCATGCATGAAGTATTATTGCCACATCAACCACTAGTCTCTCGCTCCTTAGCAGGGGTCAAAAGAGAGTTGCCAACCATATGTCCTGAACTATCGACTAAACTCCAACCTCTGTCTCATCGTCGAAACGTAGCATCCTTGTGCTTGTTTTGCATGTGTTCTGACGAAATCCGAGCACTAGTATCCCCTCGATGGTAAATCTTCTCGACAAATCCGATAAACAGCAAAATCTGACCCCTAGACTGTAAACATCAATAGATTTCGTAAAGCCTTCTGATCGAATAGCTTTTGCACTCGGACTGTTGTACATTGGAATTCCCTCCCTGACACCTGTTTCCCAGGCTGTACTAACATGCAGAAATTTGAGTTTAATGAGAACGAACATCTAACTGCCGAACTGCATAAATAGAAGCTTTTGCTAAGCTGATCCCAAACAATATTACCTATTTTTGTAAAGAGGCATTCGCTATCCTTTTAAATGGACATTTCGATAGTTTGGTATAATACTTGATAATCTGTCAACATACCCATTTTTGACAATGGAAAACATTTAACGATAATTTTAATTGAAGTGAATGCTATCTATTTATGCCCTGTATTTAAGAATTTAGGTGTTACGTCCTCTCCCTCTCATTACAGACCAATAAATCTCCTGTGTGTCATGAATAAGTTGCTGGAATCCAAATTAAATAGAGAAGTAGTCAATCACCTCAGCAGAAATAACCTTCTCAGTGACATGCAATATGGTTTTCATTCGGCCAGATCTACAGCAGATGTGCTTACTGTTCTATCTCATAGGATTATCGAATCTCTTGACAAAGGCTTCCTATCTAGAGCAATTGTTCTTGACATATCAAAGGCCTTCGATAAGGTAATGCATAAGCGTCTACTTAACAAGATTTCCAGCTACGGTATAACTGGACATGTTTTCTCGATCATTAAGTCATTTCTATCCGATAGGCTCATAAGAGTAATGGGTTATGGGCTGAAATCAGAGAGCCTCAATATTAATGATGGAGTCGCTCAGGGGTCCATCCTAGGCCCAACTCTCTTCCTGGTATAAATCAATGATCTCCCAAAACACATACTTAAATCATTCGTTGACATCTATGCTGATGACACGACCATCTATGGCAACACCTCAAAGGCCGTATATGACAAAGTTCTCTTAGATTCTCTCTCCTCTGATCTTGGGTACGCGTGGTACAGTGGGGGGAGGAAGTGGTTGGTTACTTTCAATGCATCTAAAATCAAGCTCCTATCTTTACATCACTACTCTGACCCCCATCTGGCATCTACTGAAATGGGTGGGTTTCGTCTAGGGGAAGTTCCATGTTTTGATAAGCTTCTGGGCTTGACCTATGCTCCTGGCCTGAAATGGAATACGTACATCAAGTCAGTAGTCAAGGTCGCTGGAAAAGTGGTAGGATCCTTCTACCGCTCCAGAAGATATTTCACCCCTGATGCAATTCTCTATCTCTATAAAAGTAAAGTACGTCCAAGGATGGAGTACTGTTACAACATATGGGTAGGAGCTGCTAAAAACAGTCTATCATGCCTTGACAGAGTACAAAATAGGCTTCGTGGCTTGGTGGGGGATGCCCTTTTCTCTTCCCTGCAACCTCTCTCCCATAGAAGAGGCGTTGCGAGCCTCTTTGTTTTATCGTTACTAACATGGCAGGTGCTCGTGTGAGCTCCAATCCCTCGTCTCCTCTCGCCAATATTTCACGATAAACACCCGCCTAGCTGAAACCACTGTCAAAAATTTCCCAACCCTTATCTGTGCCAAAATCAAAACGTAGACTCCATGAAAAAAAACTTCTTTCTTAGAAGTGCACGCCTGTGGAACTCTGTTCTGGTTGCCTGTTTCTAACCTGACTACAACTTGGATGTCTTCAAGTCCAATGTAAACAAATTCCTGATGAACTGCCTCCTAAAGTAAGACACTTTATCAAATTTCTAACACTAACGTACTGTATATACAATAACCCTTATCCCCGTGTGGCTTCCGGGCCTCGATAAGTGGTGACTACCTTGTAAAAAAAATTAAAAAGTATGTGTTTACAATCACTTAATTAATCGTTTAACCTGACTCATGGTCGATGCGTTGCATAAATTGTATCGATTTGTTGATTTCTAAATACACTTGTTTATACGGCTCACAAATTGTACACATTATAAATAAAAACATAATAATTTGCTAAGCAAAAAAAAAACTTTGTTAGTATGCAGCAAGTATATTTTCATACAAATCGATCTTGTTCTTGTATTCAGCTTCGCTGACTATATCTTATGCCTTCGAATAAAAATAGAAGTGTTGGTTCAATTTAAATCAATAATTCTTGATATGCTTAAATACATCGTTTATACATGATCCATGCAATTCTAAGAATCATGAGAATGTAATCCAGATAGGTTTGTCGGCAATTGTTGTTCGCTAATAAACTTTGCAGATGTATAATGGCTGGGGAAATCTGAAACTCTAATGGCAATTTTAAAAATTAGTCCAAAGCCCGCGTTATTTATAAAAAAAATTGCTATTTGGTATTTGTAGATAGGCATTACTTAAATTAACTTTTGAAAAAATACTCTCCGGTTGAAATTAGCAAAATAGCCCCTGCATAAGATAGACAGTCGCCGTACTTGTATAATGCATGACTATTTGTTTTTCTTGAAGGCTTGATTATTGTTGAGATTTTAAATTAATTTTGTAAATTGGCTTCCAGAAATATTTATTACTTTTAGAAATTGCTTTTCTGTAAATTCTTTAAAGAATTTTTTTTTCTTAAAAGTTGTATTATTTTCCAAAATTGTTTTTCCTAACATTTCTGTTATTTTGAAAATGTTTTTTCTTGAACTTATTTATTTATATAAATGTTTTTTTTCTTGAATTGTTACTTTTTAGAGATCACTGTTTTTGAAAATTTTATTATTTTTAGAAATATGTTCTCATTTTATTATTTCTAGAAATGGTTTTTGTTGGAATTTTAATTGAAGAAACTTTTTTTTTAAAGTTTGTTAATGAATTGCTTTTCCTGAAATGGTTATTATTTTTCGAAATTGTTTCTGTAATATTGTCATTATTTTGTAAATTAATTTTCTTGAAGTTATTATTGTTATCAAAAACTTTCTTCTGTATATTTTATTATCTTTTAAAATTCGTTTCGCATTGTTTTATATTTAGCAATTGATTTCATGATAAAACAAGTGTTCTCCTTAAAATTGATATTATTGTTTAGAAATTGTTTCTTGAAATGTTTTATAAATTGTTTTTCCAATTTTATTTTCATTTTTAGGAAGTGTGCTTTTCTAATTGTAATTTTTTATGAATTGCTGTTCTTGAATGTTTTATTTTTTTGAATTACCTTTATAACATTATATAATCAATGACTAATGATTCAATGTTTTAAGTAATACATTTATCATACTTTTTACTAGAGAATGTTGACCTTGCGAGTTACATACACTAGTCACATACTTTTCCACGTTTAAGCTTAACCATATGACCTTTCATGCTCGCATTATTTTTGTAATATATATATATATATATATATATATATATATATATATATATATATATATATATATGTGTGTGTACAGGATAGATTTCGTAATCACCTAACATCGTAAAAAATGAAACTGAGAAAGAAAATAACACCACGAATAACGAAAACAACAACACTGTGGACAAAAATGAAAACAACAGTAAAAAGGATCGTAACAATAGTGACAATTACAATTGCTATAACGAAAATAGAAACAAAAACAATAGTAATAACAAAAACAACCTGGACAAAACAAGAAAAACTCAACCACTTTAGCATATGGATTAAGGAATTAAAGAAAAATAAAACTGAATATAAATTAAGATGGATAATAATTGATAAAGGGGGAAAATATAAACCTAACAAATCTAAAAGATGCAACATATGTATATTAGAATCATACCATATACGGATATCAAAAGAAAAAAAATATTGAAGAAACGACTAGACGTGGTACACGGATGTTTTCACAGAATTAGATACGTAATTAGATTAGGAAAAAAATAGTAAAAACCAAACGTATAATATAAGGAAAGATAAAAGATGTAAGGGAGGTAATCCTAGATATAAAAAACTGATACCATGAGAGTTACCTCCCCTTTAAACAGAGGAATCAGGTGAAAATAGGAATTCTAACACCAAGCAAAAAAGGAATATTAAAATAAACACGCGTAAATGTAGAAATAAAATTATAAGATAATTGGAAAAACAAATCGGGGAAAAGGGGAAATTAAAACAAAAATAAATAATAAATAAAAATATGAAACTATGGGGTAAAATAGAAACCTATCTTCACATGACGCCAAAAAATGGCGGAAGTGAGGAAGCATGCCTTTAGGAGTCTTTTTACCCGAATACGATGTTCAGCATGTTAAAAATATACCTTTTGTTTTAAAAATCTAATGGAAATGCATCTGAAGATGTCGGTGGGGACAGGATATTTTTATAGACACATAAATTGTGAAATTGCCTTCCCACTAACAGCTGTAATGGAAAAATCCAGGAAATAAACGAATGTTATAAAAAAGAAAACGTTAGTATTTGATTTTTAACAAAATTTTGCACTATATACATATCTCTCTCTCTCTCTCTCTATATATATATATATATATATATATATATATATACTTCAGAATAAAGTTATCGAACAAATCAACTGGCATGGAAACATGTGACTATAGGTCTTATAAAATATTATTGACAGTAATATTCTTTAAGTACTAGCCCATCTAAATAAAAATTGCTTAATATACAAGATAGAGCAAATAAATCAAATTTAAGTCATTAAATTAATTTTTAAAAATTATTACGTGAAATGGTCAAATTTCAAATGAATACTTTTTATAATTCTATGCCAGACAAAGAATACATTTGAAATATTATAACTCCTTATCCGCTAGGATTTCGATATCTACCGTCTCCTCAAAGGAGAAAACATTAGCAAATAAGTATAATGGTTAACGATTATTTGCTAAAGTCAGTGAGACATGGAAAATCACAATTAAAAGATTTTTAAGTATTAAAATGTCATATACCAAAAATAATAATTATTATTAAGAAGGGATAAATAAGAACGTGTCCAATGTAAAGTCAATCATATTCAACTGCAAATTTGGTATACATAATTCATTTAAGGAAACGGTCTAAATTTTTGCATATTTTAAACTGACAAAAATGCTAGTAATTAATTATTCTTGCCGTATTTTTTAAGGTTAACTTTTTGGTTTAATAAACAGAGAGTGAGAGAGGAGGGATCTGTCTAAGAAAAGGGACATGGGTGCTAGTACTATAGAGAATAAGTGTGTGGCCGGTAAAATAGAGACATAACAAAAGTGAAAGACGGTGACTTAATAAGGGATATGTAACCACTTTGTCATTATAAAACGCGCAAATTGAATAGTCGGACTTTTAATAATTTTCGTTCTTCATTTTAATTAATATCTTAACCCCCCCAACCCGTCAATTCAATTATCGTTGTTAAAAAATACTAAAATAACAGGAAGGACAACATATCTGTTTCTTTGTTCGATTAGGCGTTATTGAAAACTATAATCTTAGACACGTGTCGAACATTTTTGAATTAATAAGATTGACTACTTTATCATTGAAACCTAAAAAAAATCAGAAAAGAAAAATAGCTGACTACTTGTTTTACATTAAGAGATATCACTTCAACATGTTTACACAGGTGTGGATGACTGAGGTGACCGGACAGCGTGTTATTTCGATGTCTAAAGTGGCGGAGGGAAGCGTCGCCGAATTTCACTAGATATTTCACTTGTTCGCAGTTCAATCTTGTCAAATTAATTTTCCCTCTGAAAAACAAAGAGAAAAAAGTATTTACTGTATTTGAAAGGACTTATATTGAATGAATAAGCGCATAGTTATATATATGCATATATATATATATATATATATATAATTATGGACTATAATAATTAATTACATGATGACTACAAATATAAATATATATATTTGTCGCCATCGAGAAACAGTCCTGTTTCGTTGTATCACAACGCATCAGTGCCACTAGACAAACAACTTTCCCAAGCCAAGGATTGAGCCTAGAACCGTCGCGTTGATAATCAGCAGTTATACCGATCGACCTTCAGGAACGTTGCCCACAAATGGCCTCGCTAAATGTCTATTTTAAACAAACATTTGTCCACCACTTTTATAGTGCACAAACTGCATATTTATAAACAAACTGCGTTTCGCATGTTTCAGCAAATTAAGTAGCGGATGAGATTATTTACGCCATTACTCTACCCAAAGAGGTGGGAGCTTAAAATATATAGAAGCCGCAGTGATGAGCTGTGAAATAGCGAAACAGCACTGTATGTGGAGTCTCTCTCTCTCTCTCTCTCTCTCTCTCTCTCTCTCTCTCTCTCTACATATATATATATATATATATATATATATATATATATATATATATATAAAATAAAAAAAAATTACAATAAGTTTACCAAGGTAATCAAAATGGTAAACTTAAAATATATTATAAATATTAAAGAGTTAATATTTACAAGTAAAGTAATCTCAACCAGATGTAAAAGCTCAATAAAACCGAAAAGGAAATAGAGCTTATAATATGAACAAATGATTAATAAAGCATGTTAAAAGACATCTTGAAAAAGAGTTAAAAACATTTAATTTTAAAAAAGGAAGCACAAGATAAGTGGATAGTCCTTAATCCGCGGAGTTTCGAAGAAATTCTGTCTCTCTCTCTCTCTATATATATATATATATATATAGCTATCCACATAGTGCGGCTATACAAGTAAAAATCGGAAGACAGGATCGAACCCCGACCGCCCAAATGACAATCAGAGCTTCTAACCTTTGCGCTATTCGGCTGCTGCTATGCAATCTGTGAATTAAAAATGTGTTGACATTGTCCAAATACCTAAGCTTAATTTTTTTTACACAAAGAGAATCGCTTAATACGCCAATTGTAATTTAAATATCATTTCCCAATATGCTAAACCTAAGATAGGGAGCATTATAGTCATCCACATACAGTACAGTTTCGCTGTTTCTTAGCTCATCAGTACGGCTAGACAAGCAACTACCTTAAGCCAGGATCGAAACTCCATATATATATATATATATATATATATATATATATATATATATATATATATATTGAAAAATAATGGAAATAGTATTCCGTCAAACTAGAGAAATAAAAAGGACCAACCCGTATTATGTGTTCATCAACGTTTCGTCTTTATTTCATCCAGAGGAAGTCTCGAAATAAAGACGAAACGTTGATGAACACCTAATACGGTTTGTTCCTTTTTATTTCTCCCTCTCTCTCTCTCTCTCTCTCTCTCTTTCTCTCTCTCTCTCTCTATATATATATATACATGAGAATATTGGGAATAGTATTTCAAGAAAATAGAGAAATAAAAAGGAACAAAACTATTTCTTGCCAAAATTGCCATCATTGATAGGTTGGTGAAACTCAGCGTAAATTAGAAAAAAGGGCCAGTCAAAATGTACATATATATATCAGAAATAGGAATTATCTAAGTGCATTATTCTCTCATCTATTACAGCATAATCACACCTTTGACTTGAAACAAGCAAAAATAGTTAAATTTATTTCCAATAAACCGCGTCAGAAATTTCTTGAATCAGTGCTTATCGCAAATTCAAGCACAATTAAACAACGAGGATGTTTCTATAATGTAGCGCCATTAATAAGTAAACTTTTATTAAAATGAAAATAATTTAATTGTAGACACAGATAAATCTCCTTACACCATAAAAACATCTCCAATAATAATTAATACATATAATCTCAATCAATAAATTACATAACAAAAACACTCATTTCATTTCTGTTTCACCCTTATATTTGAATTTTAACAGACATATTTTTCCAGGAAGAATATTAATGCGTTCATACCTTTTAAAAACAAAGTACGACTATATGACGTTATTAAAAATCTCCCTGTTTTTAACAACGCAAGCTGCCCTTCTTTTTTTGAATTTCCATCGTCGTTTTCCGTTTCTGAAATAAAACAAGCGTCACCCTTTTCACAAGACAATTTCAAATATTTGTGCTGGTGATTTGTTTTATTTCATCGAGAGAATGTCCCGAAATAAATACGAAACGTTGATTAATACATAAATAGGTTGGTTCTCTCTCTCTTTCTCTCTCTCTCCCTCTCTATCTTTATCATCTACACTCTCTCTGCGTATATATATATATATATATATATATATATATATATATATATATATATATATATATATATATATTTCACGCCCCCGCCCCGCTTGAAATCACATTTTCTTTTTAAGCCGATGATGAAGGTTCTCAGTTTGAATTTTTCTTTTCTTACAATTGGGCCCCATTTGATTAGGGACAGACTTCTCTTAGGACTACTGCACTGCCGGGAAAAAAACAATTTTCATTATTTCAGCTGTTTTGTAAACTTTCCAATCGGATTTTTGAAAACTTTCCAATCGGATTATATGCATCGTCACGCTGGACTTATTTTGGAATACATTCTATCTAAAGAACTATTTTGCATTTTGGATCACCTTTCATTTAAGCTGAAATATTGTGCGTTGTTTTTTTTATATTAGTTTTTTACATATCCAATATTATTCATTTTTTATTTGGCAATTTATAACTACAATAAATCGCGGTTTCACTATATGCCTTAACTAGCAAATTCTAGCATTGCTACAAATATAATTTTCTGATTTCTTTATGTCCTCTGATGAGAACAATAATAAGAATAGCATTCTTTGAAACTCCGCGGAATAAGGACTTTGAAAATTGTTTTTTGGGGTATTCAGCCGAACAATAAATTTTAATTGTAAAGTTCAAGTTACGGTTTTAATTTTCTCTCTCTTATTAGTCCTCGCGCGAAAGCGCAGGACACAAAATATTTTAAATAATAATAATAATAGAATAACAATGAGCGTAAGTAGTTATACATTCCTTTTGAAATTTTCATCTCTATTTTTTTCGTTATCTACTGAATATTTTTGATGAAACCTATATGAAATATGTAACTTATTAAATTGTAAAGATTTTATATTCTGAAAGAAGTTTAAAAAATTAATCTAAAAAGTTATTTTTAATTCAGGTTTTCTTATTATTCAGACATGTATTACAAAGAGAGAGAGAGAGAGAGAGAGAGAGAGAGAGTTGCAAAAAAGAGTTGTGGAGTGAGGAGAATTAGAAACTGACACAGAGAGAATATTCAGACCTGTAATGATAAAAAGAGGGAGTTGCAAAAATGAGTTGTGGTGTGAGGAGAAATGCAATCTGAAATAGAGAGTAGGAGAGTTTTTATAACTATATACAAAAATCACATTCATCTTTTTAAATCCAAATTAATAAATTAAATAAAATATAATCTTTAAGAGATAGGATACAAGTTAGAACAGAATTTCATCCAAGCCATGAAAATTGTAAAACAAAATGTTTTTACTATAGGCTTTAAAAATAAAGGTACACGATTCAATTTGAAATTTATTTATCTTCAAAGTGCACTTTTATACATTTTACAGAGTAAGGTATTAAATTTGCATACCTTACTTTGTAAAATTTATAAAAATACACTTTGAATATAAATACATTTCAAATTGAATCTTGTAACTTTATTTTTAAAGCCTATAGTAAAAACATTTTGTTTAACAATTTTCATGCCTTGGATGAAATGCTTCTCTAACTTGTGTATCTATAATATAAAGCTAACGTCTGTGTATGTGTCTGGTCACGAATAGGCTTCTATATGGTTGACTATTATAGAAAACTGATCATATATAATGATAGAAGATATATCGAGACACAGGAATGGGTATGTTTGATCTGGCATAATGATGATTCATTAAAATTGTGAGGTCTGCGTACGCGCCTGGTCAACAAAGTATGGAAATAAAGAATTAAAAAAAAACGTGTACAAGTGTTTTTGATATAGATGTACATAATAATACTTTGATAAGTATGTTTTAACTTAAATAGGGATGGTATCATAACATTGCGGGGTCTGCGTTCGCGTCTGGCCTCCATAGAATGGAAATAGGCACACACTATGATAAAGACATTTCATATCTACCTGCGTAAGTATACTTTGATGATTATGTTTCAGTTTGAAGAAATATGGTATAATAAAATTATAGGGTGTTCGTTCGCGACTGACCTCCATAGAATGGAAATATGTCACAAAGCTTAACAAGGTTTTTTAATATACATCCACAGAATATTGTGATAAGTGTTTCAGTGTGAACATGTATGGTATAATGAAGTATGGGGTTTATCTATTTTATTTTTACTTTCATCATATTTTGCTTTGGTTTTGATACCCTCAAATTCAAATCTATCTCTTTACAGCCCTTCCTTTTCATAACTTTCATAAATCAGAGTCCGTTTTCTGTAGGCTGTTTTTGAACCGAGTCAACGGCTGTGGAAATATTATATAATCTAACATTCTGAAAATTCTATCACTGATTGCTCGCTAGGTTAGCATTGCTGGATGGTATCGTCCTGGCGAGTTGAAAATTCCTACTTGTGAGACATCGGCCTGAGGTTATAGCTGGTTGGATGACCGTGTCCCTTGTTGAGACGAAAGTAGGTCCATCCCACAGTCGGATTTCGGGGCGGTTTACTTTATCTCTGTTAGTTAATAGTTCTACTGTGTGGGGTGTTTGCTCTGTTGACAGAGTGCTTGCCTCGTATGCGAGAGGTTCGAGTTTCGAACCCGAGTTCGGATATGTCTAACAAATGAGGGCGCAAAATTATACATTTTAGCATTTTCTTATCAAATAATATCAAACAAGGGTTTATACGAATTACTTTTTATTAAAACAGTGATTTTCTAACTGAGTTTTATTGATTTTTTTTAATTCATACATCGATTTATAAGATAAGAAGTGCAATTTGAAAATATATTGCTTTAATGGAACATTTAAAAAGAGTGAATAAAATGGAATAGTGAATAACACAAACACACACATACACACAAGCATATATATATACTCTTATATTTTTCTGGTTTTAATGTGTACCCCCATACACACACACAAGCATATATATTTATGTATACATATATATGTATATATATCTATATATATACTATTATACAAAAGTCACTTTCTGTGTGTGTGTGTGTGTGTGTGTGTGCGTGTGGCAAAGGCAAGTTAGACATCTTGCAGTATACTTAGATATATTTTGTACAGAAATATATCCGAGAAATGCTTAAAAGGAAAACTCCATGGCTAAAATTTGTTTTCTTCTCTTACGGATAAAAAATAATTTTTACAGGGTAATATTTTGCATTACACATGCCAACTGACATAATTTTTCGCCTTAACAAAAAATATTTTCCTGTAAAAATTCTTTGTTTTTTATCTTAAAACAATAAAGACTATTTTTAAGATCGTCAATCTCAAATATCAGCTGACATAATATTGTAAACAAACACAGACGGAATATGATGAACGATATTATCAGTTTGATTTTCTTGAGTATTATGTCACCGGGATAAATTATTTTTTCCTAATAACCAATAGACGCTTGTGCGATAATACGCAATCTGCATAAATTAAAGTATGTTTAAAAGTATTTGACGACCGGGCAAAATTTGGACGTTCCTTTTTTGAAAATAAATAAACAATTGTTCTCGTAATTCTGTTCTAACCTTTGCAAATGATTCAAATTTTAGTATGTTATTACTACGAGCGTGCAAAAAGTAATGCCCCTCGCCCATAGCAGTAGAGCAACGAAATTGGCACAGTTTTTAGTCTTTCTATACATAGGAACCACCCAGAGTTATGCATTTCTCCCATCGTTTGATGCAGCTCTGGAGACCGTTTTTGTAGAAAACCCCACGTTGGTCCTCCATCTACGACGTGACTTCAGAAATCAAGGCTGTATCATCTGGGAAACGCTTTCCTTTCAAAAACAACTTCATGGCTGGGAAGAGATGAAAGTCAGAGGGTACAAAGTCAGGATAGTAGGGAAGATGGGGGAGGATTTCATAACCTTTTGCTCGTGCTTCTGGTCTGGCGACATGCGAGTTCCGGACCGCAGCGTTGGACCTACAGGAGGAGGGTACGTTTGCTGATCTTGCCCCGCCTCTTGATTTTGAAACCTTCCTTAATTTCCTCAAAAATGAAGCATAATAGGAACCTGTAATCGTGGTATCCTTTGCCAGGAAATCTGAAATGGAAAAAAGTGATATATAATAAAAAAGGAATTTTGAAAGACGTTAAGGATTTGTTAAATCATACGATAAAACATATGTGACTTTCATACTTTTCTTATCCAACACAGATTTTGATACAGAAAATGATGTAATAAAAATTTCTAGAAAGTGCGTTGAGATTTAATTAGGTTATAGTATCATAAGAATAAACAACATTTGATGGCGATGGTAAACAGTTTCTTTGACATTTTTATAAATCTTAAGTATACATTATGTGCACAAGAAATCAACATGTGTTCATTAGGACACATTTTAAAATGAAAATCTGTTTTACTGAAACATTTTTATAATAATGAACATTAAAGTATTCATTTAGATTATTCTTTCATAATCTTTCTTTCTAAAATATATGATGCATTTTTCATCTCATTTTTTGAAAGTTCATAGGATATCCCTGTTTCAGTTATTGGATCAACTGAACTAAGAATATTAGAATATTTCAAAATTGATATATTTGGATGTGATGGATAATAGAAAGATGAAGAGGGTCCATTTGGTTGTAAAAATGTCATTTTCACCTCACCATTATCTGGATTTTTGTCAAGTACACATCCTAACCAACAATTCAACTAATAAAGTGCTGTCTCAAATACGTTAATGTCTTCGAACTCCATATTGTTCCGTTTTGTGATTCGAACTACTCTTCTTTTCTTTTGTGTTGACACTATTTTTATTTCCACTTCTCTCTGAGAGACAGCAATGAAAATATGTAATTTTTGTGTTCCTATAATCGTGGAGGAATCGCTTGATCTGTCTTCTAAGATGGTTGCTTCCTTTGTCCATTCTGTAGTTGAGGAATATAAGAAATGTATTCAAGAAATATTTTTATTGCATAAAAATACAGCTGCCTTGACGTCATTATTTGTTCATTATAGGGTCGTTGCAGGCTAGCTGTTGCCGCTAACCTTTTTACAGTGCTACCTCACCCATCACATGGTCATTTTCCATGAGAAGTAGCTAAGAATTGCTAATCTGCATCAATACCAAAGTCACATTTATGGTTGCACAGATTTATAAAGTTTTTAAAATTTTTATGTGTAACAACCGCATCAGAGAAATATATCATTTGTTGACATTAAAATGTATAATTTCTTTTAATTTTTTATAACCATTCTTTGAAACAAATGGACAGCTACTGCATTATGCTTAAGACAATCAGATATTATAACAAAATTAATATGGTCAATGTCAATTCTATATCTATAGAAGCAGATGGATGGGTGCAATGTAACTTGATCATTATTCAAGTGGAATCTTTGAGATGAATCTTCCAAAATAAATGAATTATTCTCAGAAAAATTCTAACGAAATATATTAAATTTGACCGAAATTACTATTTATTATGGAAGATAATCGTTCCAATAAATTAAAAATATTTCTTTTTTTACATTTTAAACGCACAAATTAGACAAACACTTACCTTTAATTTGGAATTAAAAAATTAATATAAATATTATTTTATCCTTTTTAAAATAACGTTCTTTTTCTCCCGTTGTATTGCGAAGAAAAAAACTTCCTAAAAGTTAATTAATTTTTAAAAGATAAAAACTCCATTACTTCAAAATGTTCCTTTACAACATAGATTAAAAAAACTGTGTTAAAATTTTATTTTTGTATTAAGCTATAATATAAACACGACTCTTGCCATCAATTTCATCGCCAGGTTAAAGATGATTGAAAAATATTATTGTGCGGAAATAAACTATTTCAAAGATTAATACGGTTTCTAGTTTCTCCCTTTTTACCAAATGAAGTATGGAAAACCCATAATTAACCAAAGAACAGTCGTAAATATTTAGTAAAACTGTATTTTATAGTTAATATACGAATGTTTATAATATTACTAATCATTAAACTGTGTAAAACTTATAAGCTAAGAAAATTATAACAAAGATTATTTATTAGTTACCGTTTGAAGAAGATAAACAATGGTTTTTTAAAAAAGCATTAAGTCGCTTCTGCCGTTCCATATTTTGTAAAGTAAACACAATTCTGACGTCACGGGATTATGTACAAATTTCTTCGCAAACGTTTGGAGGTCCCTACAAAACATCCTTGCCTCTCCATGTTAAGAATGGCTTTCGAAATAATGTTATTTAAGCACAGTATCTAAAATACATAAGTACAAAAATAGGCAAAAGAAACAAATTTATTTCCGTGTTTACAAAATAGGGTATCGATTTACTACAATGTCGTAACTAAAAAGTGAGCACCCCTTACTAATGTCGAAATATTAACTTTTAATTTTTTTTTCTTTTATAATCTGGAATATAAGTGCCCATTCAATAATAATCGAACTGAAAAATAGAAAGAAACCGAACAGAAACATTTTTAGTGGATGTAACGCTCCTGCAGGTTTACCATTTTAATAAAAATGTCTAATAAATTCCCCATAAAATTAATGAAAATAGAACTTACATTTTTATGGTAACTGGCAAAATGTCAATCTTGTAGCATGAATTTATGTGTCTTATTTGTTCCAAGTCAAACTCAACTGGTAAAACTATTTCGATAATATTATTTAAAAAAATTATTGCTTTTGTTTTCACCAATCCCTCTACTACATATAATGAGAACTTATTTTTATAACAGGCAGTAGTCTCAAGTAAAGGGACGGTGACTTCCAAAATTAAAAGATGTCTAACATAAAGGTGATAAAAGTTTAACTTATTGAAAAACCAAAGTATTTTAATATCTTTTAGCACTTTCTTGTCAGATTTGTTAATGCTGATGCTTAGCTTTTATTTTTACTAGCAGCTTAAAAATAATGCACTACATATTATCTTCTAATACAAGCAAAAGAAATGTTTAACATTTTTGGAATCGTTTTATCACATAAGCTTGAAATACTACTTTTCATTGGTTTGTCACATATAAGTTTTCATATTCCGAAACCTAAAAAAAATTCTAGAAGTTCTAGATTCTGATTAACTGCCTCAGCAGAAATTATATCACGAAAATCTGCTAAAACAGCCTATCCTGCCTTGACAGTACAAAATAGACTTCGTAGCTTAGTGGGGGATGCCCTCTTTTCTTCCCTGCAGCTTCTCTCTCACAGAAGAGATGCTGCGATCCTGTCTTTGTTTTATCGTTGTTTCCTATGGAAGGTGCTCTTCTGAGCTCCAATCTCTGGTCCCCCCTCGCCAATCTGTCACGAGAAACACCCGTCTGGCTGAAACTACTGTCAATAATTCCCCCCACTCTTTATCTATGCCTAAATCCAAACATAGATTCCATGAGCAGAGCTTCTTTCTCAGAAGTGCACGACTGTGAAACTCTCTTCCGTTTGTCTGTTTCCCACCTGACTACAATTTGATGTCTTCAAGTCCAACATAAACAAATTCATGACAAACCGACCCCTTAAGTAAGCCACTCTATCAAATCTCCAATACTAATGATTGCTACAGTACTATCTCATTGATTATTGTACACGCAATAACCCTTATCCCTGAGTGGCCTCCGGGGTTTGATAAGTTGTTTCCTCCATGTAACAAAAAAAAAACAAAAAAGAATTACTTGCAGAAATTGTGAAGAATAACGCGCAATCAGAAAGCGATTAAGCTTTTTCTCAAAATACACTATGGTAATTTTAATTTCGAAGAATATGAAAAATCATTTGCAGCTTATTTCAGGAGATATGAATACTTTTTGTGGTAACTGGTCTAACCAGAATGACCAGACTGCTGCTGCGAAAACTTGAATCGGCTGAACATGACAAATTCGTGGATAATCTCTTGTCATGAAAAACTGCAGATTTATCGTTCAATGAGACGGTAAATCTGTTTACAGAGCTCCTCTCCCCGAAAACGTCTCTTTTTCATAATCGATGAAAATGTTTGAATGTGACCAAAGACGATGATGACGACTTTGCCACGTACGCAGCAGTAGTGAACAAGTGTTGCGATGTCTTGAAGTTGTCTGAATTAACAGCAGACAATGTTAAATGGCTTGTTTTTGCACAAGAAAAATATGCGGAAATCAAGCGTAGAGTTCTTATGATATTAGAAAACGAACCGAACTTAACACTGCAAAAATTGACTCAGGATCGTGAAAAAATTGAAATAATAAAAAAGAATGCGAAATATTGAAGCAGGCATCACAAATATAAAAAAAAAATAACGGCGAAAAAAACGCCGAGACGGCGCACAGAGAATTATCCCAAAAAGTCGGAAAAATCAGAAGCACCGAGCCCTTGCTTCAGGTTTGGATTGCCCATTTTTAACAAAAAGATGCCTGATATGTAATAAAATCGCACATTAAAGTTCTCACTGCAGGACAAATCAGAACAAAAGCCGGGTACGTCAAACAATAATTAAAGACATCGTAGATGAAAACATACACAAATACGTAACGGTCAACATTCTCGGCAATGATATAAAATTTCAGTTAGACAGTGAGTCGGATATTCTACTTATAAATTTGAAAACATGGAAGAAATTACGAAAACCGACTATGCTAAGAACCAACAGAACGGCGACGACCGTCAATGGTACAAAAATAATTTTGAGGGTTAATTAAACACCAACATTACCTTGCTGGAAAAAACAAAAAAAACTAAAAATGTATGTCTTAATAAATAGTTGGGACCTGTTTGGTTCCGATAGCATGTATGTATTTCATTTGTGGGAACTTCCTATATCCACATTTTTCAAAAAAAATAGAAACACATCCAGCTGAAACTGAGAAACTTATAACCAGTTTATAAAAAAATTCGCAAATGTATCTTCCCCTAGCTCTGGGAGATGCACAAAAGATGCCGCTGAATTTAAGCTAAAACCGGGCACACAACCGGTGTTTAAAAAAACGTAATGCCCCGTTCGCATTTTTGAACAAGATAAATCAGGAACTGGGCAGATTGGAAAACATGGCTAAAATTGAATATAGTGAGTGGGCTGCTCCAACAGTCTACGTAAAAAAAAGGTCCGGATAAATTCGCGTTTGAGCTGTCTTCTCGACCGGGCTCAACGGGTCGTTAGAGTATTACTATGCATTACCCAACCCAGAGGAAGTGTTCACGAAATTAAATAGCGGCAAGTTCTTCTCTAAGATCGATCTGAGCGACGCTTACTTACAAATTCCGGTAAATGACAAAAGCGCTAACCTCCGATGTATTAATACTCATCGGGGTTTGTACATATACGAAAGGCTCGCGTTTGAGTCAAGGTAGCACCCGCGATATTCCAGCTAGTCATGGATACCATGCTGAGCGACCTGGATAATGCCATCGCATATCTAGACATTATAGCGAGCAAAAGCAGGTAGGAACACGCAAACCATATCAGACAAGTATTTAGTCGAATACAAAATTATGGGTTTAAGATCAAAGACGACAAGTGTGAATTCTTTTTACAAAAAATCAAGTACCTATGACATATCTGTAGCGGAATTGACAATAACCCAAATGGAGGGAAATAAAGAGCTTACCTCGGACACGTCTGTTGTTGTGTTGCGGGCCGAGCGTAAGAGAGTTCCAAGATGGCGTCCATGGGTTTTTATTCGTGAAGAATACACACAGGAGCTCAGTACCTGGATAGAATATGGTTGGCTCGTGCCGCACCCAAAAGGATAAATTTAGACCCCCAAAGGCCTAATTCCCCTGATGGCTGTGATACAGCAGAACAAAGCCAAAGTGCGCCCGGTGATGGACTACCGGGAGCTAAATCATTATGTAGACACGCTTACGGCCAACGCAGATGTTTGTGCGGCTAAGCTACGCGAATGGAGACAAAAAGATAATAACGTGTTTCTACTGGACCTCAGGAGAGAATAACTTCATGTACGGGTCCATGAGACACTGTGGCCATACCAGACTGCGGAAATCGACGGGGAAAAATACTGTCTGATCTGTTTGTGATTCGGCTTGAATGTGGCTCCCCTGATAATGAGAGCAATTTCCAGCGAAGCATTATCCCAGGAAGAGGTTGTAGGCCGCACAGCATCTGCTTACATTGATGGCATTTTTGTCAATGAAGACGTAATGAGGAAGATGGCAATGAGGAAGTGCTGCCCCCCGATTCTTCGAAGAAGTACCCGACAAAGACCACTGCCCCTCCCTGCCCTGTTTGTGCTCAGGGGGGATGTAGCGGAATTAGCAATAACCGAAATGGGGGGAAATAAAGAGCTTACCTCGGATACGTCTGTTTTTGTGTTGCGGGCTGAGCGGAAGAGAGTTCCAAGATGGCGTCCATTGACTTTTATTAATAACCCCATACATTTCTCGCAGAATCGCGTGTGCTCTCGTACGATCATGCAAATATATAATTCCTGGCCGTTATAAAGTCAGGACGCTGAGAAGTAGCCGGTAAGTGTTTTTCAGATTGTGCGTAGGCGGTTCTGGCGGTTAGATTGTTCTTTGTGACGATCCACGAATCTCCGAGAAGCGAGTTTTCTTCTGTCTTTTTTTTCTGTCTCTTTCGTCTTCATCTCTACGGTAATTGCAGCCAAGAACTCCCTCTCTTCTAGAGGTGGGCGGTGCAAAGCGAAAGTGAATATTTCCTATCTTTGTTCCAGATTTTTGCCTACTGCATTTTGCTAAAATATCATTGATAAAGATGGCAGACACCCAGATCCGTACAGAGCGACCGCCATTAGAGAAATGCCGGCTCTAGAAAAGAGAAAAATATCTTCAATCTCAGCATAAAACCAAGGGTCATTTCTGTAAAAAGAAAAATGAAAATGGCAAACTAATGTCAAAGCAGTTCCAAACTTGACACAAAATTAGTCAGGTAGACAATATTTATCGAAAAGACAGACTAGGATTTATGCAAAGAATAAAAAAACTGTACATTAAGCACGTACACTGAGTGAAAATAAAATTGATTTTACTGCGCAAATATTGTTGTCAGTATGATTTAAACGGGATTATGAAAACGTTAAGGGCGTATGTTATAAAAATCTTCAAATCTTTTTAGTTGTGAATTGAATAAACTGCTGCCCAAAAGGAAAATATACTGATTTCACACCCGGAGAAATCAGATTTGGAGGGGGTGTTGTGGGAAACCACCCTCCAAATGGACTACTCCATCGTCCATATAAACTTTACGTATGACGCTCCCAGGCGGGGATTTAATTCCAGAGCGACTCTTGCATGCTCGGTAAAGCACCTACACTGTTCGTGTGTAACCTTTCTTTTGTGACCTTTCCGTTTTTCACGTAATACATGTTTAAACTGTCCTCCGTTTTGTTCTTTTTTGTGGTTGCTTGGGAGCCATAACACACACACACACACACACACACACACACACACATATATATATATGCATATAACTATATGTGTGTGTATATGTATATGTATATATATATATTAATATTTATATTTATATGTGTGTGTATGAGAAAATATACGAATGTAAACTAAGCAACATCGACATGAGGATTGACGTTGGGAATGAAAATTCAGTATTGCTGTAATATTTTAATGTTCATATTGTAAGGAAAGTAAGAGTCTTAGTGAGTGTTGCTAAGAAAGACTCTTATTATAAGTGATGTTGTATCTTAGTGAGAGAGATGTTGCATCTTAGAGAGATTGTTGTTGTAAGAGGGATGTTGAAAGACTCAGAGGGAGAGAGAGAGAGAGAGAGAGAGAGAGAGATTGTTGCTGCGTTCAGTGTTCGTGTTATGACGATTCATATTTATTAAAAATGTTTTTTACTTAGACGTGTTGAAGAAGAAACTCTTAGGTTAATAGATGTGTTGCTATGTGAAGCTCTTAGGGTGAGGAGATAGTGTTCAGGCAGTCTTAGTGTAGATATGAGATGTAGATTCACATTGTGGATATGAGATGTCGAGACGTGCATGTAATGACATTTTATAGCACAGATATATAGACATATAATACAATTTTCACTTTACCTTTTTGTAAGAATCACAAACACAATACGACGTTTTATCAAAACACATGATGGGTTTATTTCTTCACGACCGGCCGTGGTTTTCATCATCAAGAATTCAAAGCTTCACATTTTAGTTTCAAAGTGATCGTCTCGCTTCCTAGACGTTCGAATTCCAAGACCCTCTCTGGGTTTCTCACTGACTGTCTCTCTAACTAACTCCCACTTCCTATATTAAGACATCCATGCATGTCTGGCCACGTGAGCAAAATTAACGTGTTTCAACATGCGCGACTTTGCACGTTTCCGACATATGATTTCCCAATAACCTATTTTTTCTTTGATGTTTTTACAAAGGAATTCAACCTACATATCTACTTTATTTAACCCATATTTTATTATCCACATTCTTTCTAACAATTGAATAGTTTATTTATTATTTATTTCATCAGAATTAACAATTTACTGGACATTCCATTTAAACCTATGTTCTTTAAAACTTATATCCAAGGTTCGATTTCTGCTTTCTCTCATTTTATTTTCATCTTAAGTAATCTCTCTATTTTTATACTTGCAAGAAAAGGGGACAACCCTTATCATGTAACATTGCTTATTTGTATTAACAAAATGTCTTACTACTACTCAGGTCTAACCATCATGTGAGCATCATTGGAATAAATACAGCATACAGAATACAATATATATATATATATATATATATATATATATATATATATATATATAGTATATTTTCGTGTATTTACATAAATTTTATATATATATATATATATATATATATATATATATATATATATATTTGAAACCGACGTATGTAAATCTTCTGTAAATAAAATATATAAATAACATGCTCTTTTTAAAATTTTTTATATAAACCCCTGTGCTGTAATCCTATTTTCCAATATATATATATATATATATATATATATATATATATATATATATATATATATATATATATATATATATATATATACTAGCAGTTAAACCCAGCTGGGTACTTGTGCATTTAACGAACCAGACGTAACTCAGCATTTGCGCGGCTTTGTCCAGCGCATGACATCAACAGCCGGATAAAACCGAGCGTTGGCGATAAAATAAAAACAACGCTACAACGAAATAACTGTACAATGAAATTGTAGAATGTAGAAAGATAAAAAAAAAAAAAATTAAATAAGTAAAAAGCAAAAACCTACCGTTCTTTTATGGTTTGTTTTATTATTATTGTTTGGAATTGTTTTCTATTTTCAAAATAAATATATATAAAACAAGTTTTTTTGTTAAATAATAGGAAACTTTTATTTTGTCTGAACTGTTGTTTTTTTTTCAATTTTTAACGTAAAAACATCTAGTCTATGTCTTAGACACGTAAAGGTTAATATATTTTTTTGCAACTCTTAATGTCAAATAAATGGAAAACGCCTAAAAAAGGGCAATGAAAAGCATTGGGGGGGCTGGAACAAGGATTATGTGTACATTTTATTTAGCCAGAAACAAGGATTTATTTTATTTGTTAGTGGAAGGAGGGGTTCGGCGTTCCTATTTGGTACAGTGACCAAGAAACCCTACTTTTCGGCGGGGTCGTATCCACCCAAGACCCAGACCGGTGTCACAATTCTGCCGACGTTGTATTGTCTGCGGTTAAAAACCGTATGGCTTGGGCCTCTAATCTGCCGGGGATTCCTGAGAAAATAGTCACTGCATATATCACGCAGCACATTTTTCCAATCCACAATTGTGTGGCGAGAACGTAACCCACATTCTCGATGGAGATATTTTGTCGAGGCCATCTCGAACGCTCATAAGTATATTATTTGTATTATACACGCGATGGTTAGTCGGGATTTTGAGAAGAAGGTCCCAATCCTAATGGAGGTCCATCCACGACATGTTACACTTCTACACCTCCAACCGTAACCGTCGGAAAGGCTTGTTCTCTTTGCAAGTACACAATCCTGGCCAAAATGTAAACACCTTTTCTCTTCTGCCAACAATTTCCGTTGCTGGCAAAAGTTTAGTGCAGCCTCTGGGGTATGGAGCTGGTCCGCAAGGTTTGTAATATTCATTATTATTTCGTCAGTTATCTTTTTAAAACAATTTTTTTTAACTCTCTTCAAATAAGCGTTTCTTGAGTTGTGACACTCTTCCAATTGATAGCGAAATTCTCGTCTGCTTAATCGGCAACGCTCGGTTATATCCGGCTGTTGACGTCATGCGTCGGGCAAAGCCGAGCAAATGCTGAGTTACGTCTGGTTCGTTAAATGCACAAGTACCCCCTGCTGTGCTCGGGTTCTACGTATTATTCATAATTGTATGTGAATGTCTGATTACACTTTATGCAAACTTTCAAATGTTTAACCCAAAAATTTTCTGAGTAATTTGGTAGAGACCGCAGAGGTCAATTCTTCAAAACTTTGGCTCTAATTTTGACCCCTTAACATTTATTGTTTTGGGTTCAAATCAAATTAAAATGGTTGATTCATGTCCGAGTAACCTACAACTAAAATTTCAAGTGTTTACACTAGAACAAAAACGGCGGAGAAGTTTAACCCCTTGCCAGCCAAATTTCTGGCCGAAAATCTATTAAAAAGATTTTCCCAAATCTCAATACCCCTCATGTAGAATCTCGAGTCTGTAGACTGAAAATTGGGAAAGGATACACACGCAGACACTTACAGACAGAAAGACAATTTCACTTATATATATATATATATATATATATATATATATATATATATATATATATACACACTTAAGAAGCTGATAACCTATTAAATTACTTGTTATCCATATTGCTTCAAACTTCTCGTAAATATTTTATGAGAACCAAGTTTAGTGGAAGGAGATTTTACATGTATTACATAAAAGTATGATGTTGTGGGACGGTGTTCATAGAAATGTATAAATTTAGTCATGTTATATAACCACGTATCAAAGCGACGTCTAGAAATATTTTGTACAGCGGGGTATCACAAGTGTTTATGTTTTATAAAGGTGGATGTATTAGAAGAAGAATATATATGCTTAATACCTTTTCTTCATCCAGGATTTCTTCTGTCCTCACTGCTGGGCTCTGCGATACACATACAACGGCCAACACCATAACCGATTGAGACACCTGTTTTTCTTCATTTGTGAAACCACAGAAATGACGACGCCTCTATATTTTACAAAATAAAAAATTATTCCAGTGCCTCTGTAGTTTGCACTGGGAGTCTGCATTACGTGTCTATATGCTTGTTGCTTCCAACCCCGCTTCCCGGTTATGAAGCACGTATTCTCATTTTCATAACCGAACTCAAACTTCTCTCGCCTCTTGATCTGTCAGTTCCGTTACGTCATCATCAAAACGCTCGTCTCCCAATGCGTGACTTTTGTCACGTACGCAACTGGTGAAGGCTATTTTCTTTCTTTTTAACTTGGCTAATTTCTGTAAACATCTTCAGGTAAAACCCATTGTTACATTCCAAATCAATTCTATTCTATAAACAATAAATAACTTCCAATATGAACTATTTTAACAATATCACTGGATAGATAGATAATTAGATAGATAGATAGATAGATAGATATATAGATAGATCAATAATAACTGATGTAACTTTTAACGATGGTATTATCTTATAAATGGATGAAAGAAAGAAATATTTCTGACATGATTGAAATTAACATAGCAAAAATATTATCGCCGACACTGTGGTCATATCTAACATCGAAGACTCCGGCGTAGAATAGTATTGTACCACAAACAGAAAATACACACATTCAGTAATCTTAATATAGATCATGACACATTTATAAAAGAATATATTAAAAACAAGATATTTTAGTTTACTTTATATTCGAAAAAAATGTTTGTTTGTTTTCTATTTCCTGTTTCTTTTCTGAACACTATAGAATTCGAATTGGAATGCAATTTCTGCATGGAAACTAACATTGATTACTAATGTTTTTTTTAATTAAAATTACAATTGATCGTTTTGGAAATCATCCATATGTGTCATGTGTAAGAAAATAAAGAATATTCGAACGTTAAAAACTGATACATGTTGTTATATTTAGTCCTAGAAAACAACAAATTTTCGCCTTTCGTGAGAAACATCGCTCAGGAAATGTTAGTCTCTTTGCTTGAGTTTGCGAACGGAGATCTTAGAAAAGGACCTTGTCCACGTCGACTGCATGCACGCTTGTGGCTGACGAGTTTGATGCGGGACAAGCACGTTAGGAGGTAGCAGCTGCAGTAAAAAGAAACGTCAGGTACTGCTACTGAGGCGTCCCGGATCTTCTTCCTGCAGCGTTTCCCTGCATATTCTCTGTGCTAGAGACCTCAAAGTGAGTGATAGCCTGGTAGACACTGCGTCGCTATAGTCACGGTCAGCAGCAAGAATAGACCACTGGTGGTGGTAAATGTGGCAGGCACCGAGGGACTTCTTCAGATAGTCTTTATATCGTTTATTTGGTGCCCCTCTGTTACGGCGGCCAGTGGAGAGTTCGCCATACATGGCTTTCTTAGAAAAGCGATGATCCTCCATTCTGGATACGAGCCCATCCCACTGTAGCAGCGACTTCAGCAACATGGCCTCGATGCTGGTAATCTTCGCCTTCTTGATGACCTCAACATTTGTGACATAGTCACTCCAGTGAACGTTGAGGCTGGTGCGGAGACAGCGATGAAAGAAACGCTTAGAAGTCGTAGTTGGTGACGGTCGGTTGTCCACGACTTAGATCCCCACAGAAAGATAGAGAGTATTATGGCTGTGTATACACTGATTTTTATGCTTTTATTCAAGTGTTTGTTTTTCCAGACTGTTGTACACTCTGACAAAAGCGCTGTTTGTCTTGGTCAGTCTGTTGCCAATTTCTCTGTCGGGCTTGGCAACTTGTGTGATGGTACACTTCAGGTAGGTAAACTGGTTAACGGTCTTCAGCTCAGCCTCGTCTGACGTGATTTGTGAGGAGCGGTAGTCTACCCGAGGAGTAGACTGGGGAAGGACTTTCGTCTTTTTCAAGCTGACATCGAGTCCGAAGAGCTAAGCAGCATTTGCGAAGCAGGATATGAGGCGCTGCAAGTCTCTTTCGGTGTTGGCAACGAGGGCAGTGTCGTCGGCAAAGAAGAGGTAACGGATCAGTTGTTCGAGAGTCTTTCTGTGTACGTGCAGCTTGAGATTGAACAAACTGGCATCGAGGCGATAGCCAATGTAAACCGCGTCGTCAGTGAAAAGATCGTAGGTCACCTGCTTGAGCATCATGCTGAACAGAGTTGGTGTCGGGACAAATTTCTGTTTCACACCGGTGACGATGAGGAAGGGTTTTGAGAAGTTGTTATTCACTCTGAACTGGTCGAATGATCATGCTAAGGAGCTTTCGGGGGTGGGGGTGGCCGAGGCGCTTCATGATCAGCCTAAGCCCCCTTCTGCTCACTGTATCAGATACTTTGGTCAAGTCCAAACACTTTGAATAGAGTCCACTGTTTTGTTCATGGAACTTCTCTTGGAGTTGTCCTAGGACGAAAACCATTTCGCTGTTAGCTCTGAAACAACATTGATTATCTGGGCTCCTCTGCAATGAGAGGTATCAGTCTGTTCAAGAACACACGGCCAAGGAATTTACCTTCGATAGAGAGCAGGGTGATCCCCCGGTAATTAGGGCAGAATGACTTTTCCTTGTTTGTTGTACAAGGTAATAATGACTTCGTCACAGAGGTTCCATGGGAGTTCTTCCTGCTCTTAACAACAGACAAAGAGCTCATGGAGATTGCTCCATATTTCAAGATCTCTGGTGGGATCGCGGCAATTTCTTCCGCCTTGCTACTCATCAACTGTTTTATGGCCTCGATGAGATGCAGAAGTTTCCTGAGTCTTGAATAATCAATCCCAACATAGTTCCCTAGTAGTTGCTGCCCTTACACCAAAGTGGCAATGTGCCTTGTTTGGGGTGAAAATGTAAAAATAAAGTCAGCTCTGAAGAGGGCATGGAAATGCTAAGACTAACTGTTCAAGATAGATGCTCCATCCGTAAGGAGCGTCTGGCTGTCCACATTACGCAGAGAACTCTGGACCTGGTGCGTGAATGCATACACAGTCTTGAGGGTTTAATAGAAGCCTCTGTAGTAACCAGCGTCCGCGTACTGCTGGGTTCTTCCTGCGAGGTTAGACTACCACTCGTTCTTTATCACTATGAGCTTGCGCTGGAGGTTGCTGCAGATGTGAGGGAAGGCCGCTCCCTTCAGTGGACAGGACGGCCGACCCAGGTGGGGCTGGTTGGCCGATCTCTTCCTCTCTAACACTTCCAGTAAGTATTGTTTGTTTAAATCAAAGCTATCTCGGTTCTTTTTAGTGGAAAGTTCCAAAATCTCATCAGATGTCTGCAAGATGGCAGTTTTCAGTTTATCCCAGGGTAGCTCAGGTAGGGGATCTTATGAGCAGCTGACGTTTTTGAGCTTGAACTGCAAGTCTGCCTGGAAGACATCGTCGATTTCAGCTGTTTATAGCTTGCTAAGCTTGTACGTTTCCCTGGATTACCCCCTTCCTTATTTTGGATTTGAATGGCAGTTGGATTTTGCTAGGTGGTGCCTGGTGTGGCGTATTTTGCTGAGCATCATGCGAGTAAAGCAACTCTGCGGTCTTTTTGGCGCACTAGAAAGTAATCTATGAGGTGCCAGTGTCTGGACAGAGTATGCATCCAGATTGTCCTTAGTTTGTACTGTTGCGGGAAAATCGTATTAGTGATGACAAGTTTCAGCTCCATTCAAAACTTCAGCAGTAAGCGCCTATTTTCGTTGCAGTTGCCAACACCATGCCCGCCAAGCACTCCTTTCCATGCAATTGTGTTTTTGGCGACTTTAATGTCCATCACAAAAACTGGCTTTGATTCTCTACTTACACAGATGCAGCAGGCAGCGCAACTCATAGCTTCTCTGTATCTCACTCCCTATCGCAAATTGTTACTTTTCCAACCCGCTTCCCTGATCAGGAAGAACAACACGCATCACTATATGATCTGTTTTTGACCACAGTTCCTGATGATTGTGTAACGAAAGCCGACAGCCCACTTGGGAACGCTGATCATGCGGTGATAATGGTTGAAATCGCCCTAAACTCTAGACCCAAAACTGAAGAGCCAGTGCTCAAAACAACGAGATATAATAAAAAGGCTGACTGGGAAGCTATCAGAGATCTTATCAGAGACGCCCCATGGGGAAATATTTTTTCTCTTCCTGCTGAACAGTGTGCAACCGAGACCACTGAATGGTTCAAAACTGCAATCGAAGCGCATGTTCCCATGCGGAAATTCTATAGCAAGCCCCACTCTCCCCAATGGTTTACTTCGACTTGCGCAACTGCCATTGCTCAAAGGCAGCATGCATTCCGCAGGTTTAACCGACATAAGTCCAGTTCAAACAGACAGAAGTACATAGAAGCTAGAAGTAACGTTAAGAAAGAAATAGCGACAGCTAAGAGGGAATTTACGGAAACCACTAAAAACCCATCGAAGCACAAAAACTAGAAACTCGTGACTTCTGGAAAATCTACAACAGTGTAGTAAATAATGGGCAATCAACAATTCCCCCACTAACCAACAATCACGAGGTTCTTTGCTCAGCAACCGAGAAGGCTAACATGCTTGCCAGTCGGTTTGCCTCAAACTCCACACTGGACCCTCTAAACCACCCCTACCTCAATTTCCTATGCGGACAGACGCTACGCTAGACGATCTGAAAATCACCCCTGCCTAGGTGCATGCTATTATAAAAAACCTTGACACTTCCAAAGCATGTGTACCCGACCTCATCCCAGCTGTGCTATTAAAAAAAGTGCTCAGCCGAAGTAGCTCCAGTTCTCTCCAAACTCTACAACAAATGCCTTAATGAATCTTGCTTTCCGAGCTGTTGGAAAACTGCTTCTGTAGTACCAGTATTCAAGAATTCTGGCGAAAGAACTGACCCATTAAATTTTCGCCCTATTAGCCTCCTCCCACTTTTTGCCAAAATATTTGAGACCTTAATTAACCATGCTCTAGTCCAGCACCTTACAGATGCTAAACTTCTGACCGACCATCAATATGGATTTAGACAAGCCCGTTCCACGGCAGACATCCTCACTGTAATCTCTGAACGCATATACCATTCACTGGACAAAGCGGGAGAGGGCAGAGCGGTAGCTCTAGATATATTTAAGGCTTTTGACAGGGTATGGCATGAGGGTCTCCTCAGGAAGATTAGATCTTACGGTATCACTGGTAGAATACTTAACATAATTAAATCCTTCTTAGATAAGAGAAAAATCCAGGTTGTCCTCGACGGTCGTACATCTAAACAATATGGTATAAATGCCGGAGTGCCCCTGGGATCTATCCTTGGACCTCTGCTGTTCCTGATATTCATAAATGACCTCCCCGACAAAATTGCCTCTGAGATGGGTATATATGCTGATGACACCACACTCTATAGCAGGCACGACAGGAAAACGAATGAACATATATCTAAAGTAATGGCAGAAACACTAGAGGATGACCTCCAATTAGTAGTGGAATGGGGACAAAAATGGATGGTAACGTTCAATGCCACCAAGACAAAACTGGTTTCATTCAATAATTACAAGAAACCTTCTCTACCAACTATAGCAATGGCCAACGACTCTTTATCTGAGAGTACGTCTCTCAAGCTACTTGGCCTAACGTTCACCGGAAACATGAGTTGGAACAATTACATCGAGAGCATTGCCAGGGCCGCTGCAAGGAAGGTGGGCTCTCTCTACCGTGCTAGAAAACTTCTAACACCCGAAAGTATCCTGTACCTCTATAAGGCAACTATTCGCCCATGTATGGAGTATTGCTGTCATATTTGGGCCGGTGCATCGGCTACTAGTCTCTCGCTCCTTGACAGGGTTCAAAAGAGAGTCGCAAATCTGATAGGCCCTAAACTGGCATCTAAACTTCAGCCTCTGTCCCATCGTCGAAACGTTGCATCCCTCTGCCTGTTCTACAAGTATTATAATGGTGAATGCTCTGAAGAACTGCGAGCACTTGTGCCCCCACGACGTGAACACCCTCGACAGACCCGACAAGCTGCAAAATCCCACCCCCACACTGTAGAGATCCCTAGATGTAAAAGATCTTTCTACTCCAGTAGTTTCTTCCCCAGAACTGCTAGACTTTGGAATTCCATTCCAGGTCACTGCTTCCCCAACTGCACTGACATGCATAAGTTCAAGTGCAACGTGAACCAACATCTCGCTGCCCTAATCCCTACATAGTACCCCAGTAGATGTTTCCCCTGATAGTAGCCCCCTACACCAAAGTTGCAATATGCCTTGTTTGGGGTGAAAATGTAATAAATAAAAAAAAAACTCTGGTGTTGAAGCCAAGGATTATTCCATTGTCGTCTGCAGGGGTGCGCAGCAGAACATAGTGGGGATCTGAGTAAAATCTGTCTCTTTCCGCTGGTTAAGCATGAAGAGTTGGGGCGTACACACGGAGAAGGGTGGCATATTCTTTGTCCTTCGAATAGAGGCGCATAGACATGAAGTGGTCAGAATGAGCAGTTGGCAGATCTCCTAGCGTGGAAGCGATGGAGGTTCTGACCATAAAGCCGACGCCCAAGAAACGCCCCTCCGTTGCAAGTTTCGGTGTCGTGTACCTGAAGGCTGCCTTCCTCTGAGAAGTGAACATCACTAATGGCAGCGATGTCGATATCCAGCCTGGACAGTTCAAATGTAATCAAAGCTGAGCGACGCTCAGGTCTGTTGCTGTCATCTTTCTCAAGCATAGTAATTGTCTGTATTTTTGAGATGAGGTGTTTTCATTTATTGAGATTGACGGACTGACTTCCTCATTTTGATTGTTATAGTCACTACGTTTCGGCCGTTTTTGCCTTCCGACCTTCACCAGATGTTTTGTATCGAACTGGGGAACCGTTTGTTAAGAATTTCGAACCCAACCCTTTATTATTATTACAGGGGTACCGTGTTCGGCCTCCAGCTAGGCTCTGGGACATAGTTGCTGATTCTCTGTTTTGAATGTACCGTTTCACTGCCTTCGTTCAGGATTGAACTCAGCACCTTTGGGTAATTGTAAACTTTGATACAGCGTCGAAGTAAGGGTGGAAGAACAACGAAAAGCAGTAACTAAAAGGGAGACAGAAAAATCGGGTATAGCCAACCATGTCTGGATGGAGAGGGAGGACCATCGCCCCCTATGGGATGAAGTAAAAATAATAAACAGAGAGACCCACTGGAAAGTGAGAAAACTTAAAGAAACAGCTCACATGCTCGGACATAACAACCTACTGAGCAAACCAAGCGTAGAGCTGAATGCAATTTGGGCACCTCTAATAGAGAGAGAAAACCTTGAATAACAACATAGGTTTAACATTAACAAAAACCAACTAAGAATTGTCCTAGTGACATATGACCGAGTGGTCCTAGACCTTGTATCAAAGTTTACAGTTACCAAAATAAAGGCTTGGGTTCGAGAGTCCTAACAAACGGTTCCCCAGTTTGATACAAAACACCTGATAAAGGCCGGATGGAAAAACGGCCGAAACGTTGTGACTATAACAACCAAGATGAGGAAGTCAGTCCAACAATCTCAATAACTTTCTCAAGCATAGTTTTGATGTTCCAACATGCCAGCTTCAATGCTTTGCACCTGTAAGGTGCAAAGCATATCTTTCATTCTTTTTTGTACTTCGACGCATAAATTTATGTGTAAAACAGTCGAGCAACTCTTCAATATTGTGGAAAAAAACAGTTTCAGTGCTATTATTAAGAATATAAAGGAATAAAAAAGATAAAATATAAAAAACATAAGAAGAATACGTGAATAAAAGATAAAAGAGACGTATGTAATACCGAGTAGAAAAATAATATTGGATAATTGGGATCACTAAAGTAAAGGGGAGCATGCAAAAAAAACAAAACAAAAAACGAAAGGACAAGATAGAGGAGGTTAAAAACAGTAACGGAAATGGAGTAAAGACCAGAAAAGAAATTATATATATATATATATATATATATATATATATATATATATAATCGCTCTCTCTCTATATATATATATATATGTACATGTATACATATATATATATAACCTCTCTCTATATATATATATGTATATATATATATGTATATATATACATATATATAATAAAAATGAAAAATATTTAAAAAATTATCAGAATGAATATATATATATGTATATAGTAAGAATTAGATAGATCGTTACGTTCTTCTCTCTCTCTCTCTCTCTCTTTCTCTCTCTGTATATATATATATATATATATATATATATATATATATATATATATATATATATATAGTAATTTATAATATATATATAGCGATTACGCTACACTGAATATTCTGCGTTTCATCCAACTATAGGATTCGTCAGGCTTATGCGCATAAGCCTGACGAATCCTATAGTTGGATGAAACGCAGAATATTCAGTGTAGCTTAATCGCCATATATATTTTATAAATTACTAACTAGCTCTACCTACGTATTGAGCACTTTTGAAGTAAATACTTAAAGTTTACGCATAAATCTATACTTTCGTATATTAAATTTATGCGAATAAATGAAGTTGTTATATATATATATATATATATATATATATATATATAGAGAGAGAGAGAGAGAGAGAAAGAGAGAGAGAGAAGAACGTAACGATCTATCTAATTTTTACTATATATATATATATATATATATATATATATGCACGTAGATATAGATGTATATAATATTGTAATACACACAAACCGTCGAGTATGTTATTTTCTAAAGGTTTGAAACTTACATGTGGGTCTTAAATAAAGTGAATAAGACGTCGAAGTGTTCTTTGATTAAAACGATTATCAATAGGCAGAATCATTTAAGATTGCAAAGGAAAGCATTATTAAAAACATGATTTTTGAAGAAGCTGTCACAGATCGTCTTCTCGAGGATGTTGACAAGACATTTGCCACCAACGTTTCATTTATTCTAAAGAAAATGCATCCATCTCTTCATGACATTCGTCCATCCGTTTCAGTGTTTTTTATGTCATTTGTTTTGTGTGAAATGTGTGTTTGATTTTACGATCACTGACAGTTTTACTCAAGAGACCGACGATCGTTTTTTAAATTTTTTTTAAATTATGGTTTTGTGTAGAAGACAATTCTGACATTCGCAATCGAATTATCGATATACTAATGATTTTCTTCTTTAACGAACATTTATGACCTGATCGATGAACAAAATCAGACATTGTAACTTTTAATCTATCATTTTCCTTTAGGCATGATATTTTAATAAAATAATTAACACTACCGAAATTCGTTCCCTATACAATAAGCCAATGCGCTAATATAGTTTGCATTAGATGTTGTTAAAATTATAAATTCTGAGACTACTTTCCATCAATGTACTTAAAGCGCAATTAGCTATTTTTGGAATGAGATATTTATAGTTCTATTACAGGGTGACCCAAAACAAAGGACCACAATTTTAACCAAGCCCCATTTCTTGGTGTTTTGTCCGAATGAAACGAAACTTTGGTCATAACTATTGTATTATATTCCAAACACCACATCAAAACACAAGGGTCTTTGGCCTTTTTTTCTCCGTTCTACAGCATATGTTCTAGATGGCCTCCATTTAGCTTTTGCTTTTTTGGGGTCACCCTGTAGAGTTAGTGTTCCTGTTACCTGGTTTTCTTTTACTTGCATTGTCACCTTTAAATAAAAGTTCTTTTGGAAAGAAATTTTTTTTTTTTTTTTGTAAACTGCTCATTTTCTGTTGGTTTCTGAATCCAATAACAGAGATTAAATAAGAAAAATATGTATTCGAACTCCTACTTTTCCACGATAAAATTCAACTGTAATATCCATCGCCTCTCTCTTTCTCCCTGTCCCTGTCCCTCTCTCTCTTTCTCTCTCTCTTTATATATATATAGTAATTTATGAAATATATATGGCGATTAAGCTACACTGAATATTCTGCGTTTCATAACAATATTAATAATAATAATAATAATAATAATAATAATAATAATAATAATAATAATAATAATAACAAACCAACCCCGGACAAGAACGACCATACCATAAATTAAAATACTAATAACGAACAAGATAAATGCAATTGTAGACACCGCACACTTTGCCCAGTCCAAAATAAATGCCTAACAAAAAGCGTAGTATATCGAGCAACAATATTTGCGAAAGAAAACCCGAATAACAAGAAATATTAAATAGGCATGACTTCCTTAGATTTCAAAACCCGATACTATGACCACAAAAGTACATTAAAAAATAAAAAACACCGTATAAAAACAACACTAACGAATAAATACTGGGAACTCAAAGAAAGCGGACATTCGCCGGTAGTCGAATGGAAAATAATGAGACAAGCTACCACATGCAGACATTTAGACGACCCATGTAAATTATGCCTCCATGAAAAATTTGCTATCCTGTACTTTAAAGAACCGCAAAATCTATTAAACTGTAGACGAGAAATAGCAAACAACTGTGTTCACAAAATAAAACTTACTCTGGGATAGCGATACTAAATAGCTTTAAAACTAACAATAACAATAGAAAACAAACAAATAAATAAATTAAATAAACATGAATATACATAAACGATCACACATATATGTATATATATATATATATATATGTGTGTGTGTGTATATAAATGTGCATGTGCGTGTGTACACATAGGTATATTTATATATATATAAAAAAGGAGAAAAAAAGGAAGGAAAACGTCTACCTTAAACCAGTAACCTAGTTCTAAAACAGATCCTTTGTTCGATAAAATGCTGCCCATTGGCTGATAGGAAGGGGCGCGGTGGATACTAGCAAGCTGATTGGCTAACTAGAAATCCTCAACATATATAAAAACAAGAAGCAACCACAGAGTTCGCGCATAAACCTGACGAATCCTATAGTGGATGAAACGCAGAATATTCAGTGTAGCTTAATCGCCATATATATTTTATAATTTACTAACTAGCTCTACCTACGTATTGAGCACTTTTGAAGTAAATACTTAAAGTTTACGCATAAATCTATACTTTCGTGTATTAGGTTTATGTGAGTAAATGAAGTAGTTATATATATATATATATATATATATATATATATATATATATATATATATATATATATGCATATGTGTGTGTTGGTATATATATATATATATATATATAAATATATATATATATATATATATATATATGTGTGTGTATAAGTGAAAGTGTCTGTCTCTCTGTTTACATTTCCCTACACCATAACTCTGTCAACTTTCAGTCTACAGACTCGAAACTTAATATACAGGGTAGTGAGATTTGGGAAAATATTTTAATTCGTTTTCGCCCAGAAATTTGGCTGTTAGGGGATCAAAGTTCAACGGTTACCTTTAAGAACTCTACCAAACGCCTCCGCCAATTTTGGGTATAAACAATTGAAATTTTAGATATAGATTCCGTGGGCATGGATATAACTTAATAACTTTATTTGAGCTCAAAACAATAAAGGTTAAGGGGTCATAATAGGGGTCAAAGTAAAAAAAAAATTCTGATCCCTGCGGACACTACTAAATTACTTAGACAATTTCTGGTCTAAACATTTGAAATTTTACATAAAGAGTATTCAGAGATAGGGCAAGTTTTTAATCGGTTTGGGTCGAATAATTTAACAACAAATATATAAATCTATGTATGTATTTTTGCATGTCTGCCTAAAACTTTAGACGGAGGCGATAGATTTTCAGGTTTTGTAAGCTCGACCATTCAGACGACAAATACCGACAAATTGGCTAAAAACATTTTTTTCTTCACCCTCAACTGGGCACTTTTCTACAGAGAGGGGTTGCTTTTTTCGCCGATAATGTCGAAAGTCATTCCCTCTTTTTGATTGTATAGCTTTAATTTATACCGACGTCAACGTTGCTCAATTCTGCTGAAGCCTCGTTTACTGCCGATACATATTACTGGAGAATCTTCCATTATCATCATTCACGAAACATATTTCAGGAATAATTAACTGTCTAAATTCAATATATATATATATATATATATATATATATATATATATATATATATATAATTATTTTTTACTAAGTTCCGTCTAAACACTATTCATCAGACCTATGGCTCCGAATTGAATGACCTTTCATTTGACGGACTAAGTAATTCGTTTTGTGTAGTCTTAGAAGGTTTGCCCACCTATGCTTTGCTTTCCGACTGTAGGTATGAGTAAATTTATTGCTTACTGACCGAGACAACTGAGTGGGGTGCGTGTGCATAACTTTGTTCACCTTTTGATATCAAGTTAAATACGCTTAAATATGATATTTTACATGCAGGTTTTATATGTAGTATTTTAGAGCAACCTCTCTATTATTATTTTATTGTATCTTAAATATAGTTGTTGCAACATTTTTATATCTATTGGAGATATTCTATTTACAAACACCGCTGAAAAAAAAACTGACAAATTAAATGCATTTATGTTCCGTTACCAACCATTCAGAAATCAGAATTGCTCCATAAAAATTAAATCTTTTTAGCATTTCAGCACTATTTTTCGTGTCAACACGCGTGGTTAATCTAAATTAAATTTTAATCACATGATCACATTTTCAATAATTATGTGCTTGTATTTTACCCATTTGAAATTTGTAAAACATGTAAACACACTTTTGCTCGATATCGGTGTCGATCTTTAAGAGTCCTTTTTAGTGATTAGCTTGGTTTGAGGATATTTGTACAACTAAACGACAAATCTACGTTTTGTGCTTTCATTAACAATTTAAAAAAAAAAAGGTTAATTTTAACATTAGGTCCACCTCCACTATTTTTAATATGGGTAGGCTGTGGGTGGTAATTCCTAAAGCCGTTCTTACCATAGCGAGAATGGTGGTATTTATGTTAAAAGCCGTTTTTAACATGGCGAGGTTAGGGTTTTTTTATTCCGAAAGTCGTTCTTTATATGGGGAGGTTGAGGTGTTTATTCATGCCCGCTAGTGAATTTTAGTGCATAGTACAGGTTTTTATATCTCGAAAACTACTTGTCTTTGCAAATTTTAAATGAGATTTTCTTAATCAGCATAGTCGACAGCCTTTAAAATTTGTCATTTTAAAGAAAATTGTGGAGGCGGACATCATGTAAAAAAAAACTAAATACAAAAGAAAAAAAAAGATATCGTGAAATTTAAATTTAACTTTGAAAAACTATTTTAAAATAGTGTGGTACCAAAGATAAAAATAGACGGGAAAATACCCCCTTCGTGTTTGGTCTTGCACAAGGATTTGAAAAAGTTGTCAACTGGATATTTTAAGTTTTTTATTGTGTTTGTATTACTGTAAACATAGATTCGAAAAAGTTGTCACCCCCCCCCAAAAAAAAAAACAAATGTATAACAAATATTATCAAAGGCAAGGTAAGTTAATTTTCTACCAAACTGGATAATGTTTTAGTGTTTTTATTTAATGTAAAATGTCCATTCGGCTCGAAAAACACAGCATTTACCGTTATATTTGAAAATTCTAACTGGCGGCAGACTCTATGTTAAACACTTTAAGTTTAGGAAACAACGAATATACGTCAGCCTATGTCACGGTAACATATATTAAGTGAGTTCCTTACAGTATTTTCTATAGATTTTAAAGTTTTAACCCATTGCCCCAAACTGTTTAACACAGCCTGCCGCCATTTGTATTTTTCAAATATACTGATAAACACGGCATGTTTTCGAAACGATTAAAATTTTGAAATTAAATAACACTAAAATCTTATCCAGTTAGTTAGAAAAGTAACTTACCTTGCCTTTGATAAGATTTATTTGTTATATATTTATTTCTCGACAGCTTTTTCGAATCCGTGTTTAGTAATACATACCCTTTTTATTTAATGTAACATTTAGTCGGATCGAAAAACATTGTTTATCGGTATATTTGAACAATACAAATGGTGGCGGACACTGTTGATTACGTTAAATATGGTTAATATTTTCAAATACATCGATAAACACTGTGTGTTTTTCTAGCTGAAAAACCATTTTACATTAAATAAACACACTAAAAATCATCCACTTAGGTATAAACATAACTTCCCTTACCTTTGCTTTCATTTATTTGTTTTTTGGACAACTTTTTCGAATCTGTGCATTGTAACGCCCCCTCCCCCCCAAATATTAATTAAACACTCACATTTTTTTTAATACAAAGAAAGAAAAAGAAAAAAAACTCGATTTATCGTTTCAACATTTTAGCAACGTTCGGTTTAATTCACTAATTATTGGTCGAGTCCAAGCCATGATTGACGGAAGGTCTCGAGGATCCAGATACAATTCTGCAAGAGTACCATTTCCTTTACATTTTCGCCTTTTTCCCAATTTTTGGAGTGGATTGCTGTACTAAGAATATACGAAACATGCATTTTCTCTTTTTATTAGATTTTTCGATTACACTAAATTGAGCCACAGCAACGCGTTGCAGGGTACAGCAGTATATATATATATACATATATATATATATATATATATATATATATATATATATATATATATATATCTATATAATCGAGTCAATATAAATACAGATTTGCCCATAATATTGCAGGAGCTAATTACATTGGGATTCCTATAGTTTGGAGTAATATATTATTACCTATTTGAAAATAACATTCTTTAATTAGATGACTGATAAGTATTTTTAAAATACCTTAAGATACACTAGTTCTGCTGTTTTCATTTTTACACCAGAAAGCTTTAGAGTATGAAAACTCTATATGCTTATCTTTAACGACTTCAAAACCTAGATTTACAGTATTGTTTAATATTTTTATAAGTTTTTCGTGTGAAATTTTAGGATATAATGTACTAAAATCATAAATTGCTCTAGACTTTACTTTTTCTGGAATTTATGGTATCTACTTTTTCTTTTACTAAGTGCGTATTACTTACATCCCCAAATAGATTTATATTACTATGAAATTTTCTTTTCTGTTGGAAATAATTTATTTGATTTATATTTAATTTAAACACTTTAGATATAATGGTTTATACATACATATATATATGTGTGTATATATATATATATATATATATATATATACATATATATACACACATATATACATGTTTTTATCATGAAAGATAAAAACGACATTAGCGTGTTGCGTATAATGTAGACATTATATAACGCAGAAAGAGAAAAATAATGTTTAGTTTTGTGAGAGAAAAGGAAAACGTGTGTTTATTTGTGTGAAAGATCGATATACAGAGAGTGATAGAGCGTCAAGAACACAGAGTAACGCAAGAAACAATGTTTTTATTGAGAAGAATAGCGTTTTGTTCTCGTCGAACATTTTGTCCGCTTCAAGCTATTTTCCAATTTTTCCCCGTCTCTAATATTTGGGATTTACATCGTAAGTAACTCTAAATTGAGATAATGCAATACCGATGAGAAGAAATCACGGGTAATTTGAAATAATCTGGAAATCAGAAAATGCAAAACAGGCATGAACGCAGGCGAAAAGTATTCATATTAAAATCTGCGCATTAAGGTTCTATAAACACATCTAAATAAATATATATGTATAAAGTAGTATTTTGTGTTAATATAAGTATATATATATGTGTGTGTGTGTGTAGCAGCATATATACACATACACACACACGCAAATATATATATACGGTTATATACATACACATACATACATATCCTAATGCACTTATATTAAATCAAATATGATATGATGTAATATATACGTATATTGATTAATGAAACTGTATTAAAAATGCTTTAAATATATATATAATGCAAAGTTACAAAGAAAATTATGTTGATACGCTTAGCTTGGTGAGCTCCCTATTAGAACAAATCATAAAGTTATTCCATCGCTTAGTAAAGATGACCGGACCCAAACTAGCCGACAAATAACCGGTTATAGCCGACGTTATCTCAACCACTTGATATAAGACGATTTGCCTATGGTTTAACCGTGTCTAACACTCCGGGCGCTCGTTGCCTTTCCCAGGACATAACAACAGTTTCAAGAAACATCCACACGACCAACCAAGTGACTCTCCGATCCGAATTCTTCCTTATTTAGAATAAATGCGCATTCATTCGTAAGTCATAGTAACACATGTTTATACATGTTTCCATTACATATTTACAAGTTTAAACAGCATTATGGAAATATTTTAAATACTTTAAAAATAAATTCATTTCATAAACACTCTTAAAATACAACCTGGATTCAGTCGCTCGACTGCAATTTCCTAGCATCGAGTTTTTTTTTTCGTTTATTAAATTAATTTTCGTATTCATTTTGAATTCTTTGGAACTATCATCTGACTCCCCCCGCCTTTTTCACAGTAGTGTTATATTGTTATATATTGCATGTTGCTTTTTCACAGTATTGTTATATTGTTATATATTGCATGTTATATTGTTATATATTGTATGTTATATTGTTATATATTGCATTTCTTGCTTTGTTGATCCATAATGACAGGTGAAATCGAAATAAATGACAATTTCTGTTAATCTTACATCGATCAAAAACAAATTTAGATTTCTGAAGAATTTACAGAGATATTTTATTCTTTTAATTAGTTTAGTCAAAACTTTGACTACATTAGAGAATAAGCAAGAAACTCATTCATAAAAGTGTGCGTGTACTCCCTTTTTTCCGTATTTTTAGTTTGAGATTCTGTTTGTATTTTAATAATAATAATAGCTACTTTGACTTTTAACAATCAAATAAAAAATTGAAAATTTTCTTTTGTATATTAATCTGCACCAGATTCAAATGATAACATATGATTCCGATCTGTGCATGTCTGCTTTATACGTAATATTATTTCTGCAACGCTAATGATTTTATAAATGTAAAGAATAAAAATAATGTTTTACACTATTATAACGGCTGAATATATTATTCGATTCACGTTTTTTTTAGTATTTGTTCAATTGTCAGTTTGGTCAAAGCGTCGAGAATAGTAAAACGTGATTCGCGCTTCGGGTTCAACTGGTGCAATCGGCTTTATATTTATGGTCTACAGTTATGGTTCAATAGAGATGAAGTATATTTGATGGTCACCATTGTGTTCCACAAAACAATGGCATTCTGCGTATAGTCTGGGCCACTGCAGCATGTGTTGTGGCTTTACAGTTTGAAGCCTAGATTGGCTCACCAGATGCAGGCTTGGATGAGTGAAAAGGAGATCTAGGTTGCCAAATTACTATGGTCACCCTCCCGGCGTTGCAGACGAATCAGACGAAAAGGGCGATAGGAGTTATCGGAAAGGAGTTGTAGTGCTCATCGATCCGCCTATTAGTGTTATGTTATGCTGGGGCAACATCGGTTGTGACACTATATCTTAGTGCCACGGTTGCTAATACGCTCTGTGGCCGGATGGTGATTTGGCCATAAGCGTAGAAATACAAAGAACTACAATCTCAGAATTCCCTTTCTCGATCGATCTTTTTTTCAGCTAGACGATATGGGGTGAACACGTGTGTTTTTGTCTCTCTGTGAACGAGAGGGAACACCCCATTTCTATCAGCACTAGTAAGGACTATCTATGTAGCTCAGTCTAATAATTTTCAAAGTTTAAGTATTAATTGCTTTTGATCCTTTTTGTAAAATATTGTAAAATATTTTAATATATTTATGCATAGATTAGTTAAGATTTTTCATAAATATAACGATTGTGTCGTGTTGTGTGTTTTATTGAGTCTGCTATGAATGCTTTCATCAAACAACTGCTGATCGTGTTATACGGTAGTCCTTGCTGATTGTCGATTTATTATTATTTGAAAAGTAAAATATTATATAACTGACATTGTTTTTTTTGTAACTGTTAGATGGAAAAAGGTATGCAGAGAAATTAGTTTTATACGGAAAAAAATTTAATAATATAGTTAGAAAAACCAAGGAAGGAATGCGACCTTGGGATAATAGTACTACACTATTAAGCAATAAATTTTGCCATAAAACGTGATTTCTGTGGTCGAGTGATATAAGCACACAGGAATAGTTACATATATACAAACAGAGATAGAGTTAGAATAAATCGGAGCAAGAGAAAGGGGTGGACGGACGAAAAGAGTGTTCGAGACAGAGCCTATATTTGACCTGTACGGGAACGAAGTAGAGTTTAAGAGAAGCGTAAAATCTTTCAAAAAGAAAACGTATTGGATAAAAGCTGTCTAAAATATAACCGACGACTCCTAGTCGTTTCTTATGAAGAAATGTTCATTTCATCTTTTGGCATGTTTATCAACCAAGATCCAGATGAACAAATTGTAAAGATGCATAACCAGCCAGAACTCTGTTCGGGCCCCTTTGTGTTATCCGTATTGTAAATATTCTGTAACCCATACCACACATACATCCACAAGGATTTATGAACACTACACGACATGAAGTAATTTCACTATATACACACTTATTATACGTATACAAAACGCACTTCATATATATATATATATATATATGCATAATATAGCCCTCGGCAATACAACATTAAGACGCTAAACCGGATTTTCTGAATAAAAAAAAACATACAACCTTAGCGTTAGTCTTTGCTTGTACCTTCACCCTTTGCAAGTCATCCATGAGACAGTATAGTTGTTTGCCCATAGCTGGTAAAAAATTTGAAAAATATTTCCAATTTGGGCGAAGCATATATGTTGCTAAAAATAATAAAACTCGTTTCTTTAAAGATTCCTCATTGTTAACTTTTACTATAAAATTGATGATAACATTCTAAATTTGTTTCTGGTGGCAGGGTAATCTAAGTTTCTACACTGACATGACACTTTAACACGTGAAATGTTTTCGTCTAATGGCTACAAAAATACACGAACTTTAATTTGTATGACCGGGCGAAGAATGTAGATTCATTCATACGTATACATTTTTAGAATATAATAATAGTAGCAGATGGAATTTCTAATTTTCCCGCTTAATATACAGTTAAATAGAAATACGATTTCTTTTGATTTTTCTTTATTTCGTATTGATTTTTTATGGGAGAAAATATTTATTCTTTGCAAAGTATTGGCTTATTGATTGCGTTTTCTACAGGTTTCATTTCGTTCAACTTGAAAGTAGAATCCATTTTTGGAGAATAAAAATATTTTCACGATTTTGATACATGAATGTTCAAGTCAAGCAATATTCTTTCACTTGCTTGCTATTATACTAGAATGAATAACTTTTGCTGATGATTTACGGAAATATATACAAATGTTAAGTGGATGAAAATTACTATCAGCTCTCGATTTGATGGAATACATTCAGCGATTGCTTGTTGAATAAGTATCTGTGCCGTAACACGATCGGTCTACTTTGTTAAAACTTTAATTAGTTCTTATTGGTCTATTTATCTGCCTATCTATTTATTTATCTATTGATATTATTAAAATAGTTTAGATTGAGAGGTATTTATTGTTTAGCTGCAGATGTTTACATAAATTCGCTAAGTTAAATAGAAAAAATGACTTTCAGCAGGTGCGTACGTGACAGAGGTCACGCGTTAAGAGACGGCTGCTTTTGATGGTGACGAAACGGAACTGACAGGTCAAGAAGTCAGAAGATTAGATTGAGAGGTGTGGGGTTGGTCACGAATGTAAACAGACGTACTCAAGTCCAGGAAGAAACTACAATCATGTAGACATGTAATGCAGACTCATAGTGAAGACCACTGAAATAAATTTATATTTAAAAAATATAAAGTGTTGTTCTGCGGTTTCACAAAAGAAAAAAAACAGTGTCTCAATCGGATATGGTGTTGGTAGTTCCATGTTTTAACAAAGAGGTCAGCAGCAGAGACGGAAAACCTCCTGGGGAAAGAAAAGATATGAAGCGTATGTATTCCTCTTCTTATAAAATATGATATACTTATGTAAATATGAACTGTACAAGATATAATATAATAGTATTGTCTATAAGTATATTAAAATCAGTTTATATTTAAGTCAGAAATAAAGATACAATATTCTTCGTGAGTCTGAATTACAATATTTAACTAAAATACTTTAAGTAAAGAAAGGTATATAAAATCATATTGATAATGATTTAAACAATGAAGATTGTGTACATTTCACACATTTAACTCGTCAAATAATAAAATGAAGTAAACACTATTGATAACATATTTACAAGTTCTGCGCGAAGATAGTACACTAATAAAAACGATTTCTCTATATACTTCAAACGTTAATTTATACACCTATCCATAAAAAAACATAGGGTATTGGATTAACTTCTTTTATATACACTATTTTCTATGAGAAAACTCAGAGGAAAAACAATCTTCTTTCAACATTGACTTTGATGACTAAGCGTTTACGAAAAAAAGAGACACGCTATTACTTTGTGCAATGAGAGAGCGTCTAAATATATACACATGTACGTTTATATTATTACATCTCTCTCTCTCTCTCTCTCTCTCTCTCTCTCTGTATATATATATGTATATATATATATATATATATATATATATGTATATATATATATATAGCGAAAGAGAGATGAATAAATAGATAAAGAGATAAATACCTAGATATTTTACCATGATTAATTCGTTCTGTATGAGTAATCCTGTCGGTATACAATTAGTTAGAAGTTGTATTTAGTCCGAAATCTAAAATATGATATATAACTAATTATATATCTATATCTATCTATCTATATATCTATATCTATATCTATATATCTATATCTATATCTATCTATATATATATATATACACAAACAAACACACACATATATATTTACACATTGATCACCACTTATCAAGGCCCGGAAGCCACTCAGTAATAAGGGTTATTGCAACATATATATATATATATGGTTAAATGATAAAATTGCCGCCATAGAAAAAAAGGATATGATTCAATTCCGTTTGATGAAAATCGTTTTTTTTTATTGCAGACAATATACTAGTTGGTCACTTGTGTACAAGTATTAAGAGCGATAAAACCTTTACTCCTGCTTGATAGTGACATGTTTAACGAGCGAGATTGGAGATGCTCTCTACTGATCCAAGTTGTGAAAAAAGAATCACTGCCAGCACTCTCAAGATTTAATTAGTTCTTATTGGTCTATTTATCTGCCTATCTATTTATTTATCTATTGATATTATTAAAATAGTTTAGATTGAGAGGTATTTATTGTTTAGCTGCAGATGTTTACATAAATTCGCTAAGTTAAATAGAAAAAAATGACTTTCAGCAGGTGCGTACGTGATAATATATATATATATATATATATATATATATATATATATATATATATATATATATATATATATATATATATATACAGGGTGTTTCAAAAGTCTTGGGAACATTACAAATGCGTATATCTCATGAACTATTCCAGGTAGAAAAATGAAACTGGTGCCATTTTAAAGCTTGCTTAATCAAGTTTTTGGTCATACTAATGATTTTTGTCTTATCTTTCCAGGTGCAGTAATGGCGTTCTCTAAACAAGACAAGCCATTTTGCGTCCTCCAATTTGCAAAGACTGAATCGTGGACATGTGTTCAGCGTGCATTTCGCAGGAAATTTAAAAAAGAAGCCCCTGAAAGGAAATCCATTGTCAGATGGCATGCTAAATTTGTGGAAGATGGGTGTTTGTGCCCAAGTAAGCGAACAGGTCGCCCTTCCATCTGAATGGCAAAGTTAACAAGCATAACACTCGCATATGGGGTACTGAGAATCCTCATGAACTTCTTGAGCACGAGCGAGATTCACTAAAAGTGAACGTGTTTTGTGCAATTTCCAAGAAAGGTGTCTATGGACCGTTCTTTGAAGAGGCAACTATCACTGGTGAATCCTATCTCAACATGCTGGAAGACTGGTTAATGGCTCAATTGGAAGAAGCAGAATCTGATGACTGGAGTCTTAGAGTAAGGCAGTTTCTTAACACAAGGCTGCCTGCTAGATGAATTGGGAGATCTGGGCGAGGTGATGACGTTCTCATGCCCTGGCCTCCTAGGTCTCCAGATCTTACCCCGTGTGACTTTTTCCTTTGGGGCTTTGTCAAGCAACGAATCTATGTGCCGCCCCTTCCAAGAGATATTGACGAACTAAAGGCTCGAGTAACGGCAGTTGTGGGAACCATTGACGTTAAGATGCTGGAACGCGTTTGGCAGGAAATGGACTATCGACTAGATGTCTGCCGTGTGACGAATGGTGCTCATATTGAGCAACTTTTAAGATTATCCACAAAACTTGAAACTTTAACCTTTCCAACGGTACCAATTTCATTTTTCAACTCCTAATAGTTTTTGAGTTATTAAAAATCTTTATGTTCCCAAGACTTTTGAAACACTCTGTATATGGTTAAATGATAAAGTTGCCGCCATAAAAAAAAGGATATGATTCAATTCCGTTTGATGAAAATCGTTTTTTTTTATTGCAGACAATATACTAGTTGGTCACTTGTGTACAAGTATTAAGAGCGATAAAACCTTTACTCCTGCTTGATAGTGACATGTTTAACGAGCGAGATTGGAGATGCTCTCTACTGATCCAAGTTGTGAAAAAAGAATCACTGCCAGCACTCTCAAGATGTTCTTGTTGGTGTGGTTTCAAGTGAGAGCAACATCACAGCTTAGAAGTCGGCTTGAAAGTAAACAGCAATGTGTACCTGGATGTGAAAAAAGAATGTGGTGATCCCCTGATGTAATCAGGTGGCCGTTGGCAGAACCTAGGTGTGGCAGCAAGACTCAGTGCCGACCCACAAATCAAAAAAACCCCGGCTGGCTTCACGCAGAGTGCTATCACTTTGCCCCCTTCTCTCACTGCCCAACTCCCTCCTCTCCCGACGTGAACCCGCTGCACTACTTTGTTTTATCATACGTCGAGAACATCACACACTTTACTTTTCACAACAGCCTGATCGCCGCCATCCAATCTCCCACCTGCGCTCGTGGAAAAGCAGACTCCAAGTCTAGATCGGTATTGATGTAGTGATTGAGGCTGAGTGCGGCTACATTGAATAAGTGCCAGCTCTACATAATTAAGGTACATGGATTGATTTTTTTTAAATAAAAGTTTTAAAATAAAGTTGTAGTTTTGTTTATTTTAAACCGAGGGTTTCATCGTTCTAACCTATATATACCGATGTTGTGTTTAGTTTCCAATAGTATTAAATTCGCTATAAAACATCAAACCTTTATGAGGCTGGGAAGTTAGTGTCCTTTAAATTCTAATTATTGCTTATATTTTTGATACAAACATATATATATATATATATATATATATATATATATATATATATATATATATATATTACTAGACTACCCGTAACCCGTTGGGTCAGTATATTATATTAGCTATGGAATTAATGTATGACCTAATGAATATAGTTTTTGTAACATAACAGAAAAATTTCTATGAAAGTATATAAAAATGAAGAAAGAATATAAATAGATTTCTATGAGTTCTTATGTTTATAATTGTTTATTTTTGAAAATAAAAAAAAACTTACAGCCATTGAATTATAAGTTGTTTGTCATACTTATAGGTAAATGTGCACTGAACAGATACCGGCACTTGATGCCGAGTGTGGATCCTGCACAAACATTGACCTATTTATAATATCTCGCTGTTTTGAGCATTGGCTTTTCAGTTTTGGCTTTAGAGTTTAGGGCGATTTCAACCATTATCACTGCATGATCAGCGTTCCCGAGTGGGCTGTGGGCCTTCGTTATGCAGTCATCGGGAACTGTGGTCAAAAACAGATCTAGAAGTGATGCGTGTTGTCCTTCCTTGTCAGGGAAACGGGTTGGAAACGTAACAATTTGTGATAGCGAGTGAGATATAGTGAAGCTATGAGTTGTGCTGCCCGCTGCATCTGTGTAAGTAGAGAATCCAAGCCAGTTTTTGTGGTGGACATTAAAGTCACCAAATTCATGTATTTGTGCGATAGTGTCGAGGGACAGTGCCGTGTCTATGCTGCCAGAGACTTTGTTTATTATGGTGCAGTCCTGAGTCGAGGGAGAGCGGTAGAGAAAATAATAGTAGCTAATATTGTGTTGCATGTTTAGTCTAAAGCACATAAAGGCTTGGTTATCCATTGTGAGTGTTCACATTGTCTTAAGATGTTCATGTTTGTGGAGATAGCATATTGGAGACATAAGCAGGGTATATATAAAGAGAGAGGCAGTACTATATATATATATATATATATATATATATATATATAATAGACAGTGTACATGTTACTACAAGAGAGTCTAGCCAGTGATTCAATGAGAGGAGATTTATGAATATATTGATAGATAGACTGAGAGATAGTGTGTTTGGCATTTACGTTGACAGTTGTACATATAATATAAACACGTTACCTTCCTCGTTGTAATGATTAACGCAGAAAGACGGCAGTTATAAAAAAACATGATCATTTATTCTTCGACCGGTCGGAAATGATTCTGTATTTCAGGGATTCAAAGTTGGTACATGGTTATCTCTAAACCCTCTCGCTTCCAGAGGGTGCCTTGACTCTAACCGAGAATCGGTCGTATCTCCTCTGCTTCTCTGATCTGACTCTCTTCTATGGCTTCTTTTCACTGACTGGTTCTGATTCTGACTTCTCTAACTCACTTCATAACTCCTGACGTCACTGCATGACCAAGCACGTGCATATGAAACACATGGCACGGCATGCCTGCGTGTTTAAGCATGCATTGTTATTCACATGTTTCTTACAAAGCCGACCCTCTAACCTAATTTTCGTAACCCACTTTACAAATAACATTGTCCGTTTTTAAATTCCTTATTTTAGTTTTCATTTTTATAACGAAATCAAAATTCATCATTACATTCCTTTTTCAATAAAAAAGATATCTAACTATTTTGTGTGAGCTAAACAATGGCAATTCCTCATTCGTTATGTTCAATAACATTTTGTATTTATTTTCTGTATTTATTTTAACTTATGATTGGAATTCTCAATTCCAAGTCTAGCTTCGCAAGTTCGAATCCTTGACTATCCTATTTCATATTTACATTTAACTAATTCCCTATTTTTTTACTTACATGAAAAGCGGATAGCCATTATCATGTAACACACTCACACATATATATATATATATATATATATATATATATATATAATTCCTCTCATAAGTTTGCTTAGTTATAACAATGATTTCAGATAAATCGAGTATATATACACTATATCCATTTTACTAGATATAAATAAAAGTAATCAATTACAAAGTTAAAATTAGGACTCGAACATTTGCGATTTTAACTCTTTAAACGCAAGTTTCGACAAAACGTAATACTCTACAAGATATCTCATACTTAGAAACATTCAGAATACTTAATACAATCGGACAAAATTTACTACAAATAAAATTATATTTATACCTGAGTTACTTACTGTGTTATTCATGAATGTCGGAAGTAGAAAAGGTATGAGATAGAGTTCTAATTTTTACTGTGCGATTTTTAATTAAATGTTCGAAAGGGGCATTGAAAACACATGGAATTACGATTGTCTTGACTGTGATTACCTTTTCGAGTTCTATAAAAATATGTCGTTCATATTGTTAATTAATTCCACATTAATTATTTAGAGATTTTAAATAGAATAGGTGTGATACTCATCAAAGCTGATCAGTATTAATTCTGAGACAATCAACAGAGTTTGTGCATACTTAAGTCAATAACGATAAAATAAACTAGTTGACGTTCTCGTTGGACAAGTAAGGCATTGACATACACTTGTAGCAAATGCGGATTTATATTGTTATTATTATAATTTTTATTATTGATCTTACGGATGGTTGTTAAAAAATCCTTATTTCATTTTGACTATTTGTAAGCAATGGATTTTTGTACCTGATATCTCCTAAAATAAACTCCACAAACTGTCTGGATGTTAAGAAGTATATTCGCCTTGCCGTGTCCTTGACGGAGCCAGGCACAAGAGCCCTTGTCACACTAGTTCAACAGGAAGCATCTCGTTTCTGCAAAACTTGCCATGTTAATTAACACTGTATCTTCAATAAGTCTTTAGCCAATTTTCGTATGGACATTTTTTATGATAAACACACATGAAGCTTTAGTCCCCTTCGAAGTAATATCATCCGGCTGCAATGCACTTGTATCGTTTCAACAACTTCAACAAGGCCTCATGGAAGTATTTCTCGTGTGAGCGTATCAATGGCTTTCGTCACTGCGTCTTTCCTCTCCTCGATTGTGTTATAACGACAGCTTTTATGGTTTCCATGAGCTTAGGCAATAACCAAATGTCACAGAGAGCAAGCTCTAAACTATAGGGAAGATGAGGAACTGTGTTGATGCTCATCTTGGTCAAATATTATGTTCTAAGTTGTTGACTAAAGCCATCATGAGAATCTTTCACACCATTCAGGCCCTCGCTAATAATTTTGTTTACAGTTCCCAAACTGATCAAACTGTGCAATTACTGTCTCTATACACACGGCCGTCCTTATCCATGATTTATTTTATTTGGCCAATAAATTCTGGTGTTTAAATTTTCTTACTCCTCCCACACATCTAATCGTCCCTCACAGGTGTTCATGCTAACCTTGACTCTCTTAGGCCACTGAAAAATTGATACTCGTTTCATGCAATATGAATCAAACGCAGTCTAACGCATTTCATACGTTTCTCTGGGATTTTTATCAAGTTTAAGATGGAATATTATTGCATTTCCTCCTTTTAACGCAGAGTGTTTCAAACTTCTTGACTTTTTATATTTCAGGCTTTACCTTACGGACCCCCTTATAAACGATTATGAAATTGACGCTTCGGCAGTAAAATGTCCGATTGCTTGGTGTCGCCTTTCGTCCGATAACCGTGGCATGATAACGACTGGGCGTAATCTGCATTTCTCACCGGTTTTTAATCAGCCGTAAGCCAAAGATCGATCGGCTGTGATGTTTATTCTACTGTCAACAATATTAGCAGCTAGGAGCGAGAAAAGTCCGTAATACTTAAAATATTAATATTAAATGAAAACAGCAATATTATTGAATATTATTAGCATTAAAATATACCGCTGCTAGTATACTACGTATATCCTTTGGATACTTTGCCTCCAACATGACTGCCTTTGTCTGTATTGCATGACCCCCACTTTTTTAACTCTACCTCCCAAACTCTAAACCCTAACGTGTAAGTATACTACACTGTTACTTACATCCTCTCGCCTGATCCCAAACCAACTGCCTTATTTCCTTAACTGCCATGAAATCTAATCCATTGAACATAACTTAGAGGGGACCTAACTCTCAACCTTAAGCCCTGATAGACTAACTTCTCGTAAATCGATGCACATTAACACCTAAAGATTTCTTAGCCATGCTTCTGATTATACTAAACTTCTAAGTAAATACTTAATTGAGCATATATCTTATCTTTCAGTCGTATTAAATACTCAGTCTGGGCACCAAATTTTAATTTCTGGTATTAAGTAGATCATACTTTAACATATTATCCTATTCCCGAACTTACAAAACTATATCTAACCTTGAACAAACTCGTCTCTCAAACCAATGCTGTTTATAATTTAGTACTTCCACTGCATGTATTCGTACCTATCCCTTCTGCCATTAACAATGGAAAGTTTAGTAATGTCCTTTTAGTCACTTCGAGGAGTAAAATCTTACAGGAGATGTTAACCTAAATAATCTTTTTTTTTTCAGTAGATATTAACCCAATAAACCGATTAATATTAACTACCCATGCAGGGTTGCAGAAATATCTTATTAGGGCCCAGGCGCGGGGCGAACCCTTTCGGTGCTAATGGACCCGTAGATTTTCCCAGGTCATCTGTCTAGGAGAAGCAAAATCTAGGGGAGGGAGGCCTCTTCAGTTCTGGATGACAACCTTCCGAGAGCTGGTGACTCAAACAAATCACCGGTTGGCAAACCTAAACTGCGTAAGGGGGAGATAGGCTCTGTCTATCGCCCGGCTCACATACTCCTTCTTTGCCTATTAGCCAGGCATAGAGGTTCTATCACAGGAACTCGTCAGAATCGCCCAGTAGTTGACCTTGTTTCCTGACTAGGGCAACGAACGCTGTTTTTTCCCGCTCCCGCCACATCCCATCCCTCAATACTGGACACTATGGGGGTGCTTCAGTACCATATATGTCGGTAGATTGGACTGGGCTGACTTTGCCTAATGGATTGAGGGTACCGGATTGACAGTTTCCTGGCTGCTGTTGCCGATTGATAGTACAGGAGCCCCAATCTTTTGGTAGCGCTTAGAGCGACTGCTCCATCAACAGTTGTATAATATCGGGATGTTTGTAGTGCCATGTCTCGCATGGAAAGGGACCCTGCACTCATTCCCTGTGGACTTTTCTGAGGCCACAATCCTGTGGGTGAGGACAGCTGATCGTCTACTTGTGTTGTTTGTCTGATATTCTGCACAGCTACTTGTCCAGCACCCCCCACTCCCTCACCTCAACCGAAAATTTTAAATTAAACAAAATGAAATGAAGCTTGAAGCAAAAGTTACGTTTAAACCAGGACCAAACTCAAAGAAAACCAACCTGCCTCCTCTCTTGAGGCTTGCATATACGAATATCCGCGGGCTTAGAATAAACTTAGATGATTTTGAATCATATCTCCTTGTAAAAACCTCGGATATCTTAGCATTAAGTGAAACTAACCTATACTCCTCCGTTCCCTCTAACCACTTTAACATGCCTGGTTATCTGCCATTCTGCCGTAAGAACTCGGATAAACATATGCTATATTCGTAACACTCTCCCCCTGACTAAAGAAATAAAACTAAAAACAGACGACCAGACCTTTATGTGCTTTAGACTAAATATGCAACATAATATTAGCTACTTGTATTTTCTCTATCGCTCTCCCACAACCCAGGACTGTGCCCTAATAAACAAAGTCTCTGACAGCATAAATATAGCACTCTTCCCTGATACTAGCGCTGAATTACATGTATTTCGTGAATTCAATGTCCACCAAAGTAATTGGCTTGGATTCTCTCATTACACAGACGTACTTGGTAGCACAACACATAGCTTTGCTATATCCCATTCCCTATCTCAGACGGTTACATACCCAACACGTTTCCCAGACCAGTAAGACCAACATGCCCCACTTCTAGATATATTTCTGACAACAGTTCCCGATGATTGTACAACAAATGTCCACAGCCCACTCGGGAATGCTGATCACGCTGCGATAATGGTAGAAATCACTCTAAATTCTCTCCCTAAAACTGAAGACCCACTACTCAAAACAATGAGGTATTACCAAAAGGCCGACTGGGAAGCCATCAGGCAACTCATCAGAGATGCCCCATGGCATATATATTTTCTCTCCCAGCTGAACAGTGTGCAAATGAGACCACTGAATGGTTAAAAACTGCAATTGAGGTACATGTTCCCACACGGAAATTCTATAGCAAACCACTCTCCTCAATGGTTTACCTCTGCTTGTACTGCTGCTATTGCTCAAAGGCAGCAAGCGTTACACAGATTAAAACGGCATAAGTCCAGTTCAAACAGACAAGTATATAGAAGCCAGAAATAATTGTAATGGAGTAATCGCGACAGCTAAGACAGATTACACTGAAACCACCAGGAAACACATTGAAACGTAGGAATTAGGAACCAATGATTTTTATTAAATCTACAACAGTGTATTAAATAATGGGCAGTCAAAGATTCCCCCCTATCAAACAATCATGAGGTTGCTTGCACGGCAACCGACAAAGGAAATCTACTTGCCAGTCGGTTTGCCTCAAACTCCATACTGGACACAGCACACCACTCACTCCCCGACTTTCCTTTGCAGACAGACGCCACACTAGACGATTTGAAAATCACCCATCCCCAGGTGCACGGCATCATAAAAAACTAGACACCTCAAAAGCATGTGGACCAGATCTCATCCTGGCTGTGCTGATAAAAAATGCTCTGCTGAGATTGCTCCAGTTCTCTCTAAACATTACATTAAATGCTTTAGCGAATCTTGCTTTCCCGACTGCTGGAAAACCGCTTCTGTGGTACCAGTCTTCAAAACATTTGGTGAAAGATCTGACCCACTAAATTATTGCCCCATTAGCCTCCTCCTACTTTTCGCCAAAATATTTTAGTCCTTAGTTAATCAAGCCCTAGTCCAGCATCTAACAGCTGCTAAACTCCTGACAGACAAACAATATGGATTCGGACAAGTCCGTTTCACAGCAGATATATTTACTGTAGTCTCTGAAAGTATATACCGTTCACTGGAAAAACAGGATAGGGTAGAGCGGTATCCCTTGATATATCTAAGGCTTTTTACAGGGTATTGCACGATGGTCTTCTAAGGAAAATTAGATCATTTGGTATCACTGGAAGAATACACAATGTAATTAAATCATTTTTAAGTAAGAGAAAAATCCAAGTTGTCCTCGACGGTCGAACATCTAAACGATATGATATAAATGCGGAAGTACCTCAGGAGTCTATCCTTGACTTTTATTGTTCATAAATAACCTCCCTGATAAAATTGTTTCGGAAATGGGTATATTTGCCGACGACACCACCCTACGAGGCATGAGGTTAAAACAAATGAACAAATATCTAAGGAAACGGCAGAAACACTAGAGGATGACCTCCAATCTGTAGTAGAATGGGGACAAAAAATTGATGGTCACATTCAATGCTGCCAAGACTAAGCTTGTTGCCTTCAAAAACTACAAGAAACCTTTTCTACCACTAATAGCAATGGCTAAGAATACACTGCCTGAAAGTACTTCCTTTAAACTCCTCGACCTAATGTTTACAGGGAACATCAACTGGAATATATACATTGAGAGCATTGCCAAGGCTGCTGCAAATAAGGTGGGCTCTCTCTACCGTGACAGAAAATTACTTACGCCTGAAAGCATCCTGTACCTTTATAGAGCCACCATTCGCCCATGTACGGAGTATTGCTGTCACATTTGGGCTGGTGAATCTACTGCTTGTCTCTCACTCATGGGCAGGGTTCAAAAGAGAATCGCCAACCTGATAGATCCCGAACTGTAATCTAAGCTTCAGCCTCTGTCCCATCGACGAAATGTTGCATCCCTCTGCCTGTTCTACACATACTTTAATGGTGGCTGCTCTGACGAACTGCAAACACTTGTACCTCCTCGACGTGATTACGCCCGATAAACAAGACTATCAACTAAGTCCCACCCATTTACAGTAGAGATCCCTAGGTGTAAGGAAGCCTTTTACTCCAATAGTTTCTTCGCCAGAACTGCAAGTCTTTGGAACTCCTTTCCGGGATACTGCTTTCCCAACTCTACTGATATGCAGAAATTCAAGTGTAATACTCATCTACTCATCTCCATTCATAATGCCCCCACAAATTGTCCCGATAGTAGCCCCCTTCTTCAAAGTGGCACTTGCCTTGTTTGGGGTGAAGATTGAATAAAAAACAATAACAAATATAATTTTATTGTAAATTACACACACGTAGGATTTTTCAATACACACTTAGTGAGAAGGATGTGCTTGCTTGGCTTTGCACAAACTGTCAATTCTTGGCGATATTACTGGAAAAATATACACGTAAGTCACTTTCTGGAGTAAGTCTGGATCTGTCTTTGTTTTTCCGATTGGTCAGTGCCGAAAATCCTGCTTCGCATAAGTATGTTGTTGCGAACGGTAACAGCATATTAACTGCCTTTCGAGATAACAATGGATATTCGGAGGCTACAGTGATCCAGAATTTCGAAACTTGTTACTGCATAAAACTGATTTTAAACTTCCGTCGCATGTAATTTCCGCAAGTTTTTCCAGTTAATTCCCTGTCAGCATGCTATCGGCTATTTCAACATTAAACGGATTTCTGATCCAGTAAAATTTTTTAATATTATCTGAAATATCTTTCGAGAAATATTTGTCAAAATGTTCGGCTAGTGATATCAAATGTTGTTTAACATCTACAATTAGCAAATCAACATTAACTGAATCGTTGTTGCCGAGATATTCGTCCAGTGTAGGGAACATATCTAAAGTTTTCTTACTAACTTTTGTAGTCCATATATTTAGTTTTTTCTTGAAGGCTTCTATTTTGTCATGACTAAATAAAATATTTTAATTTCTTCCTTGTAGTGATAAATTCAGTTTATTAAGTTTGTTGAATATATCTGCGACAGAAGCAACTTTGCAAAGCCACATTTTATCGGACATTATCGAAACCAGTTCAGCATCATGTACACACAGAAACATCAATAGTTCTTCTCAAAGTTCAACTAAACGCTGAATTACTTTACCTCGTGATAGCCACTTTACCTCTATATGAAACAACAGACTTGAATGTTCAGCCCCCATCTCACCACAGAGTATTGCAAAGAAACAACTAAACAGTTGTCTGGTTTTAATGAAATTTATCACTTTAATACAAGATGACAAGACTTCGGACAAAGAAGTATCCACTTTTTTGGCAACCGGAGCTTCTAGATTAATCATGCAAGGTATTGTAGTGATATTAGCTGTTACTTTCTTAACATGCCCCACAACACCTGAGTGAATACCGGTCACTGACACCGCCCCATCTATACATATGCCAACACACTGACTCAATAACAAGCCTGATTTAGAAGGAAAAGCGTTCAATACTTTAAAACTTCCACACCAGTCGTTATAGTGGGCATAGGATGGCAAAATAGAAAATCTTCAAGCATTTACTTTTGCAACCATATCCCAGATACACCATAAGTTGAGATCCACTGGTAATACCTGTGCTTCATAAAATTGTAATGCAAAAATACATGTTTCCACTTTCACTTTCAATTAACTGAGTTTTTATATCTTCTGACATATCTTCTATTCTTTGCGCAATTGTGTTATCTGACAATGGCACAGCTTTCAATTTCGCAGCACATTTTTCATCCAAAACTGCCTCACACATGTCTATTGCACAGGGCAATACAAGTTATTCAGCAATATTATGGGCCTTCTTACCACGAGCCAATATCAGTGCCACGAAATAAGATGCCCGTAATAACCTATGGTTGGATGTTATAGACATTGTAAAAGTTTTATCTGCTTTAAATAATCATTCCTTTTTCTTTAAAAAAATCTTTGGTTTTGTGGCAAATTGAGGATGTAGTGTTGTTAAATGTCGCTGCAATTTAGCTTCAGGGCTTCATTCGACAACAACTTATGACAAAGTAAACACTGTGGTCTGTTAGCATTAGACACACTTTCAATGAATCCAAATCGAATATACTCCGCATCATATTTTCTTAATTTGTGTTTCTGAACAATCTCTTCTGTCTCTGTATCAGATTCAGAGATGATTTCATCTTGAATTTTCCGTTTCAAAAATTTATCTATGGGTAAAATTTCCACCCTGAAAAAGAAAAAAAATAGCTCACATATTTTTCGTATAAATAATGCAAGCTTAGTCATTTAGGAACATAAATAAGTACAAATCAGATATTCAGACATTAAGAATTCCTGACCCGCTATCAATGCTCAAGCCCCGTTGTAATCCTGCTCTGTACTACGCAGGAGATTTAATTTTGTGTAACAACGCAAGAACACAAAATCGCATATATTTCAACAGCAATAACAAATAACAACTCTTTACATTTTTATAAAAGTTCAAAATCAGAGGAAAAAGAAAAATACATTTCATAAAATGAAAACTTTGGAGTGTAGGATTTGTGCCGATCAAGTACCTTGCTTCCCTTTTCATTGTTGACCTGTACGTACTGTAAACACATGTATTAAATGTTCAACTGAAAAAGGAATTTTATTGTATTAAAGAGGTTAAACGTAGTTTAAAATATAATACCCAAACAAAACGTTTATTATTTCAAACCATTTTGACATTTTAAATTAAAAGAAACGCACACATCAGTAATTAAGTCAATGCTAAAGTACATATAAAAGAATAAAGAAAGTAATAAAAAATATTTAAAATAAAAAGGCCAGTATAATAAAGTATCAGAAATAAACTACAACTATTTATTTAAAGAAATTCTTCCGTATGTTTGCTAATAAATAAAATCATTACGAAAGGACAACATATTTTGCATTTGTTTTAATTATGAAGTTGGTTAAAATAAGATGTTATAAACAATAAGTAACAAGTATTTTAATATTACAAATCATAACTACGTACATTAAATTAAAACTATCAATAACTTTATTTTAACATTTTTAATGCTTCTACAAAGAAATATAAAATGTGTATCAATCACGATAATAAAAGAAACAAATTTTGTTAAAAATACACATTTTGAATTTTTAGTGCGCCAGTTGCATGGTATATAGATAAGTAATTATCAGAATAAAAAAATAACAAATGTTTAAAATAGATTTAGTTTACCACATTTATTAATTTATTATTAAACATTTATTAAATTAAAACTATCAGACGAAATTTAAAATTTGCGGTGTTGATGGGGGTCCATTAAAGGAAAGAGCTTACATTTAACTACAAAAGGAAAATTTTAGGTAAATACATTTACAGATTATAAGAAGAAAAATATCGATTAAAAATATATATAAACTCAAATTACCCATAAAAAGTCTTTGCTGTCCGGCCACGGACCCATGTCTTGTCCTTGCGGACTACCGTTTGAAAACTCCTGTTTTAACGTGTTTTCAGGTTCAGATTGAATTTTTGAGATTCACCAGCTGTGACAATCACGCTTTAGTAGGGTTTATTTCACTTCATTTAAACCTGAACTCAGAAAAATGGCCAGTTATTTCATAAAATGTATAGCAATAAAATACGGAATTTTCAAGAGTCTACAGCAATTTTTAATCTCTGTACCAAAAAAATCTGGAAACTTATTGAATGGAGCCTGGTAATGAAATAAATAACATGAAAGAAAATCTATTTTGCGTGAAAGTGAAGAGTGTTTTGATACTCTATAAGTAGACCACGGGTCATCAGAGTTTGGGAAGCTGATTTAGTTTCTGAAACGAAGACTAAAAATAAAACCACAATCGCAGTTAAGACTGGTGAACGTGTGCCTACAGAAATGTAAGCATTTGTCACGATTGACGTCTTTTTATTGCTTGACTAACGAATTGAAAAGTGAAAGCTGATTTTGAACAAATAACGTGAGGCTCGTTAGTGAAAAAGAATGCTGATTGTAACATATTGATTGGAGCTGAGTTGAATGCCGCATCTTTTAGAAGAAATCAAAATCTATAAGTCACTGGGTTGGTAAACGGACAACTGCTTATGGAAGTAGTTCACGCTACAATATATCTCGCAAATCATATCAAATATATTTTCAGCATATAGCAAGAAAAGCTGCTTAACAGTAACGTTAGATTTGGGGGAGTCTTGTTTATAAAAAAACACACATGATGACGAATGTCTACTGACACTAGAGCATGATATAAAAAAAGATAAATGCTGTATGCTCAAACATTTCATTCTGTCTATAACATTAAATTACACCATCATCTTAAATTATTCTTAAATTGGCGACACCGATTTATGCAATCACTTTAGATGTTGAGAGCTAACAAAATGCTAGAATAAAGTAAGTGACACCAATTTTAAGGTCGAAATTGCGATTAACTTTCCACTTTAATTCGGCCATGCCGGACAGAATGATAGAATGCTAACGCCTTAAATTAAGGGTCCTGCTCGAGATCCGTATAAAATCACAAGTCCAACAGACTTATTACTGAGTTCGACAAGATACATAGGAAAGTTAGAGGTTACACTGACCAAAATGTTGTGCTTATGACAGTCAATATGAGAATAATAATTCGAATAATCCTAAAAATACAAAACATCAATCTTTATCTCAAAATTACAGAAACATATACTCACCATTGTCGTATTTTTTCTTTTACTATAACGGAACTTTACAATTGGCATCACCATGGACGGGGGAAAATTAAGGGGAGCATGCGACAATTATTTATGAAAACCGTTTTAATGTGATTTTAAAGACTTAAAGTATAATATGTGATTCTCCCTTCGTTATAATAGTAGAAATCAATAAAGTTGTGGGTCATTTTTCACAAGCAATTTTGGGAAGCTGTATATCTCCTACATAAAATCAACCTTGTGTCTATTTTGGTTGACATATTTTGTCATTAATTTTTTTTCTTTACTTATAAAGCTTAAATATCAAAGCCAGGCATGAGTATGTGATCCACTATTGCACACACCATAGTAAAGATACCATCAAATTTGGTGTCGCAATTTATCACGCATTCTCCATTTTGTTAATAAAAGGTCGTTGATAAACATGTATCAGTGTTGTCTCTGTTTTTCTAAGAAATATTAATTTACGTATAACATCTCTCTCTTTCTTTTTTCTCTCTCTTATCTTTCTCTGTATTTCTCTTTTTCTCTGTCTGTCTGTCTGTCTGTTTCTCTCTCTCTCTCTCTCTCTCTCTCTCTCTCTATATATATATATATATATATATATATATATATATATATATATATATATATATATTGGCAGCAACACATTATTCAAGCACGTCTGTTGAACACGACGGAGTTATTCTTTTTTTTCCGATCTCTCTGGATATCTTTTCCATTTGCTGAGCGGTCTATATAATTTCGGAAGGCATATTGTGTAAAATGGCGCCCAAAATGTATTGCTCGGCTATACTTTTCAAGCGCTTATAAACCGACTATATACCAGCACAGTATTCTATTGAGCACTCTTTAATAAATATGTGAGTTTGATTGAATTAATCGATGCAACTATTATATATATATATATATATATATATATGAATGTATATATATATATTTTATAAAGCCCCCCCTCTTTGGGTTGAGCACTGTCGTAAATAATCTCACTCGCTACTTAATTTGGCTGAAAAATGCGAAGCTCGCGGTTTGTTTACAGACAAACGTTTTAGCACTTAACAAGTGGCGGACGGATGTTTATTTAAATAGACATTCGGACAGATTAGTTACGGGCACCGCTTCCATGGTCAAGGGGTAGAACTGCCGACTGTCATCACGACGGTTCTAGGTTCGATCCTCGGCTTGGGATAGGTGCTAGACTAGCGGCACTAATGAGTTGTGATACAACGAAACAGGACAGTATGCCGATGACTATATATATATATATATATATATATAATAGTTTTATCGGTTAGTTTCAATGAAACTAACGTAATTATTAAACAGTGCTCAATGAAAACTGTGCTGGTATATAGTCAGTTTATTATACAAATATTATTGGATACATATGTGCATACATGTTTCAGTAGAATCCCTCTTCAAAGATAACTTACCTATAATGTCTTATTACTCGTGTTTTAAACGTTTTTTTGTTAAATACGTCTGGTATTATCCTAAACTAGCCTTTAAATAAGATGACCCAATCAAAAAAAAAACATAAGCTGACCTCACAAGTTGCATTATTGAAACGTAATAATAAGTTTAATCTCGAAGGTTCTATCGCTAGGAACCAAAAGCAAAAAAAAAAAAAGAAGAAAACACGGATAAATATGGGAGAGGAGACTATCGTAAAATTCTATTATAAACTGGGAATGGGCAAAGTACGTAGCTATAAATAAGTCCCTCTTACCGCTTTTTTTAATCGAGAGTAGATAATGCATGTGGATGTGTTATCGGCAGCTCCAGTAACTCTCATTTCTCCTTTTTTGTCCCTCCTCATTTCAAATTGAGTGATGTTTCTGACAAAGGGCGAAGAAAAAGCTGCTTCCCAGGTTGGTAGTACTTCGTGAACAGTAGTCTGAGATGTCGGAAATTTTCTGTCTCTATGTCTATCCTTGCGGCCATGTCACTAGTAAGGGTGTTGGAGGTAAACGTTTTCATCTGGGATGACGTTAACCGCCTGATAGTCAGGGACCCGAACCTTGGCTTAACCACTAAGGAGGCTGTCCTATCAGCAGGTGCAAAGTACTGGGGCTGCTGTATTGCAATTTGGTGAATTGATTCTGGACCATGGAGTTGTCTCTGGTGGAGCCTCTCGATGCCATACTAGTGGGTAATTGTTACGGCTTTACCTTATAATGTACTACAAAAAAATCCTGTCTTTCCTCTCTTACTTTCCCTCTCTGTTCTGCTCTAACCAAGTATGCTGACCTGTTCTACAAACCCCAAAATCCTCAACATGAAATATCTCAAAAAAGAAAACACGAATAAACCTAGAACCCCATCCTCGTAGACCCCTACTACCATATCTCCTCAACATCAGGGGTCTACGTTCTAACCTTCCAGAGATTGAAACCCACTTACAGGAGACGAAACCTGACATATTCTTTCTAACGAAACTGGAATAGGGCCGACCCCCCCCCAGTAGATGAGTTCATAATTAAAGGATACTCTAACCTAACATCTAAATCTGACCCCAAGATCGCCACGGGCATGGAATATGTGCCTACATTAAAGATGGATTCCTGTGTGGCAGGGATATCTCCAGAGAAAACCCTAATCTACCTTAAATGTGCTTCAGGGTAGCACTTGCTTACACCACCGCATTTATATTTGCCCTCTATCGCCCCCACAACAGTGGAGTTACTGTCTTTAAGAGTATACAGAAAAAATTGACCACATCCTGTCTGCTCATCCCTCGGCTAACATTCACATTTGCGGTGACTTCAATGTCCATAATGTGGCTGAGCCACTCAAATAAAACTGATGAGGAGGGGAGGTTCTGTCATGATTTTGCCATTGCCTATGACCTCACTCAGATTGTTCGCGAGCCTACCCGTGTGCCCGATAGTACCGGTCAGTTCGCAAGCCTCCTAGACCTTTTTCTATCAACTTCCCATGAGCTATGTTCATGCTCCGTTCTATCTCCTCTGGGATCCCCCGACCACTGCGTCGTATCAGTTAAGATAAAAATGAAATATAATAAATCTACAGACGTACCTCTCCACCGTACTGTATACCGATACTATATGGTGAACTGGGATAGCTTCCGTACATTCATATCTGATCTCCCTCTCCATTCCATATTTAAAAAAGATGTCCTCTATAGTATCAGATCTGACCGAATGGTTACTTGTAGGCGAGGCCCATTCATACCATCCAAAAAAAATCCAACAAAAACCTAACAGCCAGCCATGGTTCTCCCCCGAATGTGCTGTAGCCATCGCACAGAGAAATCACTTTTTCCATAGCTACCAGCGTAATATATACACTGAAACTAAAGCTGCTTTCAGAACCGCCAGCAACCACTGTAAAAGGGTAATAAAAATGCAAGAAAACAATATGCGCAATCCGTTAAGTCCAAAGTAGCTGAGCAGCGGCTTGGTTCCCACCAGTTCTGGCATATAGCAAATAGGATCTTGAACAGAAACGTGCGCTCTATCCCAACCATTATCAATGGACCAGAGGTCATATCGACAGCATGCGACAAGGCCAAACTATTTGACAAAAACTTTGTGACAAATTCTACCCTGTGTGACGAAGGCCATCAACTCCCCATATTCCCTCCTATAACAGACAACACACTATGCAACATATAAATATATGTGCGTGAGGTCGCAAAGCTAATCAAGAACCTTGACTCCAGTAAAGCAACTGGTCCCGAAGGTATTCCAATTATAGTGTTAAAAAAATTACAACCAGAACTTGCCCCCATACTTTCCAAACTGTTTAAGCGTTGCCTTAAGGAGAAGTGCTTCCCAACACCCTGGAAAACATCATCAGTATGCCCTGTATTTAAGAATTCAGGTGATAAGTCATCTCCCTCTACGTAGAGACCAATAAGTCTCCTGTGTGTCATGAGTAAGTTTCTGGAATCCACATAGTAGTCAACCACCTCAGCAGAAATAACCTTCTTGGCGACACGCAATATGGTTTCCGCTCTGCTATATCTACAACAGATGTGCTAACGGTTATATCTCATAGGATTAGCGAATCTCTCAACAAAGGCTTCATTTCTAGGGCAATTGCTCTCGACATATCAAAGGCCTTCGACAAGGTTTGGCATAAAGGCCTACTACACAAGATTTCCAGCTACGGTATAACTGGAAATGTTTTCTCAATCATTAAATCATTTCTCTCAGATAGGCTCATAAGAGTAGTTGTTGATGGGCAGAAATCAGAGGCCTGCAGTATTAATGCTGAAGTCCCTCAGGGGTCCATACTGTGCCCAACTCTCTTCCTGATCTACATCAATGATCTCCCAAAACACATACTAAAATCTTTCGTTGACATCTATGCTGATGACACGACCATCTATGGCAACACATCAAAGGCCGTAAATGATGATGTTCTCTCTGATTCTCTCTCCTCTGATCTTGAGCGCGTGGTACAGTGGGGAAAGAGGTGGCGGGTTACCTTTAATGCATCTAAATCCAAGCTCCTATCTCTACATCATAAACGCTCTGATCCCCATGTGGCAACAATTGAAATGGATGGTTCTAGTCTAAGGGAGGCCCCAGGATTTTATAAGCTTCTGGGTTTGACCTTTACACCTGATCTTAAATGGAACACATACATCAAATCTGTGGCCAAGGTTGCTGGTAAAATGGTGGGATCCTTCTACCGCTCCAGAAGATATCTCACTACTGATGCAATTCTCTATCTATATAAAAGCCAAGTACATCCAAGGATGGAGTACTGCTGCCACATCGGGGGCTGCGGGGGCTGCAAAAAAAAAGCTTAATCTGCCTTGGCGGAGTACAGAATAGACTTCGTGGCTTAGTGGGGATGCCCTTTTCTCTACCCTGCAACCTCTCTACCACAGAAGAGACGTAGCGATCCCGTCATTGTTCTATCGTTATTTACATGGCAAGTGCTCGTCTGAGCTCCATTCTCTGGTCTCCCTCGCCTATCTTTATCAAAAGCACCCGACTAGCTGAAACCACCGTCAATAATTTTCCCCACTCCTTATCTGTGCCTAAATCAAAACGTAGACACCATGAACAAACTTTCTTTCTTAGAACTGCACGCCTGTGGAACTCTGTTCCGCTTGCCTGTTTCCCTCCCGAGTTCAACCTGGATGTCCAACACAAACAAATTCCTGATGAACCCCCCCCTAAGTAATGCCACCTTACCAATTCTCCAATACTATATATATATATATATATATATATATATATATATATATATATATATATATATATATATGCAGTATGTGCTCCCCAATTATGTCGGCATTGCTTGCTATCATTCAGAACCTACACTTTCCAATGTTATATATAACAATGACAACTCGTGAGAGGCGCGAAGTTGAAAATTTCGATCTTTTGAAAATTCCACGCGAAGGCACCCTTACAATTGTTACTTTTAAAGCCCAAGCAACGCATTATTACAAAATAAACAGATATTTATTTTATCTGAAATTTCTATTAAAATTTATAAATACATTTCGAAGATGCCTTTCATCATCAGTATGTCTTTCTTTCTTCTTTTTGTTGTTGGAGCATAGAATGTATAGGAGTCCGTAAAAACAACAAACGGGTGATATATATATATATATATATATATATATATATATATATATATATATATATATATATATCTTTCTCTGTCTGTCTTTTCTCTCTCTCTCTCTCTCTCTATATATATATATATATATAAATATATATATATAAGGAACAAATCAAGTCAACCGTTTATCAATGTTTCGTCTTTATTGTAAGCCGTCTTCTCGATGAATGCATGGAAGAAAATAAAATACTAGTACAGTATTTGAAAATGTATGTCTTTTGTAATTAAATTGGAAATTCAAATCAAAATTTATTGCGTTGTAAAAAAAGATAGTATAATTTCTAACGCCATTTTTGGAATAAATATAGCCGTTATAATTAAAACGTTGATGCATCACTCAAATGAAATAAGTGTATTTTTGTTATGTAATTTATTGACTGATTATATGTATTACTTATTATAGATGGTGTGTTCTATGGGGTGAAAGAGGTAAGCTATGTCTAAAATTAAATTATGCTCTTTTAATAGAATTTTACTTATTAATAGCAACTTACATTACTGAAACACGTTGTTTCATTATGTTTGAATTTATGATGAACTCTTCTTTAAAAAACAGCTCCTCTTTAAAAAGACCCTGCCATGTTTTTTTTTAATAAGTTAAACATTTTTGCTTGTTTGTAGTCCAAAGTATGTTTATATATATATATATATATATATATATATATATATATATATATATATATATATATATATGTATATATAATATATATATGCATATATGCGCATGTGCATATACGTATGCATATATTTTATTATTTAATATACGCTGGTATCTAAGTGCAGGTAATATGGTTATCATTTTTATACGTATGTATATGTAAATAAAGCACTTTTCTGCTTTGAACGAATATTCAGATATAAATATGTATGTGTGTATGTATTCATAAATAATAATAATACTCAAGAAAGGTTGGCTCTCTAAACTAGAACTAACAGAAATTCAGCGAAAAATAAATGATGAAACTGAACAAAAAGCATTATCTAACGAAACCGCACGTAGAGAAACCCCCCAAGTTGAAGCCTCACAAGTAAAAACACCAAAGACCGAGGACCAGCAAAGAACGATGTCTACAAACGTGGAAACCGAGAACAATGAAACAAAACTAACAGAGAATGAAGCAAATAAAATATATAAAATAATACAGCTGATGCATGAGGAAAACACAAAGCTCCCATCGTTAAGGAACCAAGAGCAGAAGATAGTAAAAACAGAAACAGAGAAGGTTAACAAGCTCCTCCCACACACCCCAAAAAACATAATCACAGACTTAGATAACCTCATTTACGCGTGCGCCAAAATGGTAAGTATGAATCTCAAATCAGAAAAAAAAACCGGGGACAAGCGGACCGACAAAACCTGGATAGGAAATAAGACAAGAAACTCAAATACATAAACATGAAAAAGAAATAAAAAAGATCAACAGGAAGAAAGCAACGTGGAGAAAACGGAATATTGGAAATTTAACTGGCAGGGAGACCCTAAACAAGAAACATGAAGAACTGGACCAAAAATAAAAGCAAAAGAAGCGAGATTGAGACGATATAGATATAAATCTGAACAATGTAAACAAAACAGAACATATGAAGCTAATGAAAGCCAATTCTACCAAAATGTGAAAGGAGAAAATGCAAAAACAGAACAACCAAATCCGACAGAAACAAAACTTTACTGGAGTAATATATGGGAAGAGCAACGAGATCACAATAGAAATGCCGAATGGCTGAAAGAAATGAAAGAAGAGTTACAGCAAATAGAAGAAGAAACTGCGAATGAAATCAGCAAGGAAACCCCAAAGAAAACCATAGGAAAAATGGCAAACTGGAGAGCACCAAGGCACGACGGGATACATGCATACTGGTTCAAAAAATTCACAATCTTACACGAAAGACTAGCTCCAAACCTGAGAAGATGTATACAGGAAGCAAGCGTATACGACTGGATGACAAAAGGTGGAACTACACTTCTACAGAAGGACACGGAGAAAGGAACCGTCCCTAGCAAGTATAGGCCAATAACGTGCTTACCCACCATGTGGAAGATACTGACAGCAAAACTAAGGGAACAGATCTACCACTCCCTGAACAACCGTGGACTTCTCCCCAAGGAGCAGAAAGGATGCCAAAAAGGGAAAAGAGGAACACATGAACTGCTATATATAGATAAAAAGATCCTAAAGGAGGTAAAGAGGAGAGAGAATTTAGCCATGACATGGATCGACTACAAAAAAGCGTAGGGCAGGATCACCCAAGCATGGGTATTAGAATGCCTAAAAATGTATAAAATACCAAGCGGGATCACCAATGTAATAGAAAATGCAATGAAAACATGGAATTGGCGGCTGATGGACAACACATAACAGAAATTAACATACAAACAACAAGGAGACTTACTATTACCACTACTGATCATCATAACCATGATGCCCTTGAACAGTATTCTGCGAAAGTGCCAAGGGGGATACAACTTCTTCAATGCAGAGGAGAAAATGAACCATCTGATGTACATGGACGATCTGAAACTTTTTGCAACGACCGAAAAGGAGCTAGAGACACTAATTAATACTACGAGGATCTTCAGCCAAGATATCCAAATGGAATTTGGAATGAAAAAGTGCGTACAACTAGTTATTAGAAAGGGAAAACTGGAAACGACAGAACGCATGGAACTACCCAACCAAACAGAAATGAGGGCACTATGGAAACAAGACGACTATAAATACTTGGGAATTCTGGAAGCGGACACCATCAGAGCAACAGAAATGAAAGAGAAAATTTGAAAGGAATACCTCAGGAGAACAAGAAAACTCCTGGAAACTAAATTATATAGTAGACACCTAATAAAAGGTATAAATACATGGGCAGTGTCACTAGTGAGATACTCTTGACCGTTTATAGGATGGACAAAAGAAGAACTGAAACAGCTCGACCAGAAAACCAGAAAACTCATTACCATGCATAATGCACTACACCCAAAGGACGATATTGACAGACTCTACGTGAAAAGGAAAGACGGCGAGAGAGGACTGATCTGTATAGAAGGCTGTGTGAAGGGCACAAAAAAAGAACTAGGAAAATACATAATGCAAAACACTGAAAGGATAATTATAGCAGCGAGAGACACAGAAATAAAAAACAAAGCAGAAAACAGAGAGACAAATGACAGAACGAGAAAAGAGAAGTGGGAAGAGAAACAACTCCAGGGAAGATTCATAAGAATGACAAAAGATGAGCATAACGAAAACACCTGGACATGGATGCTAAAACGACATATAAACCGAGAAACTGAATCTGTAATAACTGCAGCACAAGATAACTCGATAAGAACCAATCATATCAAAGCAAGGGTCGATAAAACACAAGAAAACAGCAAATTCAGACTCTGTGGACAAAGAGACAAAACGATAAACTGTATAGTAATTGAATGGAGCAAACTGGCCGAAAATGAATACAAAATCAGGCATGGCCAAGTGGGAAAGGCGTTGCACTGGGAATTGTGCATTTTGAGCGTACAGATAAATGGAACAAGCATAAACCCACAACAGCACTCGAAAATGAGAATCACAAAATCCTATGGGACATGGACATACAGACGGACAAAACAATCCAAGCAAGAAGACCAGCTGTCGTAATAATTAAGAAGAAAGATAAATCCTGTCAAATCGTAGACTTTGCTGTCCCAGCTGACCACAGGGTCGGTATGAAAGAAAAGGAGAAACGGAGCTAGTACACAGAGCTAGCCAGAGAGTTAAAAGGGATCTGCATGATGACGAAAATCAAAATAGTACCGACAATAATAGGAGCACTAGGAACAATCCCGAAAAATTGTAAAAAGAATGGCAGAAATTGGACTCAGAGGAAAAGCTGCAAAAATACAACGAATAACGATAATGAAAAGGGCTGAAATATTCAGAAAAACCCTTGAATGCAGAGAATAACACAATATAATGAAGAAGCATTACAGGGAGTGAAGAACATCGAAGCTGCAGATCTACAAGTTCTACACCCCCTCATGGATCTTCTTTATTGTTTCATCACCGTCCCCCTCCAATAGAAAAGTGATACCAAATAGCCGAGAAGGTGGATGGAATGACCGAGGAGGGAGCACTGGCCAGACGCCCGCTGGACAAGCGGGAAGAGAACTGGTATCTTGGGGAGGCTTAGTGCCACTCAAATTCCAGAATAAACTAATGGCCACTGCTAGCGAGAAATCAATGGTAAGAGGCTGTTGCAATGATGCAAATTTATATGCAAATGCTATCGAAGGAGGTGGAGAGAGCTGAACGTCTGGGGATACTTGTTTTGCTCAGCTTTCAGAGAACACCACAAGTCTCCAATCAGATCGTTTGTTGATTGTGAGAGAGCGCCATGTGAACCAATAATAATAATAATAATAATAATAATAATCATATTATTAATAATAATAATAAATTAAAAAAATATATTACACAGCTTCTGTTTCCGGCAGGCATAATCTCATTATTAAATCTTTTTAAGTGTTAAAATTTATTGAGCACCAACTAATGTATTTGTATCATTGTTATTACACCAGAAGACAATTGCTCCATTACTAATCCAGAAAATTCACTTTAATCAGAGAAATATTAGGATTTTTTTTGTTAATTAACTGGTATTCAATATCGGATTGGTTAATCGAAACCCACGACAAAAGTTCTATATTAGTGTTGCCGATTGCATAAGTCCTGGGACAGCAATGTCGCGATGACATTACTATATTGATGAATAAAATATATGACCAACTTGACTATTTTCTTTCAAGACAACAACGAAAAATAGGAAGGTAAACAATCTAGTCGAGAGAAATTACCCCGTCGTAGCCACTAAACAACTATTTATTTATATACTTTTTAATTAGTGTATTATTAAGTAAATCCGAGTTGTTGTTTTTTTTAACATTTTCAACCCAAACAAGGCACACTGCATCTTTGATGTAGGGACAACTATCAGGGATCTAAGTTGCAGGAGTACTATGTAGAGAGTTTTCTGCATGTCAGTACAGTTGGGGAAGCAGGAAACTGGAAAAAATTCCAAAGTTTTGCAGTTTTGGGGAAGACGCTATTAGAGTAGAATGCCTTCCTACATATTGGTATCTCTACTGTGTAGGGGTGGGACTTTGCTGCTTGTCAGATTTGTAGGGGGCATTTACATCAGAACATCCACTATTAAAATACTTGTAAAACAGGCAGAGAGATGCAACATTTCGTCGATGAGATAGGCGCTGAAGCTTAGAGGACAGGTTGGCGGCTCTCTTTTGGACTCTGTCCACGAGCGGGAGACTAGTAGCAGGTGTACCAGCCCAAATATGACAGAAGTACTCTATACAAGGGCGAATAGTAGCTTTGTAGAGATACAGGATACTTTCAGGCGGAAGTAAATTTCTAGCATGGTAGAGAGAGTCTACCTTCTTAACAGCAGCCTTGGCAATCATCCAAATATATCTATTCTAATTCATGTTTCTTGTGAACGTTAAACCAAGGAGCTTGAAAGAAGTAATTTAAGGTAGTGTATTTTTAGCCATAGCTATTGGTTGTTGGTAAGGTTTCTTGTAATTATTAAAGAAAACAAGCTTTATCCTGGCAGCGTTGAATGTTTCCATTCATTCTTTACCCCATTCCACTAGACTGAAGGTCTTTCTGTAGGATTCTGCCATTACCTTAGACATGTGTTCATTAGTTTTACCCACTTTCCTGCTATAGAGCGTAGTTTCGTCGGCAAATATGCGCATCTTAGAGACAATATTATCAGGTAAGTCATTTATGAATATTAGAAACAACAAAGGTCCAAGGATTGATCCCTAAAGTAAACCCACATTTATATATAATTTTTTGGACGTACTCCGATCGAGTATAAACTGGATTCTTCTCTCATTTAAGAAAGATTTAATTATTAAAAATAATTAGTATTGATTATTATAAGTTATCTGGCATGTAATATTATTACCATGGATTGGATATCAGTACATATTTAAATGCATTGCAGATGGTCGTTAAATTCGTTTTAATGGCGAGGTTTATCGTTTAAATTAAAAAAAAGTTCATAGTTTGGGACTGTTTTACAAAATTAATGGCATTTTGAAAACATCACGTGCATTCGGGGTTGATATTAAGTAAAAATGTTTTGCATATATTTTATTAATATAATTAAAAGATTGAGGTGTATTGAATGTTATTTTATATTTTTCTACTGAGCTATATCTATCTATGTAGGTATTTGCATCGTTAAGTGTTGTCTGTCATGCTGATATTTCTGTAAAAGTATTTTCTTGCATTTACAGGAATCTTGAATGAAAGTTTTTTTTCTGATGTTCCGTTGCTGAGTGTCACTTTCCGATTAACGGAATTCATGGTATTTCTTTCTGAAGTGATATTATCGACATGAACAGACATCTATAATAGTTAGCAAACATAACATGAGAATAAGGAAGGATAGTACTTCACAGTTTGAAATGTTCACTCGTGATACTTTTCAAGAGCTCCTGGAAATCTCTCATTAATTCGATCTGTGTATTAGCGTTTATAACCAAGAAATGCTATTGGCTATATTCGTGATAAATCTTTACGCCATGTCCAATACACATTTACATTTGCTACCACTTATCTCAAACACTTATGGCGCCAGATGACGTACAAAGCTGTTGTAAATTCTTTTCTGGTTTAACCTATACAAAACAATCATTTACTACTTTCCAGAACAATTTTCCGAACGTGTGTTAATCAATAATCGGTAACATTTGTTTCTAAAGTTCATAGATATTCCCTGGTGAAGAAAATTATATCTATTATATTTGTTGGGCTTTCAATCACATTGTGAACTTCTTTAAAATTTCTTTACTATTTTGTGTAGCTGAGTATGGCGCATTCTATCAGATACCTGAGTATAGCGCATTCTATCAGATACCTGACATTCATCCGCTATCAAAGCTGTTCCAACCGAGATATTTTTTTATAAATATTAACCGTTTAGTTAAGTGCAATTGTTTGTATCTTTCTTGCACTTGGTCGACCAGGTATATTTCTATGTGGTTTTTAAGGTCTTTATTATGAGCCTGCGTATTACTATAATCACTGGAATGTTGAGAACTTTTTTACCACAGCATCACTTTGGACACTAGCATCTACCAGTTTGCTTCTTTCTGTTTCTTGTTTCATATCACAATAATTCTTAATTGAAGGCTTAATACTTTTAGTTTTGATATTAGATTTATTAATAATAATAATATTAATATTTTAATATGAGATTTATATCCTTATATATATATATATATATATATATATATATATGTGTGTGTATATATATTGATTTTTAAAGCTGACAGTCGAAAGCTTCTGGTCATATTTAAATAGGGCCCAGAAATCTGTTGTAGTATAGCTCTGCTTATCATAATTCATAGATACGTATTTAAGATAAAACAATTTTCTCAATTAATCAAATTTATTGATAATAATAGCTAAGTGTAGCGAACAAGGCAAACAGTTAGACGACACACCATTGGATTATTTGTCTGTAGGAAGTTGAAACCTGTTTATTAAAGATATAATCACAGGATGTTCTATGGAGAGTTAATTGTGAATTGAAAATTTTTTTCCGTTAATGATGCTGTGTAGTTTAATCAAGTCTGTACGCATCCTAAAATATTTATTGCCACGTCATACCCCAATAATATAACATCGATTTGTGCAATCCATTCTAACATTCTCGAAGAGTTCATATATGTTTATATTTATATATCATTCGCATTCTATTCATACATAATTATGCAAGGAAGTCGTTGATTTTCTTCAACAATATCCTTAAACTTTAACATTCGGGCCCAACACGTTGTGTTTGAGAAACAAGTTGAATTGAAATACATTTATTGTCGTTCTTCCAAAATAACGCACTGCCTCTTGTTTTAAAAGTTTCTTTTCTTTCGTATCTCGTTTATAAATCTCTGCCGTCTCGACACAAATGCAAAACTCTCGCTGTCGCCACGAGACCACACGTCCGCCTACTTTAGTGTGTTTTATTTTAGTTCTTGCCATGTGGTTCATTTTTTCATTCTGTTTCTTTTTTCTTTTCCGCTACTGTGCTGTTACTTCGCGTGCAGGTTTAGTCATCTGTTATGTCACTGTTACTAATACAAACGCGCCAGCGCTTCTGAAACAACTATATACAAATCTAGTGGTGTTAGTACAAACAATACGTAGTATACTACTCTCTATATATACATTTATACATTGAGTTCTTTAAAAATAAATAATATTTTATGCATATTTGTCTAAGCGTAATTTTTATATGTGCCAGTTATGATATTGATATGTACGAACGGGAGTAAGTATTTCAAAACATGTTCATAACCCTGAGGCACGCGGGTATTATTCATACACAAGACTAATAACCATGTGTAACAAAAATTCTATATAATTTTAATGAAAAAAAAATCATTTATATATATAAAATCGAAAATGTGTGTATGTTTGTTTATGTGTATGTATGTTTGTGTGTCTGCTAAAAACTTTTGACAGACACAACAAAAATTCACAAACTTGGTCTCATATGAAAGCTCCACCTTCCGGACGACAAATATCGAAAATTTGGCCCAAAGTGACCATCAGAAGTGCGTCAACTGATCGATTTTCTGCAGAAGGCCCCCCCAAAAAGTGACATTTTAATGTTAAACATTACATATTTTTAAATCGATTTATAACTGCCCCCCAAAATACGGCCGCCCAGTCTTCTACATAAAGTATACACGTGGCCGTTTATTTTTGGTCAACTTGTATTTAAAACCCGCTGATTTATGTCACGTGATCTTCAAGTCAGCAACCTCTAATGGCGGTCTTAATTTACAATTTAAAAATGTTGTTATCGGTAAAAAAATTAATTAAAGCTGAACTATGAACTTCTACGCTATGGCAACGTTACCAAAGTTATTACCACATTCAAAATAGTTAGACTCGATAGTTAACGAAAAATAATAAGCCAAACATGTGAAGTAAAAAAAAAAATACGCTTACAAAAAATATTAACGAACGAAGTTTTTAAAAATAAAAAAGCCAGACGCCATTTTCCAGTCTTTAGAGTAAGGCAGACGAAGTGAGAGAGAGAGAGAGAGAAAGAGAGAGAGAGAGAGAGAGAGAGGTGTCTAGACAGATTCGACAGGGGGGAGGGTCAACAACGCATGCGTCAGATGACATTATGACGTCGTGACCTGATTTACTTTAAATAGTTGATAAACCGAAGAAACTTTATATACGCCGCTTTAGCGTAGGTAGTTGATGGTTGGTTCATTATCTAAACGTTTTGGGTTCGAATCGTGGTGTGAGATGTCTTTTTTGTTTTCGATTTTTTACATTTAAATATTGAACCCTGTATTATTTAAGCCATTTTTCACGTAACGTTCGTTCGTTTTTCTGTTTTAATTTGTGTTCTACCCCCCCCTCGCTTAATTAAAACGTTGTTTTCTTTTCTTACTTCGCTTATAACAATGCTTACATCGTCATCGTCGTCGTCGTAACGCTCGGCGACTTTCAAACATCTTTCACTTCTGGCTGGCCGATTTTATTTTCAAACTTCGCCTCAGGGGTTCGGCTTCGATCCTATACCCCCCCCCGGTTTCTTTTTTATTTAACACCACACACCCCTACAAACACCCGGGCAACGCCGTGTACCCCTCGCTAGTTTTATATAAAAGGCAATTCGATGTTTATAGAATTTGTAAAATTACATGTTTTGTGTGTGGATTTCATTAATACAATAACAATACAAGAATAATACAAATATTTTATGGGCGCTATATGCCTTTTACGAGTCAACAGGTACATATAAACTCTGAGATGAAAAAGAAGTCTAAGCGTTAACTCCGGTTCGATCCGCGCAATATAGCATCATTGTGCCTGTTTTACAAGCATCGTAGTAACATATGTTTTGGGGAAATCGTGTTATTCAAGCACCCCGCTTCGACGTATATACTCCTGACGAACTGAACAAGCAGAAAAATGTCACAATTCTACTGATGAGGACCTTAAATGTCGGAAACAATTACTTCGACTTTCGCTATCATTCTCTGTTTCCTGCTTCTGTGACTGTTCTTACCTACAAACGTTTAACTGTAATATAAATAGGCATCTCGTTGTTTAAGTTTCCAGTTTACTCTGTTAGACATGATTCAAACTCGTAGCTCTTACCTTGCAAGTGAAAATATGAAGGCTGACAAAGGGTAATTTTTTCTTAAGAATCGGTCGATGATTCTAAATTTTAGTTTACACACACACACACACACACACACACACACACACATATATATATGTTGAGAATGTTAAATCTATGATACAAATAGCATGATCATCATTTATTCAAATGAACAAATAATTCGAATAAATAAAAAAAATATGGCTCCATTTTTTTAATTAGACTACTTATTTTAAATAAAAAAAAATAGAATACAATACACATTGTTGTAAATATTGTCATATTGCTTCGATTAACATACTTTACTAGTATCGCTCAACAGCAAAAGCATCGGGGAAAACAGAAAAACACAAACAAACAAACGCTCTCTCTCACCCCCCCCCCACATATATATATATATATATATATATATATATATTGTTCAACAATTATTGCTGAATGGCACAAAGTGTTTTAGCTTAATGGGCTTTTTTTGTAATTGTTCAATTTTTCGAATTTTCCTTCTTATTACTTGGTCGAATTTGTGCAAAAAAGTTCACAGTCGTCTTCGCCGATCTGTGTTGTTCTTTTGGTCGGTTTTGCAAGTATTTTCAGCTGAGTTTCATCAGTCGTCTTGGGACAGTTTTCGATTACTATTCGTTTAAAACATTGATGCATTTATATGCTTCAGATTAAATTATATTTAAATTTCTTGAACTAGAAATGTGTCTCGTGTCTTAAGAATACGTTTTTAACATGTTAAACACGTGGCTTAAATAAATGTTCAATAGTTTTAGAGGTTGTATTGATTTTTTCTTAAATGTAAATCAAATGAAACACGTGTAATTAGGATAGAACTATTATATAGTCTGTTTATTTTACAAACATTATTGGTTACATATGTGCATACATGTTTCAGTGAAGTCCCTATTCAGGGACAACAGTTCATAAGACCAAAAAAGGAATTGATAGTGAAATGGGCGTCAAGACGACATTGGTTTTTATAAGATATTTGGGTGCGGTCTACTTTCCAGAGTATATTGGGGTGTATTTTTTGTGAATGTGAGTTTTACAACCGCTATATATACCCAGCTTCTCATTGTCGAGCACTCTTTAACGTGTCTTATTACAAACGAACATGGAAAGGATCAACTTTGAAACGGATCTTAAGAACATCTTCACACACAACCCTTACAGATTGCCTCCTGAAACGAATATGGAAGATAGACGATCTTATTAAATTGCATGCTATGGAAGAGCTCTTTTTCTACAAAAATGAGGCTAAAGGCACGATAGAAATCTTTGGATTCTAAAGCATGAAAATGTTACCTATATTCGCTCAACTAGCACTTTTCGAAAAGGACATTTACGATCTTGCTAGCAATATGGATCTCTATAGGAGTAGAAACTTTGTTAAAAGGATTAAGAAAAAAAAACTTTTAGCAATCTTTATAACATCAACCAGCAACAATAGAAATCTAATGATAAAGAACTTAACAAAAAATTACCCAAAAGCTAACAACACTAACCAAGTACAGATAATCGACAATTAGAGCGGAAGATCTACAAATCCGTAACAAAGTTCCTGCATCTTACTCAAAGATTACAAACTCGACTTCAAAAAAAAAAAAAAGAAAAAAAGAAAAAATGAAACAACCAGATTAATTTACATCTCGAGACCAGAAATTGGGAAAATCAGCAAAAATTCTATAGGTATAGATTTAAGTAAATGTGTGGTATTTTAAAAAATAAATCAAGAATCTTACCTTAAAAAAGCGATAAAAATCGTGCATAAAATTGATGAGCTCCCGTGGTCGTTTGGTAAAATACTAGCAACTAATTAAGCGGTGCCGATTTCGAGACTTATCAAATAGTACAGCTATTCTGGCGAGAAGTGATACCTCGAAACACGTTTGTCTATAGATAACTTAATTTTATGCAGGTAAAAAATATTTAGATAAATATTTAAAATAAAAATAAATTATATATATATATATATATATATATATATATATATATATATAATTCCTCTCTCTACGTTTCTTGTTTTATTACTTTATTTACTTTATGCGTTTTATTTCTAGCATCTTAAACATTCATGTAGTTGTAGCGAAAACTTCCAGGTGTTGCAAACAATATATAAAGACATGCAAAATTTTATAGTCCATATAAATTGATAAACTTTGTTACTCAGTACATTCGGAAAACTTCTTTCAAGACGGAAATTCACTGATTTTCTCATAAATATTTAAAACGAGATTATCGTTTATTTGCCGTAAACTTTTGAGGCGAACGCGTGAATTGCCATTAGTTATTCTACCAAGGGAAAACCTGCACTTCACTACTAAAGAAATAGGCTTCGATCTTTCTATCAAGAGGAGCAGTCTTTCCTTGAATTCTAAAAGAAATCAAATGTGTTAGATATCCTCAGGGAGAAAACGAAAAAATAATCTGCTAGCTGCACAAATGAATCTTAAAATAAACATAAGTAACAGATGCATTATATAGGTTTTAGCACATTAAAATGTTGGCGTAGAATGAGTGTTTTATGCCAAACTGATGATGGAATATGGTTATATGTATTTTCAGTTTTCATTAAACCTAAATTCATATAAATCTCTATTGATCCATAACAGGGCATAGAACGGATACCATATTAGTTAATCTGCTGCATCTGGTCATAACAACGGTTCATACACAATTTAAGCTAGATCGACTTTTAGTTTTCGAGCAAAAAGGGTATGAACGTACAGAAAGACAGACCGCGGCAAGACTAAGAAGTATAATATAGATTTAAAAAAATTGACATCAACTGAACAACGTAACGTATATTGAATATCTTCCTGATCTTAAAAAAATCATTAATGCAAATTGCAATTTCATTGAATCAGATTATGCAAGGGTAGTTTACTATTACTATTACTATTACTATTACTATTACTATTACTATTACTATTACGTTATTTCGTCAGATTTAACATTAGCCACCTGGGGTGTCGGACAGATAATTTCACATATGTACATGGAATCTATTCAGGTGTTAGAGATGGTAAGTGAAGAAGGGAAATTTGGCATAATATGTACCCTTTGCAGGGATTGGTGATGATGATGATGATGATGATGATGATGATGATGATGATGATGATGATGATGATGATGATGATGACGACGATGATGACGATGATGATGATGGTGATTATGATGATGATGATGATGATGATGATGATGATGATGATGATGATGATGATGATGGAAGTACATAAATCACGAAGCAAAATAAATCGTCTTTCCCAATTTCTCCAATTGTAGTTTCTTTTGTGTGTATATATATTGAGAAATATTTGTGCGTACTTTAAAAACTTATAACTAATACTAAATGTTTCGTTTTTATTTTTAAACAAAAATTTGTCACAATACAATATTTTTTGTCCAAATTCCCCAATTTTATTTTCTTTGAGGTATATATATATATATATATATATATATATATATATATATATATATATATATATATATATATATATATATTGGAAAATGTCTGTGAACAATATTTCTTACAAAATTATCAAAAAATTCTGTTTCTTTTTTCTAACATTTAAAAGGGTTTACATTGTTTCAGATTATAAACTATTTATATTGTTTACACCATTTAAAAAATATATATAATTTGTTTAAAATAGAGAATAATTCTTTATTATTTAAGGAAACAATGTTTATATTGTTTCTTTTTTTCTTTTTTTATTTAAAACTATCACATTTGATATACCGTTTACATGTTTACATCGTAACGTACAGTTGACTACAGGAATTTTGTTCCTTTTTAATGATAGAGGGCTCGAGAGTATATGTAACCTAAACTCTAGTCTTGCAAACAAAAATACTATACTCTTAAGAATACCCTGTGTGTCAGATTAGTGCAAACATCAACTTTTCTTGTTCGTCATAATGATTCAATACCTTGTAGAGAAAACAGTATTCCACAGAAACAACAGTGGACTTACATCTAAGCATACGTTTATTATATCGATATTAAGACTAGGGCTGAATGGAAGAAAACACGAATGTTTTGTAACCGGGAGGATGCAAAGTTGTTATTTGTTTTGAGCTTGAAACTAGGACGTTATTTACGATGACAAATGTCGTGCATTTTCTCGTCTCTATTACTGGGCACGTTTCATATTTCGTAGAGTAAAATTCTTCAATGTCGGAAATTGACACACGAAACATTTCCCAATTCTTTCTCATTCCTCACTTAAATGATTTATGTCCAGATCTGCTTTCTTTCGTGGGTCGGACGGATTGAGTCTCAATTATCGATTGTGAACGGGGTTTTGTTACAAGAAGGTTCACATATTCTGAGAGAGAAAAATAATTTTATTTAATAAAGAACAAAAGAACTTACATTGTGGTATCCATGGCTAAACCCACATTTCTGCGTGTCACAATGACTTTGAAGTATCAAGAAATGATCATATTTCAGGATGAACAATCACGCAAAAAAAATAAAAGAAAAGCAGCAGAAGAAGAAGACATGTCAAATAAAAGACGAGCAAGGAAAACAACAAGAAAATATAAGCGAATAAGAGAAGAAAGAAACAAATGTAAATGATATTCCGTTGAAAGAAAAAGACAAATTATGAATAACAAAATGTAACTCAATAGCAATCACAAGTAAATGAAAAAAAGAAAATAAAAATGATTAAAGGAAAAAAGACGAGAAAAATACTGTGAAAAAAAAGAAAAGCAAAAGAATAAATGTCAAAAGTATAGAAATTAAAAAAGAAAATAGAAATGATTTTTTTTTATTCAATTTTCACCCCAAACAAGGCACGGTTCCACTTTGAAGCAGGGGGCTACTATTAGGGAATTAATTAGCGGGGTCATTATGAGGGGAGAAGAGTAGAAAGATGTTTGTTAACATTACACTTGAACTTCTGCATATCATTGCAGTTGGGAAAGCAGAATACCGGAAGGGAGTTCCAAAGACCCGCAGTTCTGGGGAAGAAACTATTGGAGTAAAAGGCTTTCTTGCACCTAGGGATCTCTACTGTAAAGGGATGAGACTTAGTAGCTTGTCGGGTTTGTCGGGGGTAGTTACGTCGGGGAGGTACAAGTGCTTGCAGTTCGTCAGAGCATTCACCATTAAAGTATTTGTAGAACAGGCAGAGGGATGCAGCATCTCGTCGATGGGACAGAGGTTGAAGCCTAGATGACAGTTCAGGACCTATCAGGTTGGCGACTCTCTTTTGAACCCTGTCCAGGAGCGAGAGACAAGCAGCATATGCACCAGCCCAGATGTGACAACAGTACTCCATACATGGGCGAATGGTTGCCTTATAGAGGTATAGGATACTGGCAGGCGTAAGTATTTTTCTAGCACGGTAGAGGGAGCCAACCTTCCTTGCAGCAGCCTTGGCAATGCTCTCAATGTATCTATTCCAGTTCATATTCCCTGGAAACGTTAGGCCGAGGAGTTTAAAAGAAGTACTTTCAGGCAATGTGTTCTTGACCATTGCTATTGGTGGTAGAGAAGGTTTCTTGTAGTTATTGAAGGAAACAAGCTTAGTCTTAGCAGCATTGAATGTGACCAACCATTTTTGTCCCCATTCCACTACGGATTGGAGGTCGTCCTCTAGTGTTTCTGCCATTTCCTTGGATATGTGTTCATTTGTTTTCCTCTCATATCTGTTATAGAGAGTGGTATCATCGGCAAATATACCCATCTCCGAAACAATATTATCAGGGAGGTCGTTTATGAATATCAGGTATAATAGAGGTCCAAGGATAGACCCCTGAGGTACTCCAGCATTTATGTCATATTATTTGGATGTACGTCCGTCGAGGACAACTTTGATTTTTCTATTACTTAAGAAGGATTTAATTACATTATGAATTCTTCCAGTGATTCCATATGATCTAATTTTTCTTAGAAGACCATCGTGCCATACCCTGTCAAAAGCCTTAGATATATCAAGGGCCACCGCTCTACCCTCCCCTGTTTTATCCAATGAATGGTATATACGTTCAGAAACTACAGTTAAGATATCTGCTGTTGAACGGGCTTGCCTGAATCCATATTGTTTGTCAGTCAGGAGTTTAGCAACTGTTAGGTGCTGGACTAGGGCTTGGTTAACTAAGGACTCAAATATTTTGGCGAAAAGCGGGAGGAGGCTAATGGGGCAATAATTTAGTGGGTCAGTTCTTTCACCAGAATTCTTGAAGACTGGTACCACAGAGGCGGTTTTCCAGCAGTCGGGAAAACAAGATTCGTTAAGGCATTTATTGTAAAGTTTGGGCAGAACTGGAGCAACCTCGGCAGAGCATTTTTTTAATAGCACAGCCGGGATGAGATCTGGTCCACATGCTTTTGAGGTGTCTAGGTTTTTTATAATAGCATGTACCTGAGAAGGGGTGATTTTCAAATCGTCAAGTGTGGCGTCTGTTCGCAGAGGAAAATCAGGGAGTGAGTGGTGTACCGAGTTCAGTGTGGAGTTAGAGGCAAACCGACTGGCAAGCAGATTAGCCTTGTCAGTTGCCGTGCAAGCAACCTCATGATTGTTTGTTAGTGGGGAAATAATTGACTGTCCATTATTAACTACGCTGTTGTAGATTTTTCAAAAATCCCGGGTTCCTAATTTCTGTGCTTCGATGCGCTTTCTGGTGGTTTCAGAGTAATCTGTCTTAGCTGTGTCTATCACTCTCTTACTATTATTTATAGCTTCTATAAACTTCTCTTTATTTGAGCTGGACTTATGTCGGTTGAATCTGCGGAACGCATGCTGCCTTTGACAAATGGCAGCTGCACAAGCAGAAGTAAACTATTGGGGAGAGTGAGGCTTGCTATAGTATTTCCGTGCGGGAACATGTGCTTCAATAGCAGTTTTGAACCATGTCTCATTTGCACACTGTTCCGCTGGAAGAGTAAAGATATTTTGCCATGGGGCATCTCTGATGAGCTCCCTGATGGCTTCCCAATCAGCCTTTTTGTAATACCTCGTTGTTTTGAGAAGTGGGTCTTCAGTTTTAGGGCGAGAATTTAGGCTGATTTCTACCATTATCACAGCGTGATCAGCATTCCCGAGTGGGCTGTGGGCATTTGTTGTACAGTCATTGGGAACCGTTGTCAGAAAGAGATCTAGAATTGAGGCATGTTGATCTTGCTGGTCTGGGAAACGTGTCGGAAATGTAACCAATTGAGATAGGGAATGGGATATAGAGAAGCTATGAGTTGCGCTACCAGCTGTTTCTGTGTGATTTGAGAATCCTAGCCAGTTACTGTGGTGGATATTGAAGTCACCAAATACATGTATTTGTGCGCTAGTATCGAGGGAGAGTGCTATATCTATGCTGTCTGAGACTTTGTTTATTAGGGTACAGTCTTGGTTTGAGGGAGAGCGGTAGAGAAAATACAAGTAGCTAATATTGTGTTGCATATTTAGTCAGAAGCACATAAAGGCCTGATCCTCTGATTCTAGTTTTATTTCTCTAGTTAGGGGGAGGGTGTTTCGAATATAGACTCCAAGTCCATGCATATGTCTGTCCGAGTCCTTACGGTAGAGTGGGAGATAACCAGGCATGTTAAAGTGGTTAGAGGGAATGGAGGAGTGAAGGTTAGTTTCACTTAATGCTAAGATATCCGGGGTGTTTACAAAGAGAAATGGCTCAACATCATCTAAGTTAGTTCTAAGCCCGCGGATATTAGTAAATGCAAGCCTCAAGGGAGGAGGCAGGTTGGTTTTCTTTGAGTTTGGTCCTGGTTTAAACGTAACTTTTGCTTGAGCTGTCATTTCATTTTATTTTATTTAAAAGTTTCAGTTAGGGTGAGTGAGTGAGGAGGTGCTGGACAAGTAGTTGTGCAGAATACCAGACATGCAATACAAGTAGACCATCAGCTGTCCTCACCCACAGGATTGTGGCCTCAGGAAATCCCACCGGGGATGAGTGCAGGGTCCCTTTCAATGCGCGACATGGCACTACAAACATCCCGATATTTTACAACTGTTGATGGAGCAGCCGATCTAAACGCTACCAAAGAGTTAGGGCTCCTGTACTATCAGTCGGAAACAGCAGCCAGGAACTGCCAATCCGGTACCCTCAATCCATTAGGCAAAGCCAGCCCAGTCCAACTGCACCGACATATATGGCACTGAAGCACCCCACTGTGTCCAGTTTAGGGGGATGGGATGTGGCGGGAGTGGGGAGTGGGGAAAAGCGGCGTTCATTGCGCTAGTCAGGAAACAAGGTCAACCACTGGGTGATTCAGACGAGTCCCTGTGATAGTACCTCTACGCGTGGCCAATAGGCAAAGAAGGAGTATGAAAGCCGGGCGATAGACAGAGTCTATCTCCTCCTTAAGCGGTTAGGTTTGCCAACCGGTGATTTGTTTGAGTCACCAGCTCTAGGAAGGTTGTCGTCCAGGACTGAAGAGGCCTCCCTCCCCTAGGTTTAGTTTCAGAGTTTTCCTTCTCCTAGACGGATGGCCTGGGAAGACCTGCGGGTCCATCAGCTCCGAGGGGGTTCGCCCCGCGCCTGAGTCCTAATCCAGGTATTTCTGCAACCCCGCATGGGTAGTTAATATTTATTGGTTATTTAGGTTAATATCTCCTGGAAAAATCGGGCATTTAGGTTAGCTTCTACAGAAAATTTTCACTCCTCAAGCGTGGTTAAAAAAGGGCATTATTATGCTTTCCATTTTCATTTTTACTGGGAGAGGGTATAGGTAAAAATTCATGCAGTGGAAGCAGCTAAATTTGCTACAGTATTGGATCGAGAGAGACGAGTTAATGTATGGTTAGATATAGTTTTGTAAGTTTAGCAATGTATGGTTAGACATGGCTTAGTAGCTTTAGGAATGTATGGTTAGATATGGTTTAGTAGGTTTAGGATTAAGATAAAGTGTTAGAGCATGATCTACTTGCTATTAGAAATTCTGATTTGGTGCCCAAACCGGACATTTAGTAAGACTGAAAGATAAGATATGCTCAGTATAGATACAAGAGAACATTTGATATGGAGTACAGTTATACCTGATAGATATAGGTTATTGCATATTCTGAAAGTATAGTTAAAGTATAGATGGATGGATAAGTAGTATTGTATACGAATGCATGGAATTTTAGACAATTTGATCAAGTTGCCTTTAGACTACAACTAAGGAGAATTACTTCGCCTTTCTCTTAATATCCGGAAGTTTTTATTTCAATGAGTACCGGTTTAGTTTGTGTAATAATTATTGCAATACTATCTCTTAATAAAGAGATATTAATGGTTACTGTTCATTATAGATTAATTTAAGTCAATCTATAAAACTATGGCTAGTAAGTATTTACTTAGAAGCTTGGTTATGGGTTAGGAGTTATAATCAGGAGCATACCTAGGAAATTTTAGGTGTTAATGGGTATCGATTTACGAGTTTTTTAGGGTCAAGGGCGGAGAGCAAGGACCCCTCTAAGTTACGTGAGACGGATTAGCTTTAGCGGCAACTTAGGAAATAGAGCAGTTTTGATTTGTTAGTGATCAGGAGAAAGAGAATTTAAGTAAAAAATAATAAGGTTTGTCATGCAAAACAGACAAGGCAGTCATCTTGGAGGTAAAGTATCTATAGGAGGTACTTAGTATACAAGCAGCAGTATTTTGCAGTTTTGAGAGGAATTTTAGGTACTATAGTTTCATGGCTTATTGTACAAGTCCGTAGTCAAGGTGAGGGACGAAGCACTTCTAATATAGAAACTGGGTTTATCTAATTTTAAAAGTAGTTGAATAGAGTATTATTAGCTGTTCTACTTAGCTTAGGGATAAAATGAAAATTAAAGATAATATTCAGGGTGATATAAGCAATTTCATGAGGATTAGATATATGATCACTGGATGTTGAACTGCTCAGGAGGATTCTTGTATCAATTAAGAAGGATGTCTTGGTTATGTAAGATTTGAGAATTTAAGAGTCTGGGGATACAGAGAGTTTTGAGCTGATGAGGATTCAGTTAGGCGATTGTATATAGGTAGCAAAGGTGGTTTAGTTTAGTACGCACGTATTGTACATATTAAGTATACTGCTTCAGTTCTATCCTCTATCGCAAAGGAAAATCCGTTTGTATTTCGGTTGGCAATTTTGTCAAGAGAGGAAATTTAAAAACAGCTTATCTAATTTTTGATGATATCAGTTTATAGACAATAGTACAGACTGATAAATTGTTGTGTAAGGCATAAGAGCCCCTCATCTTTAGATGAGATGATGGATCAAGAGCATAAGTTCGGAGCAGGGATCCGGAAAGGAAATGGCAGTGTACAAGGAAGGGGGGGTCACTGATGTCTTATTAACATTTTATTTTATTCTTAAAAAAAATTGCCTTTCGATGGCTGATTATATTAAGTATCGTACTTAAATAAAGTTTTCATATCCTCTAAATAAATTAGCATAATTTCTTTTCTTTTTTTTTTACCGAATTTGTCTTTACTATAGCATTGACTTACTTAAGTGAGATGGGATTGTAAACTGCGAAATGGTCTACTTAAGTGGAGAAAAATATCAGTTACAAATGCCTGGAAATGTAAAGAATATTTGTTTTAATTTCATGCGAAACAGTTAAGGATTTTACTTAGCTTTGTTTTTTTTTTCTTGAACACTCGAGACTAAAACACAGGGTGGTCGTTTCCCTTGGCCTCGCATGGTCAAATGGCATGTGTGGTACCAAGATGCTATATATTCAATAGGGAGTGGGTAGGTTTATTTAGGGGGAGGGGGTCACTTAGTGAAAAGTTTTCCATTCGGCGGCGCGACAGTATTTCTTTGCTTGTGTATCGTTTTCAGAGATATTAATGTTAACAATTGAATACGCGTTTCAAAAAAACAAATATGATGGAAATAAACTAATAGCATATATAACGTAAAATAATAGCATATATAACGTACAAGGTGAAAAGCGGAAAAACTGAAAAAAGAAATGTGCAGTTTTGAGTACAGCTTTGGAAAGGAATTTAAGTCATATTCACCGTAAGGATTTGTTGAAATAAGTTTAACCGCCGCGAAGTTAAAACCATCAATAAATTAACGAATGGTAGAGTTTCACATTTAGCTCAATAAATCTAATTTTTTTATATGTTTTTTGTTTAAATATATGCAATAATTGGGCATGCAATAAGTCTGGATTCATAACACGGTGAAAATGATTTGAAATAAAGTCTTCATATCCTCTCAATAAATTAGCATAATTTCTTTTCTTTTTTTTACCGAATTTGTCTTTACTATAGCATTGACTTACTTAAGTGAGATGGGATTGTAAACTGCGAAATGGTCTACTTAAGTGGAAAAAAATATCAGTTACAAATGCCTGGAAATGTAAAGAATATTTGTTTTAATTTCATGCGAAACAGTTAAGGATTTTACTTAGCTTTGTTTTTTTTAAAGAAAAATAAGAGAAAAATACTGTGAAAAAAATAGAGAAGCAAAAGAATAAATGTCAAAAGTATAGAAATTAAAAAAGAAAATAGAAATGATTAAAGAAAAATTAGAGAAAAATACTATTGAAAAAATAGAAGCAAAAGAATAAATGTCAAAAGTATAGAAATTAAAAAAGAAGATCGAAATGTAAGGAAAATGGTAGATGAAAACCAAATAGATTTGGAGAAAGAATGAGAGAAAATAAAGGAAAATAGAAAAACATGAAAATAAAACGATTGCTTAACATAGTTTGTATTATTGCACTTCATTGCTTGCCTCGTAATATTCATTCAAATATTTATTCATGTTTTTTACTTTGAATGTTTTGTGTTGCAGTATATGAACCCTTTTGAGCTTATAATTATAGAATAAAGTAATTTCGGAAAAATGAATAATGATCCAAGTTATAACTTCATATCTTCTAATATTTATTCATGATGTTCCGTTTGGTTGTTTTGTAGAAAAATGTTGCTTTTCTAGTTATGTTTGCAGAACATGATTCAGTTTTGCAAAAGGGAAAGTAAAAAAAAAAATTGTTTGCTGAAGGAAACCAGTATCTTCAGCCAGCCTGATCTGGAACCGCGAAACTGAATAAACGCTGAAAACAAAATAAAATAAACGCTAAAAACAAAATAAAATAAACGCTAAAAACAAAATAAATACTAGAGCAAGCAAGAAAAAAGATAATCATAGATAACACTAAAAATAATATTGAAAACAGAAAAACATCTTTTCACGGTGACCAGTGGTCAATTTTTCTAACATTGAACTTATGTTGTTCGCTTCCATTTTAGCGAGACGAACAACTGAAAAGTTTTTTTTCATCTTTTGTTATTTTCGTTCCTACCAATTTGTTCTCGTATTGTCCATTCATTTCTCCATGTGCCGAAAGATAATGTCTTTACTTTCGATTATAATTATTATATTGCTAGCGTGTCTGCGAATCAGACACAAATCTTTTGTGCAACTTTCTTTTCAATTCTTTTACACCAAAAAACCGCAGACGCATTTCCAAACAATGCAGCGATTCCGATGACAAATAGCATTGTTATCGTCTTAAACAGACTATATAAATGAGAGTAATAATAATCAAGAAAATAAATATACAGAACAGCATACAGAATGCAGTTATTTTCAAATGTTAAAACTTGCAAAAATATCATAACTATCTCACAGAGACAGGAACACACACACACACACACATATATATATACATGTGTGTGAAAGTGTCTGTGTGTCTGTCTATGTGTCTGTCTGTGTACATTTCTCTACGAAATAACTATGTCAATTTTCAGTCTACAGACTCGAAATTTGATATAAAGGGTACTGAGATTTGGGAAAATCTAGGTGATCGGTTTTCGGCCAGAAATTTCGCTGATGAGGAGTCAAAGTTCAACGATTTTACTTTTGAGAACTCTACCAAACTCCTCCGACAATTTTTGGTCCAAACACTTGAAATTTTAGATATAGGTTTCTAACTTAATAACTTGATTTGAGCCCCAAACAATAAATGTCAAGGGGTCATAATAGGGGTCAAAGTTAAAAAAAAATGACCGTTCTGATATATAAATGTATGTATGTATGTTTGCATGTTTGCCCAATACTTTTAACATAGGCGACGGATGTTCTCAACATCAGTATCGGTTTGAAGGTCGACCTTTCAGACGACAAATATCGAAAAATTGGCTAAAAGCATTAATATCTTCAGCTTAAACTGGGCACTTTTCTACAGGAGGGGTCGCTTTTTTCGCCGATATTTTTGAATCTCATCCCTTCTTTTCGATTGTCTAGCCTTAATTTTAAACAATGTCACGTCCGGTTTGGCGGTGGTCGAAACAGCATGGACGTCAGGTTTTTCCCTGGTTGTTTTCCGCCTTTCCGGTAAGTGTTCGAGCCCGCCTTCCTACTACATTTTTTTTTTGCTCAACGTACACATCCAAACACCCAGGCAACGCCGGGCTGGAATGCTAGTATATCTATAAAAGTGAACCTGTCTGTGTATCTGTATGTCTGTGTGTCTGTCGGTGTGTGTACATTTTCCTACGCAATAACTCAATTTTAAGTCTACAGACTCGAAATTTGATATAAAAGGTACTGAGATCTGGAAAAATCTATGTGATCAGTTTTCGGCCAGAAAATTTCCTGTTATGGGGTCAAAGTTCAACGATTCAACCTTTGAGAACTCTACCAAACTCTTCCTACAATTTTGAGTCCAAACACTTGAAATTTTAGATATAGGTTCCTTGGACATGGCTCTAATTTAATAACTTAATTTGAGCCCAAAACAATAAATGTTAAGAGGCCATAATAGGGGACAAAGTTTAAAAATTGACCGCTTTTTTTTTCTTTTTTGCCCAACATACACCTCAAAATACTCGGGCAGCGCCGGGCTGACATGCTGGTATATATATATATATATATATATATATATATATATATATATATATATATATATATATATATATATATATATATTAAGTAATGTGATTTATAATTTAAAAGTTTTAAATTTTTTAAAATTTAACAATCAAAATTTAATTAAATTAAAAATCAGTTTCATAAGAAGGAACAACAACAAAGTCAATTATCTGTACGATCGTTTCGGAAATCCGTGCTTTTTATTTGTGGTATACATGAAGTCACGTAGAATAATTATACATAGTTTTTTTGGTAAGCACGGTCTCCTCATCAGCAAATTTAGGAGGATTTCTATTGAATTGAAAAGACACCAAAAATAAATGGTGTCTTTTCAATTCAATAGAAATCCTCCTAAATTTGCTGATGAGGAGACCGTGCTTACCAAAAATTTGCTGATGAGGAGACCGTGCTTACCAAAAAAACTATGTATAATTATTCTACGTGACTTCATGTATACCACAAATAAAAAGCACGGATTTCCGAAACGATCGTACAGATAATTGACTTTGTTGTTGTTCCTTCTTATGAAACTCATTTTTAATTTAATTAAATTTTGATTGTTAAATTTAAAAAATTTTAAAACTTTTAAATTATAAATCACATTACTTAATATTGAATTAGCTCTAGGACATTTAACTATCGAGCTTATTATATATCTAAATTACAACGAGCATTTCCTGTATTTTAATTAAACTAGTAATTTCACTATTACATTAAAATACACTTAGCTCTTTAGACTATTATTCTAATCTCCTTTAAATTATATATATATATATATATATATATATATATATATATATATACATAATAATTTATAAAATATATATGGCGATTAAGCTACACTGAATATTCGGTGTGTCATCCACTCTAGGATTCGTCAGGCTTATGCGCGAATTCTGTGGTTGTTTCTCGTTTTTATATGGTCCTCTTCTGTTGAGGATTTTAGTTAGCCAATCAGCTTTCTAGTATCCACCGCGCCCCTTCCTATCAGCCAATGGGCATGCATTTTATCGAACAAAGGATCTGTTTTAGAACTAGGTTAGTGGTTTAAGGCAGACCTTTTCCTCCTTTTTTTATACATATAAATATACATATGCGTACCTACATATATGCACATATATATTCATATATATATATATATACATATATGTGTGATCGTTTATGTATATTCATGTTTATTTAATTTATTTATTTGTTTATTTTCTATTGTTTTTGTTAGTTTTAAAGCTATTTTGAATCGCTATTCTAGAGTAAGTTCTATTTTGTGAATAGAGTTATTTGCTATTTCTCTTCTACAGTTTTATATATTTTGGGGTTCTTTAAAATACAGGATAGCAAAACTTTAATGAAGGCATAATTTACATGGGTCGTCTAAATGCATACACGTGGTAGCGTGTCTTATTATTTTCCATTCGACTACCGGCGAATGTCCGCTTTCTTTGAGTTCCCAGTATTTATTCGCTAGTGTTGTTTTTATAAATTACTACGTATTGATCACTTTTGAAGTAAATACTTAAAGTTTACGCATAAATCTATTCTTTCGTATATTAATTTTATGTGAGTAAATGAAGTAGTTATATATATATATATATATATATATATATATATATATATGCATAGTGATTTAAAGGTTATGAGGGTTTTTGAAGCATGTAAAACGAGTTTACTTTTTGTATTTAATATTTTTATTGCTATTTTTTATATTTCAACCGGACCTCCACTCTTGGTCACAAAAAAGTATCGAAATGAATAAGAAAAAGAAAACTGTTGAAAGAACTGGGAATGTGTAGTGTGAACAGCGTTCATTCCTAGCAATCATGTTTGAAAACGTTCACGTGAACTTTTTTTAGCCGTTTGTGGAAGAAGATTGTATTTTTTAATATTTTTTAATGTTGCAACGTAAAAGCTTTTAATTCAAACGGCAAAATTGAGACACAATTGATTTCAATATGTATAAGGGAATTGGAATGAAATGGTTAAACGGTAAAAATAATGTAATTAATAATATTAATACTACTACTACTACTACTACTACTACTACTACTACTACTAATAATAATAATAATACTGTAGAGGGCAGAGTTAGAGACAATGTTGGTCTTTTTAATGGTGAGTAAAGTTCGTCTCTACCTCAATAAATATGGCACACATGATAGGACGAATATATATAAATAAATAAATGAATAATAATAACAATAATGATGATGATGATAATAATAATAATAATAATACCAATAATAATAATAATAATAATAATAAAGTTAATATTAGTTAATAATTAAATGCGATTACAAATAGTCTCCCCTGAAGGAAAATTGTCTCAGTCCCGAATGAATTCTCATACATAGACCGAGGATAATATCAGATCAGGTACTTAAATGCATGTGCTTTTGGCTTGAACGTCACTCTGTGTGTATTGATAATAATGACAATATTCATAAAATAATAATAATAATAATAATGATAATAATAATAATAATAATAATAATAATAATAATATAAATAATATTTATATTTAAACCATAGACCAATAGTAGCTTTTACATAAAAAAACATGTGCATAAGGGTAAAGATATATATATATATATATATATATATATATATATATATATATATATATATATATATATATGCATGCACAATTAACACTCATACATAGGCATACATACCAATACATAGTCATAATCACCGATCATACGTATATAATATATATACGTATGATTGTTGAATATATATAAATGCACCCCCGCATACATATAACGCATATATAAATAATCATATGCATAAACAGACATGCCCGCATGCACACACATGAAATTTCACATTGACCCTGAAAATATCGTAAAAATTGAACCAATAGAACAATTTTGATAGAGTTTAAAATTTAAGAATTGAAAAATATTAAACTCGTAAAATTCAATTGATTTCATTACGTAAAAAAAAGGTATGCTTAAAAGCCCGCCGGCACTTTGTAAACACTATTTTGTAAAAATATAAAAAATAATATTTTTATTATTTTTCAAACAACTTTAATAGTTTATTTTGAAAGTATATTCCATTAAAAACAGCCCACTTTAAAAAGAGAAATTACGAGTTTTTTATATTTTATTCTCAGTTTTGGCTAGTGGTCTAAAAAATTCCTCCAAAATTCTGATACACCTTGTGCACCTCTCATTCGGATCATATAATCCTGTGTTTTGTTTATTTTTGTTTTAAACGCCCTGTCTCCTCGGAATTCCATTTTATGGTATATAGCATATTGTGGTGGCCATACGGTTAATTAAATGAATAATAACGTTGATCATGTTTAAAATAAACAATTAAAAGAGCTGATCTGAATCCCATATTGATATTATTTGTCAATTCGGAATAACTTTACGTGCCAAATAATAAAATTAATAACGAATCAATTACTGTAACAGGATACAAAACGTATTCAAAAGCTGTAAGGCGGCCAGAAATTAGACGATGTGTCATGTATTCTGAGATCAGTATTGAGATAACATAAGGGACATTTATTTCCTACTAACAGGACCCGTTTCTCGGCGTCGCCTGAGGAGTTATGAAAGAAGGTTAAGTATAGAAAATATTAAATAATCATTTTGAATTGCTAAATACTTGTGTCCAGAACAAATTAGTTAAGTGAAACTTTTGTCTCGATTGTTTTATCGTTTTTTGTCTTACACACCCATTTTCCAAAAGGGTAGCAGCCATAATATTACTGATGGATTCCATGAACAAAGCTTCTTTCTTAGAACTGCACGCCTGTGGAACTCTGTTTCGTCTGCCTGCTTCCCACCTGACTACAACTTGGATGTGTTCCAGTCCAACGTTAACAAATTCCTAATGAACCGCCCCCTTAAGTAAACACTTCATCAAATCTCCACACTAACATAATGTACTTGCAATAACTCTTATCCCTGAGTGGCTTCCGGGCCTTGATAAGTGCTGACCACTGTGTAATATATATATATATATATATATATATATATATATATATATATATATATATATAATTGAGCAATGAATTACATACAAAATAATGTTACAATGAAATTTATAATTTCATATTAGTTAAAAGAAATGTTTGGCATTCTAGCATAATATGACACTGATCGTCGGGTTGTTTCGTTAATTATGGTTCGGACTCGACCGGCAGCTTCTGGATTATGCAAAGTAATAGATGCAGAAGAATTCCCAAACAAACAACTCGAATATACAAAAATCTACTGTAAATTGACTGATTATAAATATATTGTTTTTTTTTTTCTTCAGGAAAAGATGAACTTTGTATTGTTTATTTAGTATTATTAGTAATTTAATACTTTAATAGTTTATAAACCCCCATAATTCCCTCATGTTAATGGCTTTCAGAAAACACCCCAAACTCGAAAGACATTCTTAACATGGTATGTTGGAGGTGTTTTTTTTTTCCGAAAGATGTTTTTCGCTTGTGGATATCTGCCGTAAGACTACTCACTGTTTTAATAAACAAATGTTTTATTTTTTTTAAATAAAATAATATTTTTTGTGCTTTGTTTTGTTTCCAGTAAAATATGAATATTGTTTTGTACTTTGTTTTTATTTTCACATAATAGATGAATATTTGTTGTCACTTATACACTTATGTTACCGTGCTTAAATAACATGCTTAGGGGAGGGTGTTTTGTTATTATACTGTACTTTCACCTAACAGATTAATAAAATATATCGTAAAACTTTAAATTAATTTAAAAATACAATTAAAAAAATAGGGCGGAAACATAAGTACGCAAATACCGATTTTTATAGTTCGTAAATTGTTAGATGAAAGTACGGTATTTATTCCGGACAAAAATAGTACGGTGAGTACTGTCGTAAGAAAACACTCAATATTTTTAATAAGCAAAAGTTTTTTGGATTTTTTTACTGAAATAACATGGGCTGTGAAGGGTGTTTTGTAATTATATTGTACTTTCCCCTAACAATTTAATTCTAAAAAAATATCGTAAAACTTGCACTTAAGTTAAAAAAATACTATTTTTAAATATAGCGCGGTAGTACATTATTTATTCAAGAACATTAAATATAGTACGGTGGGAACTAGCGTAAAAAATACCAATTTTTGAATAAGCAAAGTTTTTTCATTCAAGAAATGATTAATGATTTTGGTACTTTTTTTCTTTCTCAATAGATATTGGATACTTATCAACTTACGTTACCCTGCGTAAATTATAACGTTATTAATTAGAAAGCCATTGTTAGCATAGCATACACAAGTACATAAACACCTATCTCTGTTTATTTGTTCATAAACTGTTTGGTGAAGCGTTTTGTTTGCTTTTAGAAAATTGGCACTAAACGTTTGTTTGTTGAATGTGAGCATAAAATATTCGTTTATGAGAAAAGATTAATGATTTGTTATAGAAACCGTCAAAAATTAGGTGGAAGTACAGAAATTTGCTGTTTTTTTTTAATTTCCAATGTATTCTTCTCTCAGCAAATGTAATAAAATGGACCGACACCTTCATCATAAAAGAAATAGATAAACATTTGTGTAAACAAAAAAACAATAACAAAATGCCGATGTAGCTTTTTAACTTTCGAACAATGCGCGACTTATTCATGTCTTTAGGCATTTATTTTTCAAAGAAGGCTCGGTTTTCTATTAGTTATAGTTTTATGCAGTGTTTCTCTCAACTGGCCTCCCCAGGAGTATAATAGCAGGAAGTACACGTTGCGTATATATTAAAGAAACAAGGTAGACATAGCACACCACACCCCATAGTTGAATTCAACGTAACGTGTTTTTTCAGTGTTCGTAATTATAACAGAATCGCCGTTCTGGAATAACGGAATGCATAAATTCGCCAATCAGATCGCTGAGACATGTTTGCGGCGGAGATCTTTTTGCCTGTGTATTGTTAGGTGTGGCGAAAGCATAACGACTGATAATATCCGAATGAAATAAGAGCGATCGTCGTTCCCCGTGTAGTTTTTGCCTTTGGTGTATAATGGGTTCTGAATTATATAGAGAGGAGTAATTATGCAACTCCCTCAAAATGTTACTTGGATGAGAGAGTGACCGCTGATGGAAATAAACAGAAATGTACAGTAGGGATTTAGATAGGAAGATATTCACGCGGATCAATGGAGAAATGATATACTGTGAAAACATTAATTTCCAGCAAAGAATCAAATGACCGCTCAGATCAAGAAGGGAGCAATGCACTTACCTTAGATTGCGAAACAATTGCCCCCTTCCGCAACGTAACCGTCTTGTAGTATCTTCGCCAAACGAAAGTGGAAAAGATTTACTTTCAATCGCCGGCAACTGAATCAGTTTGTGGTGAAGAAAAAAAAAGAGATAAGACAAGGGAATCTCCGCTCTTATATAATGGAAGGATCAGCTGATTAACTATCACGTGATCCGGAGCACAAAATAAAACTTTAAAAGGGTGAATAACTACAACAATTCTTCTTGGTTAGTATTCAAGGTAAGTGCACGCCGATCCTTCTCTTCTCGAGCAATCATTAATCCTTTTTTTCACAATACAAATAATGCGGACAGACCGTATTTTAAACGTGACGCGCGTGTTTGGAAATCTACGAATTAATTTTCTAAAGAGGAAGTTCTGCGGTCGAATTATTATATATAGAGATGAATCAGATTGTTCTATTTCATCTACCCAATACCTTTTTATTATTTAGACACTTTTTTCGATAGAGATTCAATAATTACGGGATGGATCATATAAATATTGCCAGCATCGTAAGTGAAAGTGTTTATATGGAACAAATTGGCTTTTAACTTGGCACACCGTTTGTGTAGTTAAACACTTGGCAAGCGCCACCTTCAGCATCTGTTAGTAATAGAATATCAGTATCGTATGTTGTCGTATCTTCGCGTTTAACATGTGTTGGATTAATAGACGAAATATACAAATGTCATGTCTAAATAATTGTTGTTTTTAAACATTATACTTACGCAAGACATGTTCATGGTGATTAGGATAACGTATGGGATTATATATATATATATATATATATATATATATATATATATATATATATATATATATATAAGTAGAAAGACATTAGCAACAGTATCTGGAAAACATAGAAAGACGCAAGAAAGCACAGATGCTGTGAATGAGGATAACGTATTCATAACGCGTACCAGACTTCGAGGATAAAAAGGCGCGAATATAAAACAAGCAGAAGCAATAGATTTAAACTGAGAGTAATGCAAAGTAAGAATGAAAGTTTCAGTGTTTCGAAGTTTACAACGCGTTGTCAAATGCCCACTTTTCAAACTGACAACTACTTCTACTTACTAACACAAGAAAAAAAAAAAACTTCATAGCGAAGTTCAACCCCGCCTTAAACATCTCTAAATACTTATACACATAAATAGGCAAAACACAAAATACACTTACACGCATGTATACGTCGGTAAATGTGCACCCTCACACACGAAACAAAACAAGCACAATAAAGCAGGAACACACTTTCACGGGCGCGCACATCAAAATCCAGAATAATACCATTTCCTTAAACTAAACAAACAATTAGAAATTGTACGTGTGTATGTGTATATACACACATATGTATATATATATATACACTTGTGCCCGATATTATTCATACCCCTTGGATCTTTGAGATTTCTATAAGAATATTGCTCAAACCAGAAAGTAGACAATATTAAAGGGATTTCAAACAATAAATCAAGCATAAGCATTTAATTTAAACTCAACAAATAAATAAATTATGCAAGTTTGAAACATTATACAAAGAAAAACAATAATGGCACTAGTTCAAAATTATTCATACCTCTCTTACTAATAGTCAATAGCATGCCCTTTATTCTTAATAACTGCCTGTAACCGTTTTGGATATTTATCAACAAGGTTTTTACAAGCATCAATACTGATTTTTGACCATTCTTCAATGCAGTAGTTCTCAAAATCCCTCAAATTTCTAGGTTTCTGCTTTTTAACCTCAGTTTTCAATATGTGCCAGAGGTTTTCGATAGGGTTCAGGTCGGGACTCTGGCTAGGCCATTCCAAAACATTAATTTGATTATCCTCAAACCATTTCTTGACTATTTTGGCAGTATGTTTTGGATCATTATCCTGTTGAAGGGCCCAGTTTGGTCCTAAATGGAGCTTCTCCGCATCCTGTCTAATGTTTTTCTGGAGTATCTCCAAATATTGCTCCTTCTTCATGGTTCCATCTATCTTGACCAAACTACCTGGACCACTAGCCGAAAAGGAGCCCCAAAACATTAGGCTACCACCACCATGTTTCACCGTGGGTATGGTGTTCTTTGGGTTGTAAGCTTCTCCTTTCTTCCTTCAAACGTAAGAAGCATCCATATGGCCAAACAATTCAATTTTTGTTTCGTCAGTCCACAAAATACTTGAGAAAACGGACTCTGGAGAATTCACATGGGTCCTAGCAAACTTTAGACGTGCTGCAAGGTGTTTTCCGGTGTGCAATGGAGTCCTTCTTGGTCTTCTTCCTTTCAGACCATTTTCATGCAGAGTCCTTTGCAATGTTTGCCTTGATATTTTTATGCCAGAAGACTCCAGATTTTCTAAAATGTCCTTATTAGTGGTGGTTGGATTTGCATTAACACTTCTTACAATATTCCTGGTGACTCTAGCAGACAGTTTCCTTTTCCTTCCTCTACCAATCAAGTTGTTTGTTGTGTGGTGGCTCTGGAATTTTTTGATGATGCTCTGTACTCTTGCTGTAGGGACTTCAAATTTCTTGGAAATTGACTTGTAACCTTAACCATCCTTATGTGAATTCACAATTTTAGTCCTAAGATCATTACTAAGCTCTTTTTTCTTCCCCCATTCTAATAATTTTTATTCTTTTATTGGTTTTCAGTTGATATCATTTTAATTTCTGAAAAATGCAAAAAAACGAAATGAAATTAATCAAAGGTTGTATAAAAGCATTCAAAATAAGAATCAAACACGAAACAAACAGTCAGAAACTCGATTAATACTGAAAAAATAAGGGGGTATGATTATTTTTGAACATTGCAGATTTTATAAATAGATGTATATTTCTTTTATTACAAGTATCCCGAGATTTTAAAATGACGAAAATGATCAGAAGAGGTGTATTAAGAATATGTATCAATATGGACGTAAACAATAAATTCTTACAAAGTTACACCTAATAAACTCAATTTTCAAGGGGGGTATCAATAATATCGGGCACAACTGTATATATATATATATATATATATATATATATATATATATATATATATGGGGTATGTGTATGTATGCGTGCATGTGTGTGATTGTTTATACGTGTGTATATATATATATATATATATATATGTATATATATATATATATCATTTGTTATCTATCCTCCATCTTGTTTGTGTGTGTACGTGTACTTACGTTTGGGTGACTGAATACATGTATGCATATGTGCTTGGATTAGGAAAGAAAAGGTAACTTCAACCAATATATATGGGCGTATGAATATGTATGTGTGTGTGTGATTATGGGTGCGTGTGTCCAGATATATGTGTGGATGGATGTATACGTATCTCTATATGCGTGTATATATATATATATATATATATATATATATATATATATATATGTGTGTGTGTGTGTGTGTGCATATATATTGGTGGGTAAATACATTCGTGTGTGTATGTGTGTATATGGATGTATGCATATGTGTGAGCCCCTGGATATGTCTCCTCTCTATATATATGCATGTGTGAATGTATGTGTGTGCGTGCATACGTATGCGGATGTATGTGAATGTATATGTCCATAACTGTATATATATATATATATATGTGTGTGTGTGTGCATGTATATGTATGTGTGTGATTGTGGGTGCGTGTGTGTGCATATATCATCTCTTACCTATTCTCCATCTTACTTGTGTGTGTGTGTGCGTGTACTTATGTTCTAATGATTAAGTACATGTATGCATGCGTGTTTTGATTGGGAAAGACAAATAACATTAACCAATATGTGTGTGATATGTTAGTGCGTGGATGTGTGTTAGTACGTTGTGGGTGGGTATGTATATATGTATGTTCCTACATATATTTCTGTGTATATGCGTGTGTGTATATGTGTATATACCTTCGTGCGTGCGTATGAGTGTGTATATGTATATGTGCATGTATGTGTGTCTGATTGTGTGTGAGGGTGTGCTATACCTGGGGAAAGAAAGTCATAAAAAAACATAAAAGCCTTCACCAAATGGACAAAAAAACCCTGTTTGAACATAAATCTGATGGAAATTACCAACACGTACTGTTGGGGGTAGAATGTCTGAGACCACATTACTCTGAAAAACGCATTTAGTATCAGCAGATGTAAAAATAACATTTCAAGCTCCCATTTAAAATAAAAACTTTTTTACGAAAATATCTGAAGAGAGCTAAACAAAGCTTGAAACGCGTTATGAAAATATTTTTAAATAAAAATATGATAAAAGGCTGAAAACCCCACAATTGTTGATGGCTACACTCTTTTATATATACAGTGATGATCATATTTATTGGCACGGTAAAATAAAAGTTAAATTTTGTCTAATAAATTCTAAAAAAGGGATTAAATTAAAGAACATAACAAAGTATATTATGTATTTTTAACTGGCCTTTCCGATGCAGCAATCGGATTTTAGAAAAAAATAAATAACAAAGGAACAACAAACATAATTGCAAAAAACCCTTGTTCAAAATTATTGGCACGGCTTTGTTTTTCTTTTAGTATCAGTATAATATCAATCAATTTCCGGTTTACGTGCTTTCTGAACTTTTTTATAGCCATATTATGCTTGTTTAACGCTAATTCAGTGAATAATTTTTTTCAGATAATTTTTAGATAGCGATTTATTTAAACTATTATAAGTGACTAAATTATAATTTTCAATCGCCATGGTTAAAACTAAGGAACACAGCGAAGACGTCAGGAAGCTTGTTGTAGCATGCCATACCAATGGGGAGGGCTATGATAAGATTTCAAAGAATCTAAACCTTCCTAAATCCACTGTTAGAGCCATAATAAACAAGTTCAAATCGCAAGGCCACGTTATGAGTTTAGAGGGTAGAGGGAGAAAAAGGATTCTTTCCCCAAGAGATGAACGGAAAATTGTTCGACAAGTAAAACAAAACCCAAGGATCTCTGTTGGGGAGATTGTTGATGAACAGAGCACCTCTGGAGTGAATGTATCTCGACATACAGTTGGTAGAGTTTTGAAGAGAGGTGGTTTAAAAGCATGTCGTCCGAGAAAGACTCCCTTATTGAAGCCTATGCACCTGAAAGCAAGGCTAGCCTTTGCAAAACGTCATATTGATAAAGATGTTGCATTCTGGAAACGTGTTCTATGGACTGACGAAACGAAAATAGAGTTATTTGGCCATAATAAAGTGTCTTATATTTACAGAAAATCTGGCGACGCTTTCCTGCCTAAGAACACCATACCCACAGTGAAGCACGGTGGAGGCAGTTTGATGTTTTGGGGATCCTTTGCTGCCTCTGGTAGCATAAAAAAGGAAGATTATGTTAAAATATTGGATGAAAACCTGAAAGACTCTGCTAAAGAGCTCTAACTTGGTCGTCGTTGGTGGTTCATGCAAGATAATGACCCAAAGCATTCGGCTAAACTGACTAAGAAATGGCTTGAGGACAATCATATTAATGTTTTGGAGTGGCCATCACAAAGCCCAGACCTTAATCCAATTGAAAATTTATGGAGAACATTAAAATTGAGGGTAATGCAAAGGAAGCCTAAGAATCTTATTCAATTGGAGGATTATTGTCAGGAAGAGTGGGCTAAAATTACTACTGAAGAGTGCAACAACTAGGTTGTAAACTATGAAAAGCGACTGAGGAAGGTAATCAAGATCAAAGGCTATACAAATGATTATTAAATAAATCGTGCCAATAATTTTGAACAGGGTTTTTTTTGCAATTATGTTTGTTGTTCCTTTGTTATTTATTTTTTTCTAAAATCCGATTGCTGCATCGGAAAGGCCAGTTAAAAATACATAATATACTTTGTTATTTTCTTTAATTTAATCCCTTTTTTAGAATTTATTAGACAAAATTTAACTTTTATTTTACCGTGCCTATAAATATGATCATCACTGTATATATATGTATACACACACACACACACACACACACACACACACACACACACACACACACACACACGCACACACACACACACATATGTATATATATATATATATATATATATATGAAAACATCTAGGTTTTATATATCAAAAATTCTTCATAAAACTAAATGAGCATTTATTTACACTTATGGAAACTAGAATCATTCTGACCAGGAATCATAAAACATAAGCTGTTAGGGTTGTTATGAAATAGCGCCATTAATAATTGTTCTTTTAAAGCTGTGATCGCTAAATAATGAATATTTTTCCAATGCGCTAAAAATATGGAAGCAATAACATTCTTTATATTCTTACATTTACGCTTTGCCCTGCTAAATATATTCAGGGTAATTAGTACGTTTTAATATACGTAATAAGGCTTTGTTTTATAGACCATTTTTCTTCCTCAGTTTCATACAAAAGATATAAAATGGGAGCGGATGTCGCACGCTTTTCACCATTTTTTCACACATGCTATTAAAATTAATTGATAACTATTTCTCAAGTGTTAGTTATATTGATAGATAATTAATAGACAACAGTAAAGTGAGAATGTGTTTATGCCAAATCACAAGCCTCCTTAAGCTTAAGATATTTTCCAGAAAAAAAAAAACTAATATAAGTGATTTGGAACAAAATTTAGCCGAATGAGCTTATATATAGTTGTGTTTAAGGAACCCAAACATTTAGGTTGCTCAGAGGTAGTATGCCACTGCTACCTATATATGTATATATACACACACATATATACATATATATATATACAGACACATATATACATATATATATGTGTGTGGGTGTGTGTGTGTGTACATATATACGTATACTAGCTTGGCGCCCGGCGTTGCTCCGGCGTACAATATGCTTAACATGATATTTTAATTCATGCAGGTTGTATTATTATATAATCAAAACTATTGAATATTAGATATTACGAGATATAATTTTCACGGTGGAAAAATTCGTAAAAAATAAATAAATAAAATAAATAATAATGATAATGTAGATCATCAAATTCCGTCTGTGTTTGTTTACACTATGACGTCAGCTGATATTTGGGTTTGACGATGAATTCCCTGGAAACTTATTACTGATTAAAATATGCAAACAAAGAAATGATTTGTGGCGATTTTAAATAGTACCTCTTCTTTCATCGTAAATTAGATTCATTTTTAAAAGAAAAAAAATAAAATGGTAAGATACGTGATTGAATAAGATATCATTCGATTTGTAATCCAACGCTATACCACTGAGCTATGTTTCCATATGTTGACAAAACTGGGTTTTTTTCTAAGAAGAAATTATTTGTTGCTATATTATTATCTCCCTTGATAAAATATTCCCTTTGTAAAAATTCATTTTTATCTACAAGATAGATAGACTATTTATAAGATCGGATGTTTTCGATTTTAGATACTTATCGGACGACTTTCTGTAGAAACTTATCTAGACATATAAATTCCATTTGGGTCAAATTTGCAGGTGACAAACTTAGTCGTTTCGGAACATATAAGAAGGAACTCATACACACACAAAGTGACTTTTATATAACAGTAGAGATATATATATGCACACCCACCCACAAACACACACACACACACACACACATATATATATATATATATATATATATATATATATATATATATATATATACAGTTGTGCCCGATATTATTGATACCCCCCTTGAAAATTGAGTTTATTAGGTGTAACTTTTGTAAGAATTTATTGTTTACGTCCATATTGATACATATTCTTAATAAACCTCTTCTGATCATTTTCGTCATTTTAAAATCTCGGGATACTTGTAATAAAAGAAATATACAGCTATTTATAAAATCTGCAATGTTCAAAAATAATCATACCCCCTTATTTTTACAGTATTAATCGAGTTTCTGACTGTTTGTTTTCTGTTTGATTCTTATGTGGAATGCTTTTATACAACTTTTGATTAATTTCATTTCGTTTTTTGCATTTTTCAGAAATTAAAATGATATCAACTGAAAACCAATAAAAGAATAAAAATTATTAGAATGGGGAAGAAAAAAGAGCTTAGTAATGATCTTAGGACTAAAATTGTGAATTCACATAATGATGGTTTAGGTTACAAATCAATTTTCAAGAAATTTGATGTCCCTACAGCAACAGTACAGAGCATCATCAAAAAATTCCAGAGCCACCACACAACAAACAACTTGATTGGTAGAGGAAGAAAAAGGAAACTGTCTGCTAGAGCCACCAGGAATATTGTAAGAAGTGTTAATGCAAATCCAACCACCACTAATAAGGACATTTTAGAAAATCTGGAGTCTTCTGGCATAAAAATATCAAGGCAAACATTGCAAAGGACTCTGCATGAAAATGGTCTGAAAGGAAGAAGACCAAGAAGGACTCCATTGCACACCGGAAAACACCTTGCAGCACGTCTAAAGTTTGCTAGGACCCATGTGAATTCTCCAGAGTCCGTTTTCTCAAGTATTTTGTGGACTGACGAAACAAAAATTGAATTGTTTGGCCATATGGATGCTTCTTACGTTTGAAGGAAGAAAGGAGAAGCTTACAACCCAAAGAACACCATACCCACGGTGAAACATGGTGGTGGTAGCCTAATGTTTTGGGGCTCCTTTTCGGCTAGTGGTCCAGGTAGTTTGGTCAAGATAGATGGAACCATGAAGAAGGAGCAATATTTGGAGATACTCAAGAAAAACATTAGACAGGATGCGGAGAAGCTCCATTTAGGACCAAACTGGGTCCTTCAACAGGATAATGATCCAAAACATACTGCCAAAATAGTCAAGAAATGGTTTGATGATAATCAAATTAATGTTTTGAAATGGCCTAGCCAGAGTCCCGACCTGAACCCTATCGAAAACCTCTGGCACATATTGAAAACTGAGGTTAAAAAGCGGAAACCTAGAAATTTGAGGGATTTGGAGAACTACTGCATTGAAGAATGGTCAAAAATCAGTGTTGATGCTTGTAAAAACCTTGTTGATAAATATCCCAAACGGTTACAGGCAGTTATTAAGAATAAAGGGCATGCTATTGATTATTAGTAAGAGAGGTATGAATAATTTTGAACTAGTGCCATTATTGTTTTTCTTTGTATAATGTTTCAAACTTGCATAATTTATTTATTTGTTGAGTTTAAATTAAATGCTTATGCTTGATTTATTGTTTGAAATCCCTTTAATATTGTCTACCTTCTGGTTTGAGCAACATTCTTATAGAAATCTCAAAGATCCGAGGGGTATGAATAATATCGGGCACAAGTGTATATATATATATATATATATATATATATATATATATATATATTAATTTTGTTCCAAATCACTTATATTAGTTTTTTTTTTCTGGAAAATATCTTAAGCTTAAGGAGGCTTATGATTTGGCATAAACACTTTCTCACTTTAAGTTAATTAGTACGTTTTAATATACGTAATAAGGCTTTGTTTTATAGACCATTTTCCTTCCTCAGTTTCATACAAAAGATATAAAATGGGAGCTGATGTCGCACGCTTTTCACCATTTTTTCACACATGCTATTAAAATTAATTGATAACTATTTCTCAAGTGTTAGTTATATTGATAGATAATTAATAGACAACAGTAAAGTGAGAATGTACTTATGCCAAATCATAAGCCTCCTTAAGCTTAAGATATTTTCCAGAAAAAAAACTAATATAAGTGATTTGGAACAAAATTAATATATATATATATATATATATATATATATATATGTGTGCATGTGTGTGTTTGTGGGTGGGTGTGCATATATATATACATCTACTGTTATATAAAAGTCACTTTGTGTGTGTATGAGTTCCTTCTTATATGTTCCGAAACGACTAAGTTTGTCACCTGCAAATTTGACCCAAATGGAATTTATATGTCTAGATAAGTTTCTACAGAGATTCGTCCGATAAGTATCTAAAATCGAAAACATCCGATCTTATAAATAGTCTATCTATCTTGTAGATAAAAATGAATTTTTACAAAGGGAATATTTTATCAAGGGAGATAATAATATAGCAACAAATAATTTCTTCTTAGAAAAAAACCCAGTTTTGTCGACATATGGAAACATAGCTCAGTGGTATAGCGTTAGATTACAAATCGAATGATATCTTATTCAATCACGTATCTTACCATTTTATTTTTTTTTCTTTTAAAAATTAATCTAATTTACGATGAAAGAAGAGGTACTATTTAAAATCGCCACAAATCATTTCTTTGTTTGCATATTTTAATCAGTAATAAGTTTCAAGGGATTTCATCGTCAAACCCAAATATCAGCTGACGTCATAGTGTAAACAAACACAGACGGAATTTGATGATCTACATTATCATTATTATTTATTTTATTTATTTATTTTTTACGAATTTGTCCACCGTGAAAATTATATCTCGTAATATCTAATATTCAATAGTTTTGATTATATAATAATACAACCTGCATGAATAAAAATATCATGTTAAGCATATTGTACGCCGGAGCAACGCCGGGCGCCAAGCTAGTATACGTATATATGTACACACACACACACCCACACACACATATATATGTATATATGCGTCTGTATATATATATATGTATATATGTGTGTGTATATATACATATATAGGTAGCAGTGGCATACTACCTCTGAGCAACCTAAATGTTTGGGTTCCTTAAACACAACTATATATAAGCACATTCGGCTAAATTTTGTTCCAAATCACTTATATTAGTTTTTTTTTTTTCTGGAAAATATCTTAAGCTTAAGGAGGCTTGTGATTTGGCATAAACACATTCTCACTTTACTGTTGTCTATTAATTATCTATCAATATAACTAACACTTGAGAAATAGTTATCAATTAATTTTAATAGCATGTGTGAAAAAATGGTGAAAAGCGTGCGACATCAGCTCCCATTTTATATCTTTTGTATGAAACTGAGGAAGAAAAAATGGTCTATAAAACGAAGCCTTATTACGTATATTAAAACGTACTAATTACCCTGAATATATTAAGCAGGGCAAAGCGTAAATGTAAGAATATAAAGAATGTTATTGTTTCCATATTTTTAGCGCATTTATATCTATTGGAAAAATATTCATTATTTAGCGATCACAGCTTTAAAAGAACAATTATTAATGACGCTATTTCATAACAACCCTAACAGCTTATGTTTTATGAATCCCGGACAGAATGATTATATTTTCCACAAGCGTAAATAAATGCTCATTTAGTTTTATGAATAATTTTTGTATATATATATATATATATATATATATATATATATATATATATATATATATATATATATATACTAAATCAATATTTACCAAAAATGAAAAATACTATAATGAAGCCCTTAAAAACTCTGGATATAATTCACAAATTAAATTCATAAATGAAAATGATAGAAACATAAACTGCATTAAAAATAAACCTATTAAGAGCGTAATAACATATAATATGGCAATGTCTTCCCGTATACGAGTTAAGAAAAATAACCAGGAGACAAAAAAAGATAAAACCAAACTACAAATATTAGATAATAATATAAATAAACAACAAACTAAAACCCGCAAACGTAAGAATAGACACAAGGAGATCCTATGGTTCAACCCCCCGTATTCCAAAAACCTAGAAACAAACATAGCTAGAGAATTTTTTAAAATATTAGATAAGAACTTTAAAGCCCCCCATAGATATAATAAGATTTTCAATAAGAACACAATTAAAGTCTCTTACTCTACTATGCCTAACCTTCATCAGAAAATAATTAGCTCTAATAATAATAAAATTAATAAACTACAAAATGCAACTATACAAAATACATCGGACTGTAACTGTAGAAGAAAAAATAAATGCCCCCTACAAGGCTCATGTACAATTAAAAACGTTATCTATAGCTGCACAGTATCAAAAACTCCAAATATACAAGAACCTATCAACAGCCATAACTCAACTACCAGATTAAATAATAACACCAACTTAAATCAATCTGCCGATCAATTATTAACCAACCCACCACATTATAATCCAACAATAGACCTAACGGAAAATAATCATAATAATCAAGAGGTAATATATATTGGTTCCACATCTGGCCCAATAAAACATAGAATTTCAACGCACAAACATTCTTTTAAAAGCAACTCTCTATCAAACCAAACTACTCTATCCAACTATATTTGGCAACTAAAAAATAGCAATATTTCTTTCAACTTAAAATGGCAAATAATTGAGACTTGCAAATCATATAAACCAGGAGATAAATTTTGTACATTATGTACAAAAGAAACCCTAAAAATTTTAAAATATGAAGATATAAAAAGCACAACCAAACTAGTAAATTCAAGACACGAGCTTCTATCGTGTAATCATAAACGTTGGTTTAAATTTAATAAATATAAACCACCTTAAATCATTAAAAATTACTCATTAGTAAAAATAGATTTTTTTTTTAATAAATTAAGTTAAACCAATTACCGCCCTTAGACTCGTAAATCAAATAATAAATAAAGCCATGACAATTATCTCCCCTTAAAAACTTGCAAAAAAAAAAAAAAACTCTCTCTCTATAGATATTAACTGTAGCGTCTCTAAATCAAAATACGCTAACGGAAACAATTTACTGCACGAGCGTCGCCCTTTTAAAATTCATCATTCAATAAAATAAAAAGCTATAGCAAACATCTAAATGACTACTTTAAATACAGTTCCTGATTTCAAAAAAAGAAAAACCAAAAGGTAATTATATATCTATATATTTTTAAATCAAATTTATTATGTAAATTCAAAAATATATTTTTTTCTACACATTTCTATCTCTAACCTATACCAATTTTCTTATTAATTTTCTTATAAATTTTATATCCAAACCTTTTACTTCAATTTTTCAGATTCATCTGCCTTACTTTTAATGCTAGGTTTATTTTTGGTGTCTTTTCAATTCAATAGAAATCCTCCTAAATTTGCTGATGAGGAGACCGTGCTTACCAAAAAAACTATGTATAATTATTCTACGCGACTTCATGTATACCACAAATAAAAAGCACGGATTTCCGAAACGATCGTACAGATAATTGACTTTGTTGTTGTTCCTTCTTATGAAACTGATTTTTAATTTAATTAAATTTTGATTTTTAAATTTTAAAAATTTTAAAACTTTTAAATTATAAATCACATTACTTAATATATATATATATATATATATATATATATTTACATAGGCATCACCACATTATCAAGGCCAAGAGGCCACTCAAGGATAAGGGTTAAAGAGTCTACAGTAGAAAATATAATAAGCTTAAGGAGGCTTATGATTTAGCATAAACACATTCTCACTTTACTGTTGTCTATTAATTATCTATCAATATAACTAACACTTGAGAAATAGTTATCAATTAATTTTAATAGCATGTGTGAAAAAATGGTGAAAAGCGTGCGACATCAGCTCCCATTTTATATCTTTTGTCTTGAACTGACGAAGGAAAAATGGTCTATAAAACAAAGCCTTATTACGTATATTAAAACGTACTAATTAACTTAAAGTAAGAATGTGTTTATGCCAAATCATAAGCCTCCTTAAGCTTAAGATATTTTCCAGAAAAAAAAAACTAATATAAGTGTTTTGGAACAAAATTAATATATATATATATGTGTGTGTGTGTGTGTGTGTGTGTGTTTGTGGGTGGGTGTGCATATATATATCTCTACTGTTATATAAAAGTCACTTTGTGTGTGTATGAGTTCCTTCTTATATGTTCCGAAACGACTAAGTTTGTCACCTGCAAATTTGACCCAAATGGAATTTATATGTCTAGATAAGTTTCTACAGAAATTCGCCCGATAAGTATCTAAAATCGAAAACATCCGATCTTATAAATAGTCTATCTATCTTGTAGATAAAAATGAATTTTTACAAAGGGAATATTTTATCAAGGGAGATAATAATATAGCAACAAATAATTTCTTCTTAGAAAAAAACCCAGTTTTGTCGACATATGGAAACATAGCTCAGTGGTATAGCGTTAGATTACAAATCGAATGATATGTTATTCAATCACGTATCTTACCATTTTATTTTTTTTCTTTTAAAAATTAATCTAATTTACGATGAAAGAAGAGGTACTATTTAAAATCGCCACAAATCATGTCTATGTTTGCATATTTTAATCAGTAATAAGTTTCCAGGGATTTCATCGTCAAACCCAAATATCAGCTGGCGTCATAGTGTAAACAAACACAGACGGAATTTGATGATCTATATTATCATTATTATTTATTTTATTTATTTATTTTTTACGAATTTTTCCACCGTGAAAATTATATCTCATAATATCTAATATTCAATAGTTTTGATTATATAATAATACAACCTGCATGAATTAAAATATCATGTTAAGCATATTGTACGCCGGAACAACGCCGGGCGCCAAGCTAGTATACGTATATATGTACACACACACACACACACACACACCCACACACATATATATATGTATATATGTGTGTGTATATATATATGTATATATGTGTGTGCATATATACATATATAGGTAGCAGTGGCATACTACCTCTGAGCAACCTAAATGTTTGGGTTCCTTAAACACAATTATATAAGCACATTCGGCTTAATTTTGTTCCAAATCACTTATATTAGTTTTTTTTTCTGAAAAATATCTTAAGCTTAAGGAGGCTTATGATTTTGCATAAACACATTCTCACTTTACTGTTGTCTATTAATTATCTATCAATATAACTAACACTTGAGAAATAGTTATCAATTAATTTTAATAGCATGTGTGAAAAAATGGTCTATAAAACAAAGCCTTATTACGTATATTAAAACGTTCTAATTAACCTTAATATATTTAGCAGGGCAAAGCGTAACTGTAAGAATATAAAGAATGTTATTGCTTCCATATTTTTAGCGCATTGGAAAAATATTCATTATTTAGCGATCACAGCTTTAAAAGAACAATTATTAATGACGCTATTTCATAACAACCCTAACAGCTTATGTTTTATGAATCCTGGTCAGAATGATTATATTTTCCATAAGCGTAAATAAATGCTCATTTAGTTTTATGAAGAATTTTTGTATATATATATATATATATATATATATATATATATATATATATATATATATATATATATATATATATATATATTTTACATAGGCATCACCACATTATCAAGGCCAAGAGGCCACTCAAGGATAAGGGTTAAAGAGTGTGCAATAGAAATTGGACAATATAGTAATCATTAGTAATGAAAATTTGGTAAATTTGATAACTTATATGGAACGGCTCATCAAGAACTTATTTACTTTAGACTTGAAGACAACCATATTGTAGTCAGCCGGAAAGCAGGAAAACGGAAGACAATTCCACAGGCGTGCAGTTGTAAGAAAGAAGCTTTGTTCATGGAATCTACGTTTAGGTTTAGGCACAGATAAAGAGTGGGGGAAATTATTGATAGTGTTTACAGCTAGACGAATGTTTCTTGTGAAAGTTTGGCGAGGGGGGACCATAGATTGAAGCTCAGTCGAACACTTTCAATGAAAATAACGATACATCAGAGACAAACTCGCAACATCTCTTCTGTGAGATAGAGGTTGCAGCGAAGAGAAAAGGACATCTCCTACGAGGCTACGAAGTCTATTTTGAACTCTATCAAGGTAGGACAAGTCCTTTCTAGCAGCTCCTGCCCAGATGTGGCAACAGTATTTCATCTTTGGACGCAGCTGGCTCTTATATAGATAGAGAATAGCATCAGCAGTGAGATATTTACCGGATCGATAGAAAGATCCCACCATATATAAAACCTACATGTTTTTCATATAATTTATCAATATTGATTTGTAATCATATTGAACTCTCTAAATGGCGTAACCTCTAAACGCTTCATACACCAAACACATATACAGATATCTATTTGACATAATTATATGAACGATTCTGTGCAACGAAAAAAGTGCTGTCAAAATTGAACATTTAAACGTGCTTAAAGAAATAAACGGTAAGATGGACAGCACCTAGAAATTTGGAATATAGACTTTTATAATTCATGTGTATATGCTCTGTAATTACATCACGCTTCATAAATTAAAGGATTGGTATAAATAAAAAGTTGAGATATAATTGAAGAACAATATTTTCGTATAAACACACATAAATATATATATATATACATGTAAACATACTGTATATATATATATATAAACATACTGTATATATATAAATAATATATACAGTATGTTTATATGCATATATATAAACATAATGTATATATATAAACAAATAATATAAATAAATGCATATACAGTATGTTTATATGCATATATATAAACATAATGTATATATATATAAACATACTGCATATATATACACATATAAACATACTGTATATATATATATAAACATACTGTATATATATAAACATACTGTATATATATATATATACATACATACTGTATATATAATCATATTGTATATATAAACATAATACATACACATTCATATATATATATATACAGTATGTTTATTACAAAAACTATATTGTTTACATATTTCAGTTGAATCTCAATTAAGAGGGGGCAACCTTATCAAATCGAAAGAAAAGTAACATTAACCTCAAAATCCAGATTCATTCATTTTGTGTATGATAAGATCTCTACGTATGATTTAAATCCTAGAAAATGGTGGTAGTTCTTGAGGATGGGTAGGTGGCGGTGGGAGATAAAGGGGCGAGACATAGAGGAATAAAAAGTGAATGGGAGAGCGTAAGGCAAATGCAGTTTGAAATAACTAATCCAAATACAGCTCAGAGGCAAGAATAACAACGAATATTACAAAATATAAAAGAAATTGTACATATGTGAGATGTTGTTTATATAAACACATGTTATAAAACGGTATATTTTGTTCATCAATAACATAAAGAAATAATGCGTCCAAGTAAATGTATTAACACATGAAAGAGACAATAAGTCTAAAATACAAGAACAGCCTCAATGAGTCCTCGGAAGATCTTCAGATCCATGTATAGAATCTAATGTCCTTAAACTAGAATATAGCTATAAAGCCCGCTCCGCTAGGATACTATGGCCAGACTGGAATGCATTTCCCTTGCTCCCTACCAGCTCCACTCGTTTTTGCTCTCATTCCCATATCTTTACCCTTTTCCTCTACCTACACTTATTCACAACCCATCTACACCCATTGACAAACTACCCATCTTTTTCAGGGTTTAAGTCACACCGAGATATCTATTTTATATTAAATGAATGAATCTAGATTTTGACTTCAGTGTTGTCGCTTATATGGTTTGGTAAGATGGGTCTGTCTAAATTGAGATTCCAATGAAACATTATGCACATGTGTAATAATCAATAATGTTCGTATTATAATCATATACATTTTCTGGTCTCCATCGAACACTCTTTAATAAACACAGACGTTTCAGCGGATCGATATCTTCAAAACAAAAATATACAACCATTATTCACTAACACGCGCGCATATATATATATATATATATATATATATATATATATATATATATACAAAAAGATAAAAATCCCATGTAATCGTTTGAAAAATAGAGGTGGTAATACTTGAAGATCGTAATATTGTAAGAAACATAAGCATTCGAAACTCCTTTTCTCTCGCACAAACACGCACTTTATCTCTCTCACTCGCCCTCCTCTCACCCCGATTATTATAGTAGATTAGTATAACAGTCAGCAAATAAATAATCACATGAATTATTTTCTGTATTAATTAACTTATTGAGATTTTTCTATTATGAAAAAAAGAAACAGTTTGCAATACTAATTCCTTCTTAATCAAAAAAAATAATTTTGTATTTTTGTGGGGTTGTTTTCATTTGCATAAACTGAGCCGCAGCAACACTTGGTCGGGTACGACTCTTTCTGAATAATTTATATGTTATAATTTTCGATATACTTCGAAAATATACTGACATAGCATGAACCCCTTTTGCAAGTAAACCGTTCCATATCTATACCACAGTAATAAATATTATAAAATAAGCATCTTCTTGCAATTTACTAATCGTATATTATCTCCGAGAGTTTGATCACGCCTATTTAACACATATATTTAACCTACTACATCAGCTATACTGTTCATATATCACATATATTAGTTTAGTTCTCTCACCCTAAAACAGTCTAAATATTTTATCTCTCACTGCACATTTATTTCGCTTCTAATAGAACCATCGCTGGACGTCGCATCCCTATTATATTACCTAATATCTTCTCTTCTAATGAGACATATCAAAATACACTGGTATAAAGACTTCTTACTAATATTACACCCCTAATTGTTGTATCAATCTTATTGAAGAAATGAATATATATATATATATATATATATATATATATATATATATATATATATATATATATATAGTTGTATATTTTTTCTTTTCCTCATTTATTGATACTCTTTATAAGCTCAAAAACAATGTGTCGATCTTTGCATTATACCGATAAGTTACCTCTTAAAGAATCTATATTATTCTGTTTTTAACCCCCTACATGTATATATATATATATATATATATATATATATATATATATATATATATATATATATATATATATGTATAGTTTATTATGCAAACATTATTTGTACATATGTGCATACATAATGTAGGGGGTATCAATTAAGAGTAACTACCTCATAAGACCAAAATTGGGATCGTCTTCTTTATCTGATGAGGTAAGTCTCTTGAATTGAGATTCCACTGAAACATATATACAAATATGTAGCCAAAAATGTTTGTATACTAAACAGACTATATGCCAGCTCTGTCTCCCAATGATCGCTCTTTAATAATCGTGCATTACAACAATTATATATATATACTAGCATGCGTGCCCGGCGTTGCCCAGGTATTTGGAGGTGTATGTTGAGCAAAAAAAGAAAAAAAACGGTCAATTTTTTAAAATTTGACCCCTATTATGACCCCTTAAAATTTATTGTTTTGGGCTCAAATCCAGTTATTAAGTTAGATCCATTTCCAAGGAACCCATATCTAAAATTTCAAGTGTTTAGATCTTAAATTGTCGGAGGAGTTTGGTAGAGTTCTCAAATGTCAAATAGTTGAACTTTGATCCCAAATTTCTGGCCGAAAACCGACCACATCGATTTTCTTAAATCTCACTACCCTGCATATCAAATTCCGAGTCTGTAGACTTTAAATTGACAGAGTTATTGTGTAGGGAAATGTACACACCCATATACACGGACAGATACATAGACAGATACACAGACAGACAGATACACATACACGTTCACTTTTATATATATATATATATATATATATATATATATGCTGACTTTGCAACCAATTGCCATGGTGATCTGTTAAAATAAATACTAACCGCTATATACAACTTTAATTGCCTGTCTAATCAGTCTCCCCCCACCCCCATAGGCTACTTTATTTCAACCAAACCTTTCTCTTTTGGCTTATGTCCTGGTTACGTCTCTATTTCTTATTATTTGATAGATTTGTTTTCTCCACCTTAAAATTTAAATCCTGAATATATACAATTGAACTAGTATTTTTCAAAGTTTTAAACTTAAACCGTTATAAATTACAACAGAGTCTATTAATATAAACACATAATTAATATTAATATTAAACCCCCCTCTCATTATATACTCTCCCACTACTCTAAATTTCAGCGTCCCCCTCCTAATTTAACTCCCCTTCATCTGCAACGATTTTTCCCATTCTTATTGGTATTAAAACTCAGTCCACTATAAATTCTGACGAAACTGGTCGGATCTCTTCTCATCTTCAGAGGATATCTTCCTAGCGGAAATATAATGTAAATTCATTCATATATATATATATATATATATATATATATATATATATATATATAATCATATATATATATATATATATATATATATATATATATATATATATAATCTGTGCCAATAGCTAAAAGTGCTCTTTAAATGCGTAGTTTCCAAATATTGAGCAGTTATGAAAATATTGCCAATTGGAATTCAATTAGTACTCACTTTCCTTCATAATCCCTAATTTTCATTGTGTTTGATTAACTTCCATTAATGTATTCCATTTTGAGAAAAATGTTTTGTGTGTGTGTGTGTGTGTTTTTTTTTTCAACATTATTAGTTTGAAACGCTAAGTTCTGGTGAGATTTGAATAAAGTCGCCCGTGTACTTCAAAATAATATCACTTGTTCTGGTCAGTACTACAAGGTATGATCTGACAAACATTTGAGATAATAGCCTGAAGCATATATTTTCTAATTACCCATATGTAACACTGGGGTAATTGTGCCATCTTTGTATCATGATATTAATGCATGTATTAACATAATAATTAAATAAAGAGGTTTCTAATGTGTTTTTTCTATGTACAGGTAAATGCGTATGTAACCACTAAAATGTTGCGGAATTACAAGCACCGTCACGGCCAAGTAATATTACTGGAAGACAAGCAGCATTGCTTGCAGAGGAAGAGGATTGGATAGCAAGTAATGCTGCCGCTCGTAGTGATTTTGACAAGATTAAATCACGCTCTTTTGTTAAATCTTATTTAGATTAAGCTGGTAGGAATGTAGTCGAATTTACAGACAATATGCTTGTGATGGACTGAGTGTTAGTAAAGTGGATAACTATTTTTATGATCTTAGTGCGTCTCTCGAGGGTATCCCACCTTAAGTCATTGTCAATTTTGATGAAAATAATTTGGATGATAACCCTAATGTTCCGTCGCTTATCTAAAGAACACACAAGGCTTATCATTGGGGATAATGGAAGCGCCCATTTTGGTGCAGAAATCGTGCAGATCTGCCAGGCTGAAAACATCAGATATACATTCTTTCCACTTAATAGTAATAGCATCTTTCAGCCTGTTGATGTAGCTGTTTGTGGACCTATGAAACATGCATGGTTTCTTACCGACTCCATTATAGCGAAACACTAATCACCGAAACATACAGTTATAATCTACTGGGGAGAAAGGAAATTTGTTTTCAGAACTTTCTAAAAGTGGTTTTCGAGCATGTGGTATTTACCACTGAATAGGAATCGCATGATAGTGAAATTGAAATGGAGAAGCTCATGGAAGATGCAGCTCAAAAACTACAAAGAGCTAGAACCAAGAGGATTCAGGTAGAGTCAGGAAAAAGTGTCACTGTTGCTGACCTATAAGTATCAAATTCTGGGACATCCTCGCGGAAGCTACCTGCCAAAAAATGAAACTTGCCTCGCAGAGACTTGCGCACGAGCCATCTGACAGTGACGTGGATGATTCTTCAGACAGATATTGATACTGTCAGTGATCTAAATCCAAGATTACCATTGGAGATTTAAGAGTTTATAAAATGGGAGACAATGTTTTAGTGCATTATCAATGTAGAGGCCAAAATAAATACTATCATATTATCGGCACCTCATTGAACTTGATTGTCAGAAAATGTTGACTGGAATGTTCGGTACTTTCGCAAGGTAGCAGCACAGAAAGTGTTTGCTGAGTTTCTGGCATTCCAGGAGTCAGGTGTTATTGTAACGCCAACAGAACAAATTGTATTCAAATTGGCCAAAACTAAGTGCGTAAAGAGGACAATAAATTTTAGAGATATTTTCAGTACGAAAAATCTCATTGCGCGCTAAATATTGTAGGGTATTTTGTGATCCTGTCAAAAAATTGACAGTTCATTTCTTCCTGATTATCTTATATTTTATCTGATTATCTTATAATTTATCTGATTATCTTATAATTTGTTTGTTAAAGGATTTTTGTTCATTTTATATGTTTTCAAAATTGTTTCTTATTGTCTAAAATTTTGTTTACTTATTTCTGATTTTCTATGATATTTTTATATTGTGTTCCCTGTACTTGGTTTGAAGGACGAGAACATTATTTCGAACTTTTTTGGCACCAACATACTTTATATTTGTATGTATTGGGGCAAATTATCGCATGAATGGCGCAGTAACACAGGAGCATGGCGCAACTGCGCCATAAAGTTTATTCCTGATATAAATGTACTAATAATAGATTCACCAACTTCATTTTTCAGTATAGTTTCCACGTTACTCTATTTGAGGCAATAAACTAAATCAAATCACTGTAGTACTTTCCTTTACATTAAGAATATAAAAAAATACCATAAAAAGCGGCGCAATTACGCAAAAATACGGTATATATATATATATGTTTGTGTGTGTGTCTGTGTGTGTGTGTGTGTGTACTAGCAGGTCGCCCAACATTGCCTGATTGTAAAATATGCTTCAATACGATATTTAGATTAATGCAGATTTCGTATTTATTATTATATAATATTAGATCCAATACATAATAAATATAAAAAAGGGGAAAAAAATATCTGGCGCCACCATTGAGAATCGAAACGAAAACGATTTACTTTTTCCTTTGACATTAATGTCTGAGCTATGAAGATATTCTTTCTGCAAGGCTAAAAATAAAAACTTGAACCGATAGCTACTACGTTACGCAGGCATATTCATAATGCCTTCACCTGTAAATTTCATTTCTTTCATTTTCCAACTTTTGCACCGATTTTTCACGGCTAAAACCCAAATATAAAGTTCTGCCTCGGTTCGAATACCCTATATTTACTGTTTCATGTGTGTTGACCAAAAACTGACAGAGTAGTTTATTAGGCACATGTTTGGAAAAAATATAAACGCATGCGTAAATATATATATAAAAGATGTGTGTGTGTGTGTGAAGTATAAACATTTTAGGCAAATATTACGCAAGTATAAATCATGTAGAATATCTGCATGAATATACTTACAATTAATAATAAACTAAAGAATATCATCTAATGAAAAACTGAAAAAAAACTAATAGGGAATTAATTAAATTGCGAATTAGCATAATCATTTGTAAATAAATGCAATTTCACGACACGTATATAACAACGTTGTATTTTATTTTTAGATGAATAGAAAAAATGGTGTTAATGTGAATATCATTATGAAAACCCCCCAAAAATCAGATCTATTCGAGTGCGGATTAATAATAGATTTATAAGAAAATAAAATAAATACGATGGTCAAATTTCTGACCTGAAGTGGCACGCTCCTTGATAATCGCATTAATTAAATGGATGCATCTTCAACTTATATAACATTTCTTTCCCATTTTTATGCTTCTGTCTATTTCATAGCGAAATCAACAAGAATTGCAGACAGCATTCTATGGTTTTAAACTTCTTGAGAATACGCACAAAAGAACAATGTTTTGTTTTTGTATTTTTTACGAAACGCTTTTGTTCAAAGTGTGTTTTTAATGGCATTTGGCATGTTTTGAAATACCTATTTTTTCTTCAACATAAAAAAATCCAATCGGCGTGCATAGTTTGAACAATCAATGTTTATATCAGTCTCGGGTTTGATATTAATTTAATACACGAAGAAGAAGAATACTGATTCGCATAGGATTGCAGCATCAATTTTAAAGGAAAATTTAAAGCTAACAACACATACACATACTCACATGAACACATGCAACACAAACGCCAACACATATGTATGTACATATGCATGTTTGTAAATATATATATATACACACACATATATATATATATGCAGAGAGAGAGGCAGACAGACAGGCAGACAGACAAAAAGACAGACAGCTATCATCAGGAAATACTGATTTATGTTACATAATAACTTCGTTACATTTAAGTGTCAATAAGTTTCAAAACGATTAAAATAATGACGGAGAAATAGGAGGGACACCTCATTAGGACAGGGCATTTAAAGCTTCTTATTAGGAAAAGAGAAAAACAAACATACAAAAGTATTGGCAAGATAGAACACCCACGTTTTAAATACATTTTAAATTAGAAATGGAAAAGTCAGTGTGAATAAATGAAATAAAACGGGGGGGGGGAATGATAGCATTTAAAAGTATCAAAGGCAAACGATAAGGGGAACTAGGATAGGATCAAAACATTAAGAAAAAGTGTAAAAAATAGTTATAGAAAAATATGGAAAAAATAGGGAAAAATATGGAAAAAATAGGGAAAATATGGAAAAATAGGAAGTACAAAAATAGAGAATGAAAAATAGGAAGAGAAAATAAAGTATAAAAAAATTAAAGAATAAAAATGAACAAGAAAACATGAAATAAAAATAAAAAATCATCCGATTTATTTACCCCGATTATTCAGTCTATTACAATAGGTTTTTCTCACTGAAAAAAGTTAAATCGCTCTCTCTCTCTCTCTCTCTCTCTCTCTCTCTCTCGCTCGCTCTCTTTATATATATATATATATATATATATATATATATATATATATATACGAGGGGCGTGCAATAAGTAATGCCTTTAACCAACTTGTCTAAGCGAGCTGAAATTTTGCATGTGCAATGATTCATATCTCAACGGATTATGTGGAAAATTACAGCTCTGAACTTATTGTGGTTTTGTTTTACAGGTGTTTGAACGGAGTCAGGTGGGAAATGGAGCCTGTTGAATGTCGAGCAGTGATCCGGTTTTTGTATTTGAAAGAACGCACACTACAGCAGTCTTTTGATGAAATGAAATAAACTTATGGTGATAATGCCCCATCATATGACCTTGTAAAACGCTGGCATCGTGAATTCAAACATGGCCAGATGCCTGTGGAAACAGCAACCAGACTTGGTCGCACCCCCCTTCTGCCATTGATGAGGCACTTGCCCGTCACGTTAAGGCTGCCATTTTAGAAGATCGGCGCATTACTATTCGCCAAATAGCCGAAGATGTCAAGATTAGTACAGGGTCTGTGAAAACTATCATTCATGACCATTTGCTATGCATAAGGTGTCTGCCAGATAGATTCCCAAGTTGTTCACACCATTCCAGAACCGAGAACGCGTCAAGCGCTCGAGGATGAATTTGGAGATGTGCCAAGAAGATGAGTCAAAGTTTTCAAAAGACTGATTACACCGGATGAAACCTGGGTTCATCACTATGATCCAGAGACAAAAGCCCAGTCAATGAAGTGGAAGCACTTGGACTCACCACCTCCAAAGAAGGCAAGGATGCATCCCTCCGCTGGCAAGGTCATGGTCACAGTGTTCTGGGACCAGTGATGACACATTTCCTGGCAATGGGTACCACAATACAGGAGCCTATTATGGTTCACTTTTGAGGAAATTAAGGGAAGCTATCAAAATCAAGAGGCGGGACAAATCAGAAAAGTACCCTCCTTCTCCGGGACAACGCTCCAGTCCACAACTCGCATGTCGCCAGATCAGAAGCATGGGCATGTGGTTATGAAAAACTCCCCATCCTCCCTACTCTGCTGACATGCACTCTCTGACTTTCACCTCTTTCCAGTCATGAAGTTGTTTTTAAAAGGAATGCGTTTGCCAGATGATGCAGCCTTGATTTCTGAAGTCACGTCGTGGTTGAAGGACCAACGTGGGGTGTTCTACAAAAAACAGTCTCTAGAGCTGCATCAAACGTTGGGAGAAATGCATAGCTTTTAGTGGTTCTTATCTAGAGAAAGAGTAATAACTGTGCCAAATTTCGTTGCTCTAATGCTATGGGAAGTTTGTCAGGGGCATTACTTACTGCACGCCTCTCGTATATATGTATATATATGTATATATATGTATATATACATATATATATGGATACATATATATATTTATGTATATATATATTTTGCCCTTTTGGCTAAGATCGTCGTGAAAATATTATCTCACTATACTATTTAATAAAACAATACCTCATATGATTATCTAATCTGTTCTTTTAAATTATATATATATATATATATATATATATATATATATATAGGAATATACAGTGCGCGAGACAAAAGCGTTAGCATAAAAAAAGTAAAAAGAACAAGAAATGCGAATATGGCTGTAATGTAGGTAAAAAGAAAAGTACTGTAACTAAGATCGGAGGTGTCATTTAGTGGCAATGTTTATCGCATTGAGTGAATGTTGTATTTCTCAGATGTTTGCTAACTGAATTTATGATGTCTCTATTCAGTCTCAAGAACCAATAGATTTAACCTGTATAAGTAACTGCCCGTGTAGTTGTTTGGGTTGCACAAGCTCTACCTACACCATTCCGAAATCGACACTGTGTAAGCCCAGTTTCAGGTAGAAGTGCTAGAAAACTTGAAACAATAGAGCGTACATGCAACACCTTGAATTCCCAAATATCACCCATTTTACTACCGAGCAGGTTCAACGTTGCTTAAATCTGGAGCCAGTGTGTCAGCGTTAATTATGGCGTATATAATTAAAATAACTGAATTTAAGTTGTGCGTTAAATGACAAGAGAGATGTCTTACATGACTTTCGATACACATGTGACGTGTATGACATGTGACGTGTATGACATGTGACGTGTATGACACGTGACTTGTATGACATGTGACGTGTATGAAGATAGAAATGGTGTCAAAAAGTTTCTGTTTATTGATTGAAACATTGTTAAAGTAACATAATTTCCTAACTTAATGATTACCATTTTTATATTTTAATTATTCTGATGATATTTTTTGTGCTCGAATTAAAATTTACGTATTCCAAATATATAATCAAAACGCTGGAGAAAAGAATAGAATTTCCGAATACTGTCACGAGAGAGTGCGTAAACTCAGGCACTAAAAGAACACATTTCAAACAGCGACATTATCAATTTAAATTGGGTGCCCTCGGATTTGGAATCATACGATGAATTGTATTGCGTTAAGCAGTTTAAAATGTAAAAACTGGTTTCATAAGTAATTTTACTTAGTGAAGGTTGCTGGAATTTAATAAAGCTTGCTTCGAGTATTTTAAACTTACAGGTCTCCCGACGTTGTCTGGTCGCCCAATACACATAAATATTATATTTTAATTCATGTAGAAACCTATTAATGTGCCTGCGAATATTATGCTTTTTTCTAAACAGTTTGTTTTTTGTAAGTAAAACAAATAGAGCTGAAACTGAAACAAAACCTAAAAACACTAAGTAAAGTACGATAACCATTAGAGCAGTTTTACACGAACTTTAAACAGTATTTCACAACATAATGAAGCCGTCATGTTTCAAAACTGAGAGTGCGTAATCGTAAGACAGTTGACAAACAGATAAAAATCCGATGACGCCTTCTTCAATTTTGACCCCATTAGCAGTACGTTTTTCAGAAATGAAACTTATTAAACATTTCTCCACATGTCTAAAGACCCTATTTACAAGGTTACAAGTTTGTAGATCAACAGATCGTTGATTATATTGGCTTAGATATGTCCTCCCACATTGTTTTCTTTTCGTAAATATATAGATTTGAAATTAGTTTCAGAATATACAGGGTGTCCACAAAGTCTGGCTACATTATGTAGCCAGACTTTGTGGAAACATCCTGTAGATTATGTAGCCAGACTTTGTGGACACCCTGTATTATCCGAAAGGCTTAGAAGTAAATGAAATGAAAAACTAAAAAAGAAAATAAAATGGGATAAAGAGAAATAAGAATAAAAACATAGGCTTGCTGTGAGAGGGACACTTGAAAAGGGAAACGGAATCAGCAGGAGTAGACGTACGGAATAATCCTATTAAAACAAAGAACATTGATTTAAATTAAAGATGATTAGTGGGAAAGTAGTAAAATCTGCCTACATTAAACATACAATCACACGTTTCTAATGCAAATCCTTTGCTGCTCCGTAGACACACCTCACACCATTAAGAATAACAAGGATACAAATATGCTCGCACAATAGTAAACTTCAGATGATGGATTTGAAACAATTACAGATAAATAAGTAAATGCATGCACTTACTGAGAGCTATCTTTAATATGCACAATTATTTAAGCAACAGAAATAACTGATAGAGGTTGGTGTCGTTGAAAGTTCAGAACAATGCTGAAGTGTAAAAATAAAACTCAAATGATTTTGAAAAATGTCCGGCGAAACGCTGAAGTCGATAGGCTAACTATAAAAGTGCATAGAAACTGAACAATAAACAATGGCATGAATGGTAGTAGAATTTATAAACATTAACATCGGCTAGGAATTAAATGACCATGAAATCATATCGACATGTATATTAACAGGAAACTTTACCAAAGGGACGCAATAAGTATTAACATCTACACAGAGTCACATAATTAGAACAAACAGTATCAAGTACATTAACAAAATAAATGAAAGCGGGAAATGATGAGTAAGGTTAATAAACATGCTATAATAATCCATGTCATACAGGGTGGACGAAAAAAGGGTGCCCTGAAGAAACCAAAACTAGAGGTTTATTGTAAAACTTTATTAGAAAAATAACCTCAGAGAACTTGATTATATAGTGGAGCTGACATCTATTTAATATAGTTGTATTCAGCATCAATCACCGCCTCGATACGGCTCCGGAACTGGGAGTATCCCTTTTTCACAGATGCCGGCGGAAGCTCGGCGAATACTCGGCGGATGGCGGCGATCAGGCTGGCTTTGATGCAGTGGGAAGAGGACACAGTCATAGCACTTCTTTTGAAGCCTAGGTTGGGTCTCTTTGAACTTGTGGGTTACTCTGAACTTGTTAGTACTGCTGCGACACTCTTATTCTGCCAGTGACTCGCTAATTGCACCAGATGATAACCACAATTTTCAACATATTTAGGTACACTTTAGTGTTGACTTTCAATCAGACTTCGAAGATATTAGGTGGCATGATGAGCCCCCCCACTCAAAACCTTTATCAATTCTCTATTACTAACGATTACTACGATATTATCCTATTGATTACTGTACGCGCAATAACACTTATCCCCGAGTGGCTTCTGGGCCTTGATAAGTTGTGACTACCATGTGAAAAGTAAATCACACCAAAGACCATAATTATGGCCGGACACTTTGTCTTAAATACCCTGGGGTTATCCCTGTAATTTGTGGCAATCCAGCGATACATTTTAAGTGTGTTGGCAATGGTCCGATTGTCATAACTTGGATCGACAAGGATCAGAAGGATTTGTATGAGCACATAATGGACACCACTTTTTAGTACTCAAAGAGGTAGATAATGATCTAAGGGTACACCCTGATTTATGTCTGTGTCTAGACTTACACCAACAGCTGCAGCTAGCAATTCGATTGTCATATGCCATCGTTAGTTTACATACATAGACCATGTTATGTTCCTGTCTCCATATGAAAGGTTGATTCATATGCCATCGTTAGTTTACATACATGGACCGCGTTATGTTCCTGTCTCCATATAAAACGTTGATTCATCTAAAGCTAGAATATGCCAGATCAGTATGGTCACAGCGATGTTAACGTTGCACTGCAAGCATAGAAGCGATGTAGAGGAATGCAACGAAAGTATTCCCAGATCTGCATGATCTGCCCTGCGAGTAGCGATTGAAACAACTTGATCTTCCAACTCTGGCTTTGTTTTGAATGATAGAGAATGCCATCTTAATCTTCAAATATCTGCATGGAGAATACAACGTTTCATTTGAAACAAGATTGTAAGACCTATGAGCATTCTTTGTGTTTGGATAAGCAGCGACATCGGAAGGTGGCAACTGGATATGTTTGAGTGCATCTATTCTCCTAACGTTTGCTGAACGTGTGGTCCCAGCTTGGGGTAGAAGTGTTATTTGTAGAGTCACTTAATGCCTTCAAAGTCAGACAAGTCCTTCTGCCTTCTCTTTAAATTTTCTGCAGTTGAAACCCTATGAATAAACGAACCATTAACGTTAGAATTTCAAGTAAAATGTTTTCTTCAAAGAGGAAAAAATCGTTCTAGTGAAAGAAGCCAAGAAGAATTGCTCTAATTTGATGATGTCTCTATTTGATTATTGAAATGAGATCCAATTTGTCACTCATCTGTCTATGAAACTTCCGTCGAACTAAAGAGAGAAAACAACATTTAAACGTAAAGGATAAAAGAAAACAAACATTATATCCCTCCTTCGTATCCTCCTCTTAAATTGCATTAGAATCGTTTACCTTATTATATTTTCTGGTCGTTTTTTCCGCAACTAGAAGACGGAATTAAAAATTTTGATATAAAACAAACAAAAAAAATAAAGATTTAAACGTTGGTATTTTATGTTTCTTTTTTCCTGATTTGTTTTAATGAGCATAGTTGTTTCTTTGTACAATTAGAAATTCTTGAACTGTACTGATTATGTGAGTGTTATCGTTTATTTCTTATAAACAAGTTTGTTTAAGAACCCACTCTTCTCTAGAAAGTTCATCATTTATTAACGATTTACTTTTCATTTTTCAACCATTGAAACGGAGACAGGCCGCTTAACTTACAAACAATTATGTACGCTTTTTCTACACCGAACATCCTTAAATACGGTTTATCACCTTTTTGTAACTTTAAACCTTGTGCGAGCTTTCCACATAAACAGTTTTACATATGTACACCCTATGTTTTAAGGTTTCTGAATACAAACCATAAAACTTTAAATTTCAACCTATGAAGCTACCAGCAAATACATAAAATATTTCGCTAATAATTTCCTCTCATAAGAAGAATTAGCATTCTTTGACACTCCGCGGATTAAGGAGAACCCAACTTTGGAGTATTCCACCGAACAATAAAAACCGTTTGTATAACTCTATTTTGGAAATCTGTTCGTATTATATATATATATATATATATATATATATATATATATATATATATATATATATATATATTAATGATTATTAAAATGTATAAAATCCGACAATATGCAATTTAAAATATAGGCAGAGACACTTAAACGTTCGACGGTTCGCCATCTTAATGTGCTTTGCCAAGAGGCATGGCCAATGATTAACTATCCTTTTTAAAGAAAAGCCTGCTTAAGACAGGCGAAACGTGTAGCCTCCAGGTCTCTCCGCCTCTATTTTAAATTTAATCTTGTTTAATATATATATGAATTTCGAATGTTGTTACATTGCACATGCTAATATCTCGGAAAAACGGTGGATTAAAACCACAATTCATCGTCAGTTGACTTGAAAATGATTACGTTTCACAGAAGATACACGTCCATAAATAAAGTAAAAATAATAATAAAAAAGATGGAAGTAACTGCTCATCTTGAATGGCCCCTTCTTTATTTCTCCCCATTTTTTCCTTGTTTTTACATTTGTCTTTATTCTGTCTGTTTGGAGTATACATTTCACATGATCATTAAGCCTCCTCCTTAAACTTTACAATATTTTATTTTAATTAAACGTATTTTTTCTTCATTTGTGGACTGATTTCTTCCATGAAAAGTAACCACTTTCCAAGTCGCTTGACGAGGACTTGGGGTGTCAACCCACAATTATTCAGAAACATTACCATCTTCAGGGTAGCGACATTGTAAATTTGTTTATGTAAATAAAATATGTTATGCCATTATTTTATTGTACACTCCTAATAACGTCGTTTAAATTCATTAGTCATCACCCTTGAATACCCATAACTTGGTATATATATATATATATATATATATATATATATATATATATATATATATATATATATATATATATATATATATATATATATATAGAGAGAGAGAGAGAGAGAGAGAGAGAGAGAGAGAGAGAGGGGACTTGTTTGTAATGTAATTAATAGTTCATTGACCTTTTGACAAAGGATGCGTCCAGGGGAAATGTTTTCACGCGCTTTCTTTCCTTAAAGGGACATTTCTTTAAACAAAGTTCTCATGTCAAAGTGTTTTTGATTCAAGCACTCTGCTGGTTATGTGAACATTTTCAAACGCCATAATGCTTGAAATTCTCCTACCGGTATTGAAACAATTGTAACTTACAATGAAATACACTTTCTGTTGCTATCAATTCCCCTTTTACAGTCTTGGTTTTGTTAATACAGTATATATATATATATATATTTATATATATATATATATATATGTATATATATATATATATATATATTACTGTGGAGACGCCCACTAACTAACATAGGCAGGTAAGTGAGATATATAAAGGTATCAATCTCCAATACCGGGGGAGCACGGCAACAACCGCCAAATAGGCAAGACGCCTATGTTGCCTCCAGTAAGACATGCAATACGACACCTGCTGGAATATCTCCAACTCAAGTATATCTGAAGATATGTAAATATGTATATAACTTTTCTTCCTAATATATTATTGTATACCTTTACTTTCCGTGTTCTTGTTAATTATTTGTGCAGACAAAGTGGCGACGGGAATTCGAAAAAAGACTTACGCAAGATAGACTCCACTAGTAAACACAACAGAGGCCTCGAGAATTCGAAAAAAAATTCGCGGGAAAATCCACTACTAAACTCAACAGTGGTGCACGAAAATACTTACTCGAGAAAGATCGAAAAAAAAAACGTACTCGAAGACAAATATCTACCGTTGAACACAACAGTAACATCGAAGATTTTGAAAAAAGATTTACTCGAGAATTTACTGTTAGACACAGCAGCAGTATTCGAAAAATCAGTAACGCGGAAATTTATCACGGACGAAAAAAACCCCAAAAAACAAAATCAAAAGAAAAACAAACGAAAGTAACTACAAAATTGTCGAACGAGATATTCGAGCACTGGATACTTGAAAACAAAATACTAATAGCCATTTCAAAGTGACTACGAAAGTCAAAGAAAAAAATGTGTTTTCGCTAGTACACCATGCACTAATTTATGCAAATTGTCTTGAAGGAGAGAAGTGATATTTTTTTTTAGCTGGACCAAGAAAGGATTTTTTTCTTGTACATGATCAAAACAACGGATTAAGAGAAAAAATAAAATACATTTTTTATCCCTCAATACATAAGGGAAAAAGAAAGGGTCAACGCAAAAAAATAATATATCGATAGAATTCGGTTGACACAAACAAGCGAACCTAAAAACGGTTGTTCGTAGTTATTGTAAAAAGTGAATTAATAAAATAGACTGATTTTTCTAATCTTTGAAAAAAAAAACCAAGATGGAAGAATTTGCTAAAATAATGACACAGTGCATGCAGAATCAGCATATTCTACAAAAAGAACAGCAAGCGCTATATGCAGAAAAGGGACGAAAGACAAAATGAACGACTCATCAAATGCCTAGAATGGCAGGAAGAAAGGTTCGCGCAGATGCAGCTTGAACAGAAATAACTATTAGAAAGATTAACAGCTAATTCCATACAAGAAAGTAATGCAACCTTCTCAAACACAACAATTGTTAACAGCATGGATGTGTTCACATACGTACCGGAAGAAGATAAAACTTTTGATGTATACTTCAAGAGGTATGAATATATTTTCGAAACAGACTGCGAACACTGGCCAAATGAAAAGAAAGTAAGTTTATTACTTCGAAAGCTTGGTACAAGTGAACATTGCAAATTTGTTGATTTCATATTCCCAAGGAGACCGAATCAGTTAGACTTCGCTGAGACCGTAAGGCTTCTAAAGGAGTTATTCGGACCGAACATGTCTCTTTTCCACAAGAGATGGTCACGTATAAATCTTACGAAAACTGATGAGCGGGACTACCTGACATACGCGTCAGTAGTAAACAAAAATTGCGACAACTTCAAATTATAGGAACTCACGGTGGACGATTTCAAATGCTTAATCATTGCACAGGGTCTAGTATCCACGAAAGATTCAGAGATTCGAAGATGCGTTCTCTCAAAATTAGATACAGAACAAGGCCTCACATTGCAGAAATTAGCAGAAGATTGCCAAAGGGCAGTATCACTAAAACAGATTCCAAGGATATAGAAGAAGCAGGAGTGGCGTACATTAGGAAGATTAAGAAAACCTGTCAGAAACTCAGGACAAAGAAATGTCGAGACTAGTCAAAATTTAAAAAAAAATACTCAAATTATAAATACTCAAATTATAATTATTACAGGAAACAAAATTTCGATAATAATCAAAGGAATTATGAAAAGACAGTATCAGGTAATAATTGCAGAAGATGTGATGAAAAACATTTGGAAAAGGATTGTCATTACCCAAATATCAGGTGCTACAATTGCGATAAAGTTGGACATAAGAGTGTTTGCTGCAGAACAAAAAAAATAGAGTACAACAAATGAGAACAAACGACAAAGGGAAAATAATTTAGGAAAATATGTATCAGTAAATATTTTCCGCAAACAAGTGAAATTTCAGCTTGACTTTGGATCGGATGTGTCGTTAATTAACGCCAACACTTGGAAAAAGTTGGGTAAACCGACTCTACAAAAGTCAAGTTAAAGTGCACGAACAGTGACAGGAGACGAAATAAAATTCGAAGGAGAGGTCATCCTGCCCATTAATTTAAATTGCACGACGAAGAAATTGAAAATCTTCGTAATTAAAGAAACCGAGAACTTACTGGGAATTGACTGAATTGAAAAATTCAATCTTTGGGATAAACCAATCAACGCTTTTTGTAGAAAAATAACCAGTTGCACCACAACATCAGAAAATGTTAAAAACGATCGAAAAAAAATAAATTCCCGGAAATATTTACTACTGGACTGGGAAGATGCATTAAATTTAAGGCTTCGTTCGAGCTAAAAAAAAGATGCAACACCGGTGTTTCAGAAAAAACGGAATGTACCGTTCGCCGGTTTAGTCTAAAACCTAGCGAGTTAAATAGACTCGAAAGAACAGGCATCTTATCGAAAATGGAAACTAGCTATTGGGCAGCCCCTACAGTGTACGTAAAAAAAGTCGGAACAAATTTGGGCCTGTGCAGACTTTTCTACGGGTCTAAACGATAAATGAAAAGACCACCACTACCTTTACCAAGCCCTGAGGAGATATTTGCCCGAGTAAATGGTGGCAATTTTTTTCAAAAATAGATTTGTCCGACGCCTATTTACAAATTTCGATGGAAGGAGAATGCTCAAAGATATTATGCATTAACCCGCACAAAGGGTTGTTCAAATACAACGTCCTACCCTTGGGGATCAAAGTCGTGCCGGCGATTTTTCAACAAGCAATGGATACAATGCTTAACGGAATAGATTGCGCTTGTGCACACCTGAATGACATAATCATCAGGAGCGCGTCCATAAGTGAACACCAAGAGCATCAAAAACAAGTATTCACAAGAATAAACGAATACGGATTCAAGGGGAAAAAAACAAATGCGAATTTTGTTTAGACGAAATAATATATTTAGGGCAAATAATAAATAAAGACGGTCGACGCCTGACCCGGAAAGATCGACAGCAATTAAAAACATGCCGGCACCACATTACGTGACCACTCTTCAGAGCTTCTAAGGTCTTGCAAACTACTACCAAGTATTTATCAAAGGAATGCACGACATAAGAGCTCCGCTTAACGAGTTATTAAAAAAGAAACACCATGGATATGGAAAAAAAGAATGGACAGATGCATTTTAGAAAATTAAAAAGACGCTGATGTCCGATCTATTTTTAACCTATTACGACCCAACATTAGAAATAAGTGTTGCGAGCGACGCGAGCTCATATGGTATAGAAGCATGTATACAGCATATCCAGATGGATCGAAGAAACCTATAGCTCATGCCTCAAGGACACTACTTCCTGCAGAAAAGGCTTACTCTTAAGTAGAAAAAGAGGGGTTAAGCATTATTTTGGCTGTGACGAAATTCCACCGTTACCTGTACGGGAGACACTTCATACTGGAAACAGATCACAAGCCCCTAGTGACAATCTTCGGCTCAAAAAAAGGGCTTGCCAGTATATACGCAGATCGCCTACGCCGTTGGGTTAGGATCTTGCTTAATTATGACTTTCAAATAAAACATCTGGATTCGAAAATAATAGGTCATGCGGATAGCCTGTCAAGGCTTATACTGAAAATGGAGGAACCCCTTGAAGAGTCAGTAATTGCAGCTATACGTTCCAATTATGAGCGGGGAAAATATAGTGGCGAATATAATAAAAGAATTACCAGTCACGTAAACCGATATAAAAAGGGAGGCTGAAAATGACGATGTCATCACAGACATAAAGAAAAAAAATAAGGGAAAATGATGAAAAAACGCAAAGCATATTTTCCGTATGCATTGATGTTTTATTATATAGTGAAAGAGTTGTTATGTCGAAAACCTTGCAGAAAAAGATTTTATGTGATTTTCATACAGCACCCCCGGGTATAAATAGGATCAAGGCACTTATGCGTAGTTAGGTTTACTGGCGTAACATGGATGTGGACATTACCCTAACAGTAAACAAGTGTAAAGGTTGTGCGTTAGCCGCAAAGGCACCACAGATAATCCAGAAACCTTGGAAAAACTGATCATCCATGGTCATGCATTCATATAGACTTTGCTGGACCGACCGAAGGACAATACTACCTAATCGTAGTTGAATAGTATTTACAGATGGCCTGAAGCAAAGCATTTAAAGAACCTGACGACAAATAACACAATAAGTTTTCTTTATGAAATATTTGCAGGTTTTGGTGGGCCAGACATTATAGTCACAGATAACGGAACACAATTTACATCAAGTGATTTCCAGGACTTTTGTTACACTTTTCAGGTAAAACATGTAACTACACCACCGTTCCATACGGGATCAAATGAATTAGCGGAAAGGTTCGTAGACACGATAAAACGTGCACTTAGAAAAGCAATAGGGGTCCCGACGATAAAGCATTACAACAATTCCTGCAAATATACAGGATAACTAAGAATCGAAATACATCGTCGAAATTATCGCCAGTAGAATTAATGTTTGCTAGAAAAATAAAATCACCATTTGATAACTTAATCCCAAAGCAAGCAACTGTCCATAAAACTACGCACACGTAACGTAAAAGGTTTAAATCTGCTGATCCTGTATATTTTAAATGTATGAAAAATATTTCATATTAAGAGTTTGGTACGGTAGATAAACGTATCGGCGACTTGGTCTACATGATAAAAACTCCAAAAGGGATACACAAAAGACATCAAAATCAATTGAGAAAATGTCATATAAAAGACAACGAACATGAAAAACCTGACGAAAAGGAAGATCCAATTGATATACTATGCGAAGCGTTTGATATCAAACCACCACAAACCATGCCCGAACTGAGATGGTTGGGAAGGAAAAGAAAGTTTACAGAACCAATTATAATGAACCCCAAGAGGAAAACATACTGAAATCTACATGACTTAAAATCTTGGGAGGTGGGTGTTGTGGAGACGCCCACTAACTAACATAGGCGGGTGAGTGAGATATATAAAGGTATCAATCACCAATACCGGGGGAGTTCGGCAACAACCGGCAAATAGGCAAGACGTCTATGTAAGTAAGACTTGCAACACGCCACCTGCCGGAATATCTCCAACTGAAGTATATCTGAAGACATGTAAATATGTAATAAATTTTCTTACTAATATATTATTGCATACCTCTACTTTCCGTGTTCTTGTTAATTATTTGTGCAGACAAAACATATATATATATATATACATATAAAATAATATATATATGTATATAAAATAATATATATATATATATATATATATAAAATAAAATTACAATTAAATTTACCAATATGGTCTAACATGGTGAAAATAAAGTATATTATAAATATTAAAGAATTAATATTTATAAATTAATTTCAACCAGATGTAAAACCTCGGTAAAACCAAATAGGATATTATAATAAGAGCAAATAGTAAATAAAACATGTTAAAAAACAATGTTTATTTTTATTTTATATTTTATTTTGTATTGTGTATTTATTATTTATTTTTAATTTATTTTTTTCCATTTAGGGTCTTTTAATAACTCTTGCTGACATTTTTAATTAATAACCTGTACATTTCAGTTGACCTCTTTTTTTCGCGCCTTTTTATGTCATTTTGTCCGGGTCATTTTGACATTTGCTTTTCTATTTTATATTTAATTCTATCACCATTTAAGTATTTTTTTCTTCACTGATTTTTTTTCTCTTTTTCTTCACTGATTTTTCTTAATTAGTTTTTGTCTCGGCAGTCGTGTAAAACGCATATCTTATTTTTCTTTCATTAATATTATTGAACTTTTCCCCCTTTCTTTGTACATATTTGTGAATTATTCCATGAGTTTCGGCCTTTTGGATTATTTTGGACCATCTTCCAATTATGTGATTTCCTTGGATTTTATTTGTGCGAAAAAAAAATCATTTTTTAGAATATTTGGTAATATTTGGTAAAAAAAAACCTGACTACCCAAATAATTTGGGTAGTCAGGTTTTTTTTTTCTTAACCTCCTCTCCGCTCTTATTCCATATCACTACCAAATATTCTAAAAAATAATAATTTTCAGACTTATGACCCTTGAAAATGTTTGTCTGAACGAAAAGCGCTTTGGGTATATTTTAACGATCGTTTTTTAATCGACTTATTTATTTTATTGAATTGTACATATAACTTGCCCCATTATATATATATATATATATATATATATATATATATATATATATATATATATATATATATATATATATATATTTCTTTTCCTCAACCCGGTTTCCATTTTTTTAGTTGATTGAATTTACGCGATGGTTCACTTTTTTATAATTATTCCAAAATTTTGCCAATCGAATAAAGTTATATATATATATATATATATATAAATATATATATATATATATATATATATATATATATATATATATATATATATAGTCTTTGAAGTTTTTAACTTTTAAAACCATACAAAAAATATGTTTTATCATTCTCTAGAAAACCATCTAGTCAGTAAGTTATTTAATCACCTGCAATCACTGCATCAACTCGCTCTCGAATTTACTATATTATCAATAGTTTATTTTCAAGGGATCATCAATTGTTTACCATGCAACACTGTTTCGGGGATTTAAAAACAAAACAGTATATTACATCATAGCTCCCCATCAGTGTTGATCAAACACCACCACCCTTCATCTTAGGAAGAAGACAATTTCCTATTCTTAATTGCAATTAATAACCTTTTCATACTATAAAAATGAATTTCTTACCTGTGTGATTCATTAATTTCCTCATTTAAAATGGATATATTTTTTAATTTATCAGTCTTGTATTTATAAGATTACAGATTAATCCATTTAACAACTTATCACCCCCACTATGATTAGTATTTAGTATATTTACATTCTTATTTATTTAAAATTAGATATATAAAGGTTAAAAATATTTTTATATATACATTTTTAAAGAAAAAATTGTTTTATTTTATAATATGTAATTATAAATATATTTCATACATTTCTAATATAGTTATGGATTTCTTTTATTAATATAGTCTGGTTAATCTTAAACGATTCAAAAGCATCAGGATAACGAACCAATAGTTGATTTAACCGTTTAAATATTTTATAATAAGGATGATAAAACAAGGTGGGGATTAAAAATCCCCACCTTGTTTTATCATCCTTATTACTAAGTTAGAAACTAGTGGCAAAAAATCTGTAAATTTTAAAGTAACGCGAGCTATTCTGAAAACTCTAACATAATGATTCCATAAAACACAAAAACAGGGCAGGTGCTATCTTTATGCGGCATACGTACCATTTTAAAGGGGAAGGCGTTTCTTTTATCAAATATTTTATAAAGAAAATCCCATCCTCAATTTTTATATCTAAATTCAAAAATGTAGCCTGTTGTCCTCTATGTTCACAATTCAATTTTAATTCGTTTGGATATATATATATATATATATATATATATATATATATATATATATATATGTTATACAATGTTAAACATATACTTTTCTTGGAAAAATCTAATGGATAAATATCTGAAGACGTTGGTGGAGACAGGATATTTTTAGGGCCACATAAATCGTAAAATTGCCTACCATTAATGAAACAGCTGTAATAGAAAAAAAAATCCAGGAAATAAATGAAGGTTATAAAAAGAAAACGTGAGTCTTTGCATTTTCAACAAAATTTTACACTATATATGCTCTGCACCTATTAAATAGATACATTGAGCTTGACTCAAAATTAACGGAAACTGGTTCTAAAATAACAATCAAGTCCCGTTAAACGAAAACGGTGTACATTAAAAGTAACCATATTTCAAAGACAAACTTTAATATATATATATATATATATATATATATATATATATATATATATACATATATATATATATAACTCTTTAAGCGTCATATATTATAACCCTTCAACCAACTATAAATGATATCGTATTCCAGAAAAGTATAAACGTCTTGCGTAGTTCGTATTTGGCGGACTTTGTTTACGGTGTCAAATAAATTAATTCTCATTTTCGCTCCTTCAGACTTTTACTTCAACACCTGATGATGATTCGTGGATGAATCGAAATAGCTCGTGACAGCAACAACTATGGAACTTTAATATTTTTTACTTTAATACAGAAAGTATTATACGGTAAATTGAAAAGTTAAAAAAAGAATAATAAAGCAAAGTGTCTTCGGTGCATCTAATAATATTTGCTTGAATATATATATATATATATATATATATATATATATATATGTGTGTGTGTGTGTGTGTGTGTGTGTTTGAGCGTGTTCTAGAATTTTAAATCATAAATTCCACTCATTTATGCACGATTAAGAAAATATGAAAATAGAAGAGAACGCAATAATCAAACGAAACAAATAATCCAATAGGTAAATATAACAATGAATAATTCATCACAGTTCTTATTTTAAATGGATATGCACAAGAAGTAGGTTTTCAATATCAATATGCGTGCGATAAAAATACTCATCGTTCCATGTGTATAGATATATATCTAATATAAGAGGCTTTCAACCAATCTATTCATCTATCTCTCGTTATATATGTATATATATGTATATATGTATATATGTGTGTGTGTGTGTGTTTGTTTATGTGTATGCGTTTGTGCGTTTGTATGCGTGTTTGTGTGTTATACCGATGTTTGATGTTTTCCAACATATTTCTTATTATTCATTCATTGCTATTTTCTGTTTTTTATATATGTATTGAAACTTTAAACGATTGATCACCAACGATCTAATAAATATATATTAGGTTGATGCGAATATAATGTCACTGTTTAAATACAACTCCCTATTTAAGAAGCTCAATGTAATTATAGAGCAAAATATCAATCCTTATTAAAGAAATTCAATGTAATTACAGCGCAAAATAGTGAATAAATGACAAAAGACTATATTCTAAAGTTCATGACGTTGACCATCGTATAATATATTCTTTTAATTTACTTTACATTTACAATTCTTGACAGTATCTGTTTCGTAGTGCAAAGACAATCACTTAATCATTATTAGGAACCAGTGAATCTATTATGCCCTTAACTATTTATGCTATTTATTCTGATGAGTTAAGGGCTAATTGATTTATTAGGATGAGTTAAAGGCATGATAGATTTACTGATTGATATATTAATGAAGTGATTGGTTTTGTGCTACAAAACCGATACTGTAAAGAATTGTAAATGTCAACTGAATTAAAGGAATAAATTATAAGATGTTCAACATCATACACCTTGGAATATAGTTTTTTGTCATTTGTTCACTATATATATATATATATATATATATATATATATATATATATATATATATATATATATATAATAGACTTCATTAATGCAGGCATACAGAAGAAAACCACGAATACAACACTTAGGTTATCTAAGGTATGTTTTCTCACCGAGCTACATCCAGATAGTGGTCATCGTGTGGCACAAATGTTAGTCATAATAATCATGTTTATATACAATAAGTTTGAGCATCTAATTGTTTCTCTGTTGAATAAAACATGTTGTGTTAATAATGATGATTATAAAGCTTCTGTCAATTCTTAGAACATTAGAACAAAACGGCGCTCAAAAAAGTTTACTGCGGAGTCTATTTACAACAATATAGTATGCGCTATTCGAGATAAAAGAACATGAAGATATTTTACTTATGAAAAATATTAATGAACCCCTGCCATTCGCTAATGATCGACCCGAACTTGATAGGAAACGTTCAATTTTTAAACGAAAAATGTAACTTTTTTAAATAAAATATTTGCATTTTAATAAGGTTTACAACGATTTGTCTGTTTATTTAAATATTTCAAATTCACCATCGCACTACGTAACATGTAATTATTGTGCTATGACAAGTGATTATTTAATATTTTCCTCTTATAACATTAATAATAATAATAATAATAATAATAATAATAATAATAATAATAGTCGGTTTTATAAATTGCCTATCAGCAAGGCAACAAATGTTGCCCTGGTATCACATAACTATTATTTTTTATACTAGATTCGTAAGTAATAATAAAAAATAGTCAATTTTCAAAGTAAATATTTGAGTTTTTTTTATGAATAAAACATTTGCGCATAAACGTTGTGTCAAAACCTTGTTTATTAAATTATTTATTGTAATAGTTATACTTCTACAGTTTTGCCAATACTTATAACACTAGGGTGAAGAAAGATAAAATAAGTTAGTATATAAAAAGTTGAATGCCCGTCTGTCTTGCTCCATATTGTCAAACCCTATCTCCTCCGAAATGTAAAGTCGCAGGGCAGCAATAGTGACCACAAATTATTAGGTTTTTACGGACCGTTCTTTTATAGGCTATTAGCTTTATAAAGAATAGTAATTAAGAGGTCAAAATGGGTTGATATTGAAAAAACTCTTATACATTTCTTACATTAATCTTAGTTTATTTTTAATTTTTAATTGTGTAATTTATTAGTTTTCGATGCTTATTCATTCCCTCAGAGTAAGCAGTAAACATAGAAAACTAAAGTTATTAATTAGTAAAACATTTTAGATACATATGATAATTGAAATGGATATCGAGGCAGAAAAAGGAATTTAAATCTAGAATGAATGCTGAATAATTAAAAGGAAAAATCTTGATAGTGAGGTACAGAAATGCGACGTGTCTTATGATACATTTTTAACACGGTGGTCACTACTTATCAAGGCCCGGAAGCCACTCAAGGAAAAGGGTTATTGCAAGTACATTACGTTAGTGCGGAGATTGATGATGTGTTTACTTAAGGAGGCGATTCATTAGGAATTTGTTAACGTTGAACTTGGAGGCATCCAAGTTGTAGTCAAGTGGGAAGCAGGCAGACGGAACAGAGTTCCACAGGCGTGCAGTTCTATGAAAGAAGCTTTGTTCCAAGGTACTAGGTAACAATCACATATTTCCTTTGTTTCGCATCCGGTTGAATAAGAAATTTGGCAAATATTTATATTTATATATATATATATATATATATATATATATATATATATATATATATATATCCGGTAAATATTTGCTTTTAGTAAATAAGTTGCAAACCAATAAAAAATATTTGATAATATCTTTTTCTCTGAGGAGATAAATAAACATCGAAAACTCATGTAATAAGGAAATAGATTTTTTAACTTGTATTCTTTGTTTTCAAGCAATAAACATTTCTACATTTGAAGAGTAACCTTTACACATCGTAACATTTAAATACCCACATTCATATATATATATATATATATATATTTATATATATATATATATATTGTATATATATATATATATACTGATTGATATAATTATTAAGTGATTGATTTTGCGCTACAAAACAGATTCTGTAAAGAATATATATATATATATATATATATATATATATATATATATATATATATATATATATAAGAACAAGTAGTTAATAAACATGTTAAAACACTTTGAAAAAGAGTTTAAAAACATATTTAATTTTAAAAATCAAGCATAACATAAATGCTTCCTTTTTAAAATTAAATGTTTTTAACTCTTTTTCAAAGTGTTTTTTTAACATGTTTTATTAACTACTTGTTCTTATTATAAGCTCTATTTTCTATTTGGTTTTATCGTACTTTAGGTCTGGTTGAGATTACTTCATATATATTAATTTTTCAATATCTATAATATACTTTTATCATCTTTGATTATTTTCGTAATCTTAATTGCAATTCTTATTTCATGTTATATATATATATATATATACATATATATACACACACACACACATATATATATATATATTGTTATTCTTTTTCTTTTCTTCTCTCCCATCCCCATTGTTTAGATCATAAATTAATCTAATTATAGTAATTAAAAATCTGTGGAAAACATATAAGAGTTATATTTATTCCACTGATAGTTTTCTAAATTCTGATGCGTAGTAAACATTGCTGCAAGGTAGCTATCACTTGTAAAGATACCAAATCAAATAGCTTTTAGTAACAGACAAACACATCATTGAAAGGAAAGACTCAATCATTGCTTTTCACGTTTACTTACCTTTAATCCAATTTGCATTATATTCTTGTATATCACTAGGAAACAAATTATTTATATAATTTTTTATTCTCGTATTCTTCTAAAGTCAACTTTTTATTTTGTATATCATTATACGGTGTGAGTTAAAAGTCCTTGGACTTTAAAAAAAAAATTATGATGAAACATTATTAATAAAGCGTAACATGACTTTGAATATTTTTACATAGGAATCCCACCTTATCAAAGCTCAGAGGCCAATCGAGGATGAGAGTTAAAAGTTTACAGTAGTCAATTGGACAATATAGTAATCATTATTAATGGAAATTCGATAAATTTGTTAACTTATATGGAACGGCACATCAAGAACTTGTTTATGTTGGACATGAAGACAATCAGATTGTAGTCTGCTGGAAAGCAGGAAAACGGAAGACAGTTCCACAGGCGTGCACTTCTAGGAAAGAAGCTTTATTCATGGAATCAACGTTTAGGTTTAAAGAGTGAGGGTAATTATTGATGGTGTTTTCAGCTAGACGAGTGTATCTTGTGGAAGCTTGGGATGAGGGGACTATAGAGTGAAAAGAATATGTCTAACATTTGGCTAAACTCTTTATCTTTAGTTTTTGTGTAGGTATATTTCATAAAGATTAATTGTAATGTCTAAAATAATCAGGCGCGACCCCATCATTAAACTCCATCGCACGTGGAAAAGGAAATCTGAGAATATTAAGATTTTAAAATTTGCTAAATCGACTGTGTACCATGTTGTAATATAATTTTAGGAACTTGATACATCTGAATATCGTCCTAGGAGTGGAAGGCCTTGCACTGCTCAAAAAAAGATAGTGGGCACGTCTGCCCAAGAGGTGATGAGGTGAAACCTTAGGAGATCTATCAGACAAATGGCTAAAGTTATGAATGTGTGCTACGATTCAATTAAAACCATCCTTAAAAAGTGTCTTCGGTTTTCTCCCCACAAGATTAGAAAACGGCAGTTTCCCATTGTCCGAATGAACAAAATCCTTGAAAAAGCACAGGTTTTTCTCAGAGAATTGAAGGTAATCACGGCAGCACAAAATGTCATTTTTCAGACGAAAACTGTTTACAACTGAAATTGCATTCAATAATCAGAACGATAGAGTTGAGGTAAATTTTTCACAGACATTCAAGATTCTGTCAGAACAGTTCACCGTCGTCAAAAATCGTATTTTGTCATGGTGTCGGTCGCCAACTCAATAAATTTGGGCCCCCTCTGATATTTGTGGAACAGGGAGTAAAATCAATTCAGCTCGCTACATCAACAGTATCTTGGTCCCAGCACTTAATGGGATGAAAAACACGTCAAAGACCAGTCATTTACCTTCCACCAAGATTGTGCGCCATATCAGATGTCGGGAAAGATATATGACTCGTGCTCCCGTCAACTTTCAAGATTCTGGAGCAAGGAAATATTTCTTTCATCGCTTGATTTGAATCCAATTGACTTTTGTTTGTCGTCGTTGTAGGGCGCAATTTCTGCTCTCTTGTTCGCCTGTAGATGCTCTGAAGCAATCGATACAGCGAGAATGGGCCAAAATTTCCAAGGATCGGCTACGCGCATTGGTCGAAAACTTCCGTCTGAGCACTGATAAAGTTATCAAAATGAAGGGGAACAACGTTTAAAATTAATTGTTGATTTTTTTTCAGTCTTGTAAGCTATACAATTTTGTATTTTTTATATGAATAAATCGTTTTTAAGTTGGTCCAAGTACATGCGAATTGTATATTCATGAATTCTTAAAAAATCAATAAAAATGATACAATAAATTTTTACACTAGAAATTTATTTAAAGCATCAAATAACTTTGTCCATATTTCAGCAATAGGAATACTCTATTCACTTAAATGTATTATATAGAATAGCGATAAACAACCGTTTTGATTAAAATGTCTACGTTCACTGATTTTAATAACAATAAAAGTATGAGCGAGTAGAAATTTTGTTGATTTTAGTTCAATCCTGGACAATATCGTGTGTCATTGCCAGCATTATATAGAATAGTAATAAAGAGTTATAAGAAGATACAATAAAATTGATTTAATTATCTGTATATAATCTCTAAACACTAGTTTGTGAAAAGAGATAGGGTCCTGCCTTTATTATATAAGTTAAATATTGTAACGTCGTGGCTAATCTTTTTAAGCGCTCTCGTTACATTTTTACACTCGAACCCAATATGTTGTCTCAAAGATAGTTGCAATAGAACAAGCAAAGGAAGGGAATTCGACTCAACTTTTTCAGTTAAAATGGAATGCATTTATTCTTGGTTCTTCAAAAAAAAAAATACGCAGTATCTCCCATTTTTAAGTTTCTTATCTCGTACCGCATGTAGTTTAGCAAACCCTGCCGTTCTGACACGGCTTAAAAGTATCTTACCTTTACAATGGATGCACGCATCCATCTTTCCCGGCTCTCAATTTTTTTTCTATTCTTTCAAAATTGTGCCGTTTGTTTTCTGCCGTTTTCTCTTACATCTCTTCAACGTCACATTCCGTACTGGTGCGGTCATTTTATGTGTGTTATACAGCTGCTGCTGCTGCTGCTGCTGCTACCAGTATTAGCGGATATTACAATATGGAACCAACGACTTTAATGAAAATTGAACGTTTTCGTTGTTTACCATTTAGATAATCTATGAACAAATGTCTCCTTTCCATGCACACAATTTATTATGCGTTTTTAGGGACGTAATCGTATGCAAAACTGACAGAATAGCGAACGGACAGACAGACGACAAGTTTTATTGGAATCGATGAAAATCTCGAAGGAAACCGAAAGTGACAAGTCAACATACATACATTTCAAATTATAGCGTGGTCGACGTACGCACTGATCACCATAGGGAACGTGACATCATGATATATAGATAATCTATTTCCAAAATTGATAGCATTATATTCATATTATGTGATGGCAATTTCTGATAACTATATGTCTTTGGAATAGATCTCTTATTTGTAGACGCACTTGAATCTTTCTCTTTGGAAAGGCAATACTTAAGGGTTTGAGGGTGAAAATTACAAGGCGGTAAAATAAATATCGATTTATAAATCAGAAATTATGATGTCAAAGAAATTCACCATTAATTCATAATAGAGTTTCTGAATTCCTTTTCTCGCTTTTTTCTTTGATTAATGTCTTATTCATCGATTCTTTGGTGTCAAGGTTGTCGATCATCTTTCCAATGTCATTTGACATTAACCATCGAATGTCTGATGCCATTATATTTTATTGCAATGTCTGCTTTTCGATATATACACAAGGAGTGTCGGTCATAATAGATTCTATTAACTTTCAAGCAAGTATTACCGCTTCCTAAACACGACACCCAATCCTCTGGGTTAAATCGGACACTTTGTGCTTCAATCTCAGAATTGATCTACAGGTAGTTATTAGGATAAAAATAGACACGCCCTTTGGCTTTTCCTGGCTTTATATATTCTTGCTCGACTTGTCATGAAGGGGTCATTATCTTCATATTTCGAATGACATCACAATTATTTCACATAAACGCGATAGGAAGTCAAAATAAGGAATCAACCTTCTGCACCATCTATCATCTGCGTGATATCAACAACATTCAAGTAATGTTACGTTCTTGAATTGCTATAAGTGCACCCTGTTGTTACAGATTTGTTGTTCGAATTTTACAAGTAAACACAAATCATAAGGATTATAAACTACTATTGCGTAAAATCGTTTCATACTTTAATAAAAAATGTGGTGATCTTAATGTTAAGATGATCGTATTTATTTAATTATTTGAGTAAAAATACATTTAATACAATCAGTTTGACGGTATTATTCATATATTCAGTTAGATGGGACACCTAAAAAGCCCGCGTTCTCCAGATACATAAGAAGTTAGTAAGCCCATCTTGAAAGCATCTCTAACAGTGTGTTTCAACTCCCCTCCCTTTAAAAAGTGTACGTGGTATATGCGTCACAGATTCCTATAATTCTACTGTGTACGCTATTAATATAAATATAAATATATATATATATATATATATATATATAGGCATACGTAAGTATACATGTATATATATATTAATATATATATTCATATATCAAGATAATAATAATAATATATATATATTTATGTATACATGTGTGTATGTTTATAATATATGAATATATATATATATATATATATATATATATATATATAGGTGTATTAACTGTACTTCTGTTTCAAAGTATAAAAAAAACGTCAGATAATTACAACACAAAACATATCTATCCGAGGATAGGAATAACTCCTCTTGGCTTTAGTAACATTCTTTTTTGTTCTTCTATGATCTACTCTCAGTTTTCCTGGATTTAGTTTTTATTGCTTTTTATATATTAATCAACGTTTTAGTTTTAGTTCATATCGGAAACTTATTTTAAATTGAAAATTAATGAACTTTGAAGTAAAATTACCAATTTGACTTGGTGACGATGAGAGTGGAGCGTTTCTTAAAAAAATCATTCCTAATATAATTACATAATATATCAGCTAAAGTGTTAAATTTTACGTCGTTAAATATCTTTCAACGAAACAATTAGATTCATAACTTTAATAGTTGAAACTAAAATACCGTCAACACCAATTAAGCACATGTGACATTTTCGGTTTACAGAATACGTGAAGTATGTTTTTAAAATAAACGTATCTTCAAACGATTTAGAAATACTCAATAAAATATGTTACTTGATAAATAAAACCTACTAAAAAAATTCTCATGAAAAATTTGTCTTCATTCAACATAACGTTTACTGCATTATCATATAAAGGTTATTTCTTTCATATTTCCTATGATTATGAAAGGCCAGAAAATGACTAAAATAAATAAATACAATAAAATACTTTTATTAAATAAAACATTATTATTTTATTAATAAATTAAATGAATTAAATATTTTATGATTTTACTATCATATTAGTGTAATTATTTGTAATATATTGCAAAATATCTCCCGTACTGTGCTATATTATGTAATAAATAATATTACCGTTTAATGCACGTGTACAAATAAGGAATTGTTCTTAGTATTTAGAAAAATACATTATGTGAAAACGGAAATGCATTCTCCTACTGTCTACATGTCATTACGGCAATCTTATTAAACATTTATTAAAAGATAAGAAAAAAACTTATGAACGTCGAAAGAATGTATACAAATTTTTTTTATTATCCGAGAAGTAGTGCATATACACACACATACACCCCCCCACATATATATATATATATATATATATATATATATATATATATATATATATATATATATATATATATATATAAATGGTAATGAATAAAAACATGAAGGAAATGCTCAATACTACTGATCGCTAACACGATCCGGCAACTGAAACATATGTAACTAAACAGAAAAAAACGCCAATGAAAAAATGAAACGTATACATATATATAAGCGTGTGTGTGTGGGTGTGTGTTTGTGTGTGATGCCGCCGCTTTTCTGTGAAGGATTTTTGTAGTATTTTGATAGTAGTTACACTCTTTAAAACATGTTCAAATAGTAGTTAGTCGTATTTAAATTTAACACAATATTTCACGTGACAGCTCTATTGCTTAACGTGTATATCCATCCATTTACATGAAAGAAAAATAACAATAAAAATTATAGAATAGTTCAAGAATTTCCAACTTCATCCGAACTTTTAATCTATCATATATTCATGAAGTTTACATATATATATATATATATATATATATATATATATATATATATATATATGTATATATATATGTATATATATATATATGTATATATATATATATATATAGGTATAGGATTAATGATGTCTGCATGTATGCGAAACGGTCTGTACAAAGCTACTTTGTCGATATTTTGTTTAGAGACCTCAACTGGAATTATAGAGGATTCGAACATGTGTAACAATATCGGTATGGTTTTAGACGGTGGGAATAGCTTCTAAGGTGCCTCATTAGAAAGAAATAGGGTTTTGAAGGCGTAAGACAACGAAATACGTATTTCGTACCCATGTATAAATATGTATTTACATGATCAACTTCATTCAATTTGAAACTTTTAATATATATATGGACATATCTCAAATGGACACAAATATAAGCATATATTTATATTTTGAAGTCAACATTATAAATATATGCATATATATAATTATATATATATATATATATATATATATATATATATATTGGGTGCAATATCATAATAATAAGAGAATTGGATCTCTAATATTAAATACGAAATATGTATTAATTTAAATACACAATAGAAGCATATTTTACGATCATAAAAGGTCGAGCGGCGTGCTATTACTGTTATAACTTTTTTGTGATAACCCGCCCTTCCTCGTCTAAGATGAAACACGAATAAGACCCCCGTTCTCAAAAAAGTTACAAGCGGAGCCCAAGGCGGTTCAGCTCGAACATTTATCAAGATCCTGCGGTACAGGTCCTGTCGCTTTCAGAGTTGATATGACGTTGGGGTCAGTAGTTGATGATTCTTTCTATCCTCATTCCTGTGCTGAAAAATAAGAACATTCGATTGGTTGTTTCATTCTTCTAAGTTCATTTGTTAGTATAAACAACAATAAACACCATCGATTCTAGTTGTAGTTTTCCTATGAAATTATAAAGAGAAAAAATAATAAATATGTACAGTTTTTCAGGATAATAAAAAATAACAGATAGAAAATGTCAATTTCAAGATAGTCGATGTATGGGGCCATTAGTCTGGTTCTCAAAAACCGGTTTCTTGCTTTTGATCGGTACAAAAATGAGTGCTTCTCGAACGACGGGGTGTAGGGGCAGTGGGCAGTTACTTCGAGTTCAAACTCACTCCAGACTCATTTCAGAATTTACAGCAAACTCACTGCAAAGTGATTTTTCCTGCGCTTCACCGGGTTATGTATATGGGTTAGTGCGGTTCGGAGATTGCCTGATGGTCCCAGCTTACTAATTATCGTATAACCCGTCATACATTGGCTCTTCCTGATTGCATAATCAGTTAGCTCTGCTCCACATCCAAATCAGATAATTTTCCACGATGCTTTTCTTAGGTTAGGATTAAGACACTTTCATAAACAATCCGCTAGATCTCCAAATAATAACACATTTATGTTTTATAATCTGCCTTTCGTTTCTATTTCCAGCGATTACAATAATCAACGACAAATCAAACCTTTCTATTCATATTTCTTTTTTCTACAAAATAACATATAATAATTCCACTTTTCATTTCTACATGTTTTTCCATACGATCTTATTTTGAGGCGAACATAATAAAATCGGACACGGTAGTAATGCTTATTCAATCCCAGCATGCATTCCTTCTAATATATCAACACTAGCAGAGTGACTCAATGTTGCCCAAGATTAAATGATGATAAACAAATGCTTCACGCTTTCATATTTTTATTGTCATCGAAATCAGTAACACGGGTTATTTTAAAATTAAATCGATTGATGTCTACTTTAGTTGGCGACCCATCGCAGTGTACTAGAATGGAAGCATTACATGCCTCTCCGTACTATTCTGACTTCCTCTCGCTGAATCCTTTCATCACTATTTACTGTATACGTCTACGGACAAAGAATTCGTGAGTACTGTTTTGTTTTCCTTCATATTCGAACTTCCAGTAGCCTGGAGAAAAGGATGACTTTGCCGACTGGATTGGAATCTGTCGATGAGCAATAGTTATTTTTCCCTACACTTTTTGTGTACATCAGCAGAAAACAATATATGTAAGTAAAAAAATTGTTGTTATTTAATAAGGATAATATATATATATATATATATATATATATATATATATGTATATATATATATATTAAGTTTGTTTTTAAAATATCGTTAATTTCAATGTATACCATTTTCGTTTAACGGGTATAGATTGTTATTTTAAAACTATTCACCGATAATTTGGAGTTAAGCTCAATGTGTCTATTTAATAGGGACAGTGCCATAAATACGACAGTACGGGTTTAAACGGAAAACTATCTTTACAGAACACCAAAAGATGGAGGAAGTGAGGAAGCATGGCTGTGGAAAACTTTTTACCCGAATACGATGTCATGCATGTTAAAAATATACCACCTGTTGTAAAAGTCTAATGAATAAACATCTGAAGAAGTTGGTGTGGACAGGGTATTTTTACGGAAACATAAATCGTAAAATTGCCAACTCATTAATGAAACAGCTGTAGTGGAAAAATCCAGGAAATAAACGAAGGTTATAAAAAGAAAACGTGTGCCTTGTAATTTTCAACAAAATATCGCTCTCTCTCTCTCTCTCTCTCTCTCTCTCTATATATATATATATATATATATATATATATATATATATATATATATATATATATATATAATTAGGAATGTGCATGCTGGGAGGGCAATTTTAAACCTATATACTCAGCGATTATTTTATCTCCATACATGGAATATGTAATATAGTATATTACGAAATATGAAAAATATTTTAATTCGTTTTAATCTAGAAGTAGATCTGCTAAGTTAGCAAAATTGAAAAATTAAAACCTAGTGGCTATCAGATTTATATTCGTTTTTTTTCCGAATACTATATTACAAATAATTTTGAAAAAAACTTTTTAGTGGATTGTGTCAGGCGTACTTGACTTACCGTCCGTAGGTTTTGGTTTCGATCTTAGGTCGAGTATCTTTTAACTTTAAAGAAGTGAACTGTTCAAAAGATATTTTAATTGCATGAAATGTCTTAGATTCTGCATGAATCAATATATAATATTCATACGAATTTTACGACCCGGCAACGACAGAAGGCCTGTTAGTGGATATATGAACACATATATGTGTGTATTTAGTGTATAGAATATATTCCTGTGTAAATAAAATAAGGTAGATATAAAATTGTTTAAAAGTTAGCACAGATATGCGTTTCGCGCCGTTCGCCTTTTATAAACGCACAAGATAGAAAGTAAGTTAGACTCTTTTATCTATTCATTATTTGTAGTGGATTTGTTTTTAAAGCATTTATTTAGTTTTTGATGTTAAACTTAATACGTGAAACATATTCCGTTGCGCTGCCTATAAATACTTTTTGTATCACGAGAAAATAAAACCAAGTTTAAAGTGATGATTTACAAATGCAGAATGCGCATTTAAAACATGTTTTAAAAACGTTAAATTCCTAATGAAAATTAACGTCTTTTTTATTTGCAATTTCTAAAGATGGAATATTTTTAACAAGATGTGCGTTTAGAATTTTTCATTCGGAATTATCATCGTTCAAATAAATTTGCAACATGGCGGCTAAAGTTAACGCGTTAAAAAGGGTTAAGTTCATATTGATTACATATGCGATGGGTAAAACAAACAGAATAACTAAACAAAGAGACTAATTTGAATGCAATTGCAAAGATACAAAATATACTCTCTCATACATGAGGGTGATATTGATCATGATTATCTGTTGTGCGTTAAGTAATCTTTATAAAAAAATTATATGAAACACTTAGCATGTTTAAATTACGATTTAGGTATGAATGTTTTAGAAAAAAACGTTAACGAATGATAGACGCCAAAGATATGTATGTTCGAAAAATATGCAACCTTTCGTCTTTACATGAAGTCTCTCCAAGGACTTTCTCTCGATCTTTTTTCCTCTTAGTTTAAAAGTGGTTTAAAAAAGCGAGAAACTCTAAATTCGAATACATTAAAATATTATACAAATATATATTTTACTTAAAAGATTATTTTCTACATTTAACATTTAAATACAATCAAGGGAATATGTTCCGCCAGCAGTGTTCGTATATGGCGTAATCTTGTAGTCGACCTTTACAAACTTTACGCATAAAATTAGGCTGTATTTTGGGAGTAACGCGTCAGTTGCTGTGTTACCAGCAATCTGTTTTAAACTTCCAGTCTGAGCTGAACCCAAATCAACCGATAGTAGTCAAATCTGCATTAAAAGAAAATAAATTTCTCAATTTAAATTCGCAGAAACACACAATATGAAGCTAAACACAAAATAACTAATAGTTTTCAAATCTTCAATTAAAGAAAATAAAATTGCCAGTTTTAAAATTTACCGTTCATACGAAGACGGCCACCAATCAACTACTTCTGAAATATTCGCGTACTTTGATTGCCATTATTTTTGCTAATCATTCATTCATATTAGAATATTAAACACTTTCATCTTTTCTTGAAGTTCCCAAAGTCTTACTCTTGATTTCTAGTCCAAGCTGAACATAAATAATTTATAGTTGCCAAATCTTCAACTCCGCCAATTTCAGGTTTACCACCTCTACACAACATTCATCCATCAATTCATGTTTGAATATTTGCGAAGTTAGTAGGAGATTATGTTCGCTTATTTTTTCATAAACACTAATCGCTGAGGCCAGTGTTTTTGTCTAAATGAAATGTGTTCGAGAACTTCCGGTTGCGCGATAAGAAGTGCAAAACACAGTGGAAAAAGAATTATTTAATGCGAAAGTAAACATAGCAGAGCGAGAAAAATAAAACCGTTTCAGAGAAAAATTTTTTTAATTACATTTTCACCGCAAACAAGCCACGTTGCCACCTTGATGTAGGGGGTACTATGTGAGATCTAAGTTGCAGGGGTACTATTTAGGGAGTTTGGCAGCAAGATGTCCGTTCACTTTACCCTTGGACTCTTGCATGTCAGTAGAGTTGAGGAAGCATGAAACTGGAAGAGAACTCCAAAGGGGAAGAAGCTATTAGAGTAGAAGGCTTCTTACATGGAAAAATATTGGCTTTTTAGAGGTACAGGATATTTTCAGGCGTAAGTAAAATTCTAGCACGATAGAGGGACCCCACGTTCTTTGCAGCAGACTTAGCAATAATCTCGATGTATCTATTCCAACTCATGTTTCCTGTGAACGTTAAGCCAATGGGGTTGCGTGAAGTGCCCTCAAGTAAAGTATCTCTAATTCTTGCTATTGGTGGTTGGCAAGGTTTCAATTAATTATTCAAGTAAACTAGCTTTGTCTTGGTAGCGTTGATCATTACCATCTATTTTGGACCCCATTCCCTACAGATTGAAGGTCTTCCACTGGGTTTTCGGCCATTACCTTTAATATGTGCTCATTGCTTTTATCCACGTGCCTGCTATAGAGTGTGGTGTCGTCGGAAAATATACCCATCTCAGAGACAATTTTATCATGTAAGTCATTTATGAATATAAGAAATAACAAAGGTCCAAGCATCGATCCTTGAGGCTCACCCGCATTTATATGAACTTTTCTGGACGTACGCCCATCGAGTACAACCTGGAGTTTCTCTCATTTAAGAAGAATCTAATTATGGTAAGCATTCGTTCAGTAGTAGCATATGTTTTATTTTTATGAGAAGACGCTCGTGCCATACCTTGTCAAAAGCCTTAGATATATCTAGTGCTACTGCTCTCCCCTCCCATGTCTTATTCAGTGCTTGATATAAACGTTCAGAGATTACAGTTAGAATATCTGCAGTAGAACGGGCTTGCCTAAATCCATATTGGTCGACTGACAAAAGTTTAGCAGATGTAAGGTGATGGACTAGAGCTTGATTAATTAAGGAATCAAATATTTTGGCGAAAAGAGGGAGGAGGCTGATTGGGCGATTATTTAATGGGTCAGTTCGTTCGCCAGAGTTTTTGTAATCTTGTACCACAGAAGCAAGCTTCGTTAAGGCATTTGTAAAAAGTTTCGAGAGAACAGGAGCGAGCTCAACAGAGCATTTTTTTAATAGCACAGCCGGGATGAGATCAGATCCACATGCTTTTGAGGTGTCCAATTTTTTTATAATATCATGTTCTTAGGAAGGTGTGATCTTCAGAGCATCTAGCGTGGTTTTGTCAGCAGAGGGGAATCAGGGAAGGAATGGCTACCTGGGTTTAAAATAGAGTTTCGGGCAAACTGACGGCAAGCATGCTAGCTTTCTCGGTTGCTGTGCAAACAACCTCATGATTGTTTGTAGTGGGGTATTGTCGATTGGCCATTATTTACTACAGTATTGTATATTTTCCAGAAATCACGAGATACTAATTTTTACGCTTCAATGCGTTTCCTGGGGTTTCAGTAAATTTCCTCTTTGCTGTTGCTAATTCTTTCTCGCAATGATTTGTAGCTTCTATATACTTTTGTCTGTTTTTACAGTACTTAGCCGGATATGCATGTTGCCTCTGAACAGTAGCAGCTGCGCGTGTAGAAGTAATTCATTGGGAAGAATGGCGTTTAGTATTGAACTTCCCTGTAGGAACATGTGCTTTAATTGCTGCGTTGAACCATTCAGTCTTATTTGCACACTGTTCTGCTAGAAGTGAAAAGATATTTCCCCATGGGGCGTCTTTGATGTGATCTCTAATGGTATCCCCGTCAAGCTTATTGTAGTACCTTGTCATTTATAACAATGTCTCTTCCACTTCAGGTTGAGTGTTTACATTAATGTCTATCATTATCACAGCGTCATCAGCAGCAATGAGCATGTGTTACGCAATCATCAGGAAGCATTTGTGCATTTGGAATTATCCTTATTGGCCGAGAATTGACGAAGTCATAGAAACTGTGATGAAACAGTTTGAAGATTTCATAAGACAGCAAAGAAAATTACCGTAAATGATAAACGGTAGCAAAAATCAAATGCACCATGGACTCGACTGTATATCAACTATGCAGGGTCTGAAAAAATAGTATTACTTGATCAGTGTTGACAATTTCAATAAGTGGAAATATATTGTATAGTGCCGACAAACGACCCCAATAAATACAATAAACACAGTTAAGGAAATAATTAGTTGTTTTTGGTCCGGGCAAACTTTAGTTACACACAGTAGAACACAGTAAACGGGGAAAAACAATTTAGGAATTTTTCAAATCATTATGCACTGATGACGTAACAACACAAAGATCGAAACAGCACATTTGTGGAACGTTTAAACGATTACAGAGAAGAACCAAGTACAACACGGTGAATACCGTTGTGTTCACTGGTACATAAGTGCAGTCCTAGGTGGTTCTGATTTGGAAACACCCACGGCAACTCAATAGCATGAACCTGATCAGTTTTACAATGTTGAGGTCAATATGCAAATTTCTGAATCCACTGCCTCAAGTCTAGTTGGCAGGAAAAGAATAATAATTAAAAATAAACAAAATTATAAAAGGAAGTGAATAACTTAAATCTCCAGAAATACACGCCGCAGGAAGCAGTTTTTTGCGCTGTTTGACAGTCCCTCTTTCCTACTTGCTGTCTCTTGAAAGAAATTAATTACATTTGTGTCATTCATTTGTGAGTGTGTCACGAATTCCATACGTACTAATTAATTGGCTCCGGACGTAACGCTTTGTGTTTTCGTTTATAAAGATTAATTATTGAATAAATTCTGGTCACAAAAATGAAAATTAAAAAAATTGCAATGTCTTTTTTTTTTTAAACAAGCAGCCTCCCTAAACAGTGACTCAAACGGGACCCTTTTTTTACAACAGATTATCTTCTCTTTCCCCTCTTTATCTATCAGTCACTGAACTTAGGAGCGGAGGCGTAGTGAGGTAGTTAAGTTGATAATCTTACTTTCAACTTCAACCGGGATTTTCTGATATCGACTGGCGAACAAAACGCTCTGCGCTTCCTCTTAGAAGACGTAATAGGGTGGGGTCTTAGAAATCTGTGTTTCACAATCAGCTAATCCATCTTTATTTCGTCGAACTTGGATTCACTTTTGCATATAAATTCGTTGATGTTCTCAAAAGAATTTACTTTTTCTCAGACAAATTTTCCACTCGGGGAAACTACAAAATCCTTGATCCCAAGTCATATCCATGACAAAACAATACTATTCCACACCATGTAAATTATTTAGTCAAAAACAATATTATTATTAATGTTATGATTTCCGAAATAATTTTTTTTGTTCCTCTTCTATATTGCGCTACCAACTACACAATTTGGATGAGCAAGACCACCAGTTTCTTCCCAGGATGGTATACATGATAAAAACGGCTCTAATTTAGTTTTAATTCGATCGTTACTGGTTGTAATTTTCCACCATCATAGGTGGTCAGGTTACACACGTCCTGAACAAAAATGATAGAATTATTCAGACATTTTTGGCAGTTTACAGAATCACGTAAAACCCGACTCGTGTAGCACACCGGGGAACTCATAATGGAGATACGCATAATAGAGGCGTTATATAACAGAGGGACGAGACGTGGTTTATATAACTAGTAACGAAGCGATGAAGATGAGACGCTTACTTGGTGGGTTCATATAATTAATAGGAAGCTGATATATGCGATGATAAATGTGAAATGGACAGTTCTTTTACACACGAAAGTTAAATCCATTATTGGTGAGGAGATGCAATTAACATATTAGAAGAGGTTTATTATAAAGTTAATTTCAAGAGTCAAACCATATTATCTTGCCCTTGAAATGACGACGAAGACAAAGGCTTACAAAAACATGAAGACATTCATTCGATGCCTGTAAGATTTCTACATTGTCTTACTTTCTGCCTTACTTCCGAAAGAGACGCAGGCTAACCTAACTAACCTCTGTCGACTGCCAACTCTCTAGACTCTAACTGAACTCAAATCAACTCATTTCGAACCCTGCCTTAACTGAATATATTGAATCTATCTTTCTTTGTAACATCTGAACATGCTAAAACACGTGAATGTTTTTCACGTGCATTTTACATATTACATATGACTCCAAAACGTTTTTGTCAACACAAAGACATCCCTTAATTTACATTGTTCCTCTTCGATCTAACTTTGTTTTTATAGTTATTTCTACATACAATGGCTAATACTCTACATTTCTAAAATTACATCTAAAAAGCAAAATATATTATTTTTAACTGAGTTCGATTCTAGCATTTTCCGTTAATAAATATTCTGTTCAATCCTATTTTTACTCCGTTTAACTTTTTATCGGAAGTTGTCCCCTTCCACATAAAAACACTACGACGTTACGTTTTATCGGCGACCAGCGAGGAAATCACTAGTAAGAGAAAACATATGACTAAAAATTATAAGCCAGGCAACACATTAATTTTATTCAAACACTTTATGACGAGTTGATTGTTTTAAAAAAAACGGGAGGTAATTTATGGCTCTTAAATGAATTCCAATAAAAGCGTTTTAATTTCCTTTTCCTATAAGTTAGCGTTCCTAAATGAAAGTATCCACAAATTCAAGACCTGAAATATCAATGTATCAGATGTCATCATGACAAGAAGGATTTAGTAAGGAAAGAGAAAAACTGAATAGATTATATCGAAAGCAAAAAATGAGAAGATATTAAAGTGCAATTTCACAAGTAAATTTAACTCAATAATGTAATAAATATGAATACGTCCATTTTTATGATAACGACTGGCTCGTTAAGCCATTCGTACCGATTGATGCAACCACATGAGATAAATGTGAAAATGTATGCCAGCCACTCAGCATCTTCGACGACGACACTTGTTCAAAACAGTGACTTTCCATATGATTAGTGGAAAATGTAGCAAGACATCCTCAGTTGATACACTCATATATAAATTTCGTGGAACATATTAATAAGATGCGACGGGGAAATAAATCAGCAAGAAACCCTCCTAAAATGGCAAGCTGGAAAGTACCAGGCCACGACAGATTACACGGGTGTTGGTTTAATAAATTCACAACAGAATATGAAAGACTAATTCAGAATTTGAATAATGTATTTATGAAGCAGATGTGTCAGATAGGATGGTGCAAGGTAGGCTAGCAATGGTGCAAAAAGACAGGGAAAGGACATATCCGCAGTAATTACCGACCAATAAGATGTTTATCTAGAATGTGGAAAGTACATCACAACTGAGGAAACAAACTTATCATTCCCCACATGATCGCGGCCTACTTCAAAGGAACAGAAGGAATGTCAGAAAAAAAGGAACGCGTGACCTATTACATCTAGATTTAATAATTTTGAAGGATGTTAAAAGTAGAAAAAAGAATTTAGCCTGAGCACGGTTAAACTGTAAAAAACATCTTATAGGATCATGCAACCATGGATATTAGAATGCCTGAGACTGTACAAAATACCAGGTAAGAAACTGGATTTGATAGAAAATGCAATGGGAATATGGAAACTTGAACTGGCAGCTGATAGTCAATAAATAACGTTGATTAAAATACAAACAGCTCTGAAAACTTGATTCCGTATCAACATTACTGTTCATTAAAGCATTGATGCCTCTGAACAATATACTAAGAAAATGCCAAATCGGAAAGAAGTTCACTAATACAGAAGTAAGAATGAACCACCTAATGTATATGGAAGACCTTAAACTGTTTAAAAATAAACTAAGACAGAACTAAAGACGGTAAAACTCACGCCCAGAATCCGAAGCAAGGATATCCAAATGGAATTCGATAAGGGAAAGTTCGCACTGCTTACCATGAGGAGGGGGAAACTAGAAACAACTAAAGGCATAGTACTACCCTATCAAACAGAGAGGAGGGCACTAGGTGAACATAATAGCTAAATTACTTAGGAGTTCTGGAAGCAGGCACCATAAAATCAACAAACATTAAAGAGAAAATTGGAATCAGAAGATAAAGAAAAATCTCTGAAGCTAAACTCTATATTAGATACATAATTAAATGAATAAATGCGTGGGCTGTGTTACTAGTTAGATATTCTGCACAATTTATAAGCTGAATCACAATTGAACTAAGGAATATCGACCAGAAGACATACATATTATGACGATGTACAATGTACTACACGCAAAGGATAATACTGACCAACGCTAAGTGAAAAGGGGATGTTTCTATGGAAAACTGTGTAAATAACATAAAAATTACATAAATACATAATGTAGAACACCGAAAAAATAATTAGTACAGAAAGCGACACGGACAATCAAACAAAATAGAAAAAGAGACGAGGAATAAGACGAGGAAAAATTGGGGGAAATAGCTATAGGGGCAATTCACACGGAAGGCAAACGATAAGACTAAAGAAAACCATTGGTAATGGCTAAAAAAAAGAAAATCTTACCAATAATAATAATATCCGCAAAAGATAACGCGATTAAAACCGACCACATTAAAGCAAAGACTGAAACAGAGAAGAGAAACAAATGTTGTCTTTGCGTACAATGAGACGAAAAAATAAACCACATTATAAAGGAATGCAGCAAACTAACCTAAAAATAATATAAAAATAGATACAATAAAGTATGGAAGGTTACTGGCAATTATGCATCTTCAACGTCCAGACAAATGACACAACCACAAACCGGCATTAGTACTAGGAAATGAAACAAAAAATCTATTGGACATGAATATACAAACGGAAAAAAACATTCAAGCAAAACGATTTGATATCATAGTGTTGTGGGGTACAAATCACTCCTATTTCAGAACTAAGTAGAATCAACCAGTCCTATGAATACCACTGGTTTCAGAGACTAAATGGAGACATTCATACCATGTTTAACCGCATGCTATGACCACGTTCCTCTCATACCACTTTAGTGGCTCCTGTATTCTTTATGATAAATACATATATTTTATACACTTTACACTACTTGCGATTTCTTTCATTTGTAACTCCTAGCACGGGTCTAAAACAACTGGCTGACGAGAACGATTACAAAACTTCCCGGATCAATCTACAATAATTTCTAACAACAACTGAATGCCGAATATTCGGGGAACGAATTCACTCTAAAAATAAAACAGCCATTGGAAGAGAATTTGACGACCAAAAGGATCCAAGAAAAAAGAACATGCAGATATTAGAAATAATTTTCCCTACACTCGCGGGAAATTCGAAACTTCAAAATATTTATTTTTCAAAAGTTCGGTAAAGAATAGGAAAAAAAAACTACTTGTATACGCTGGAAAAACAACATTCGAGGGTAAAAATCAATAATTACGGAATAAAGAACACTTCGAAAATTGAAATTTCTTGCCGAAAAAAGGATTTTACAAAGATGTCGTCAAAACGTCTTATCTTGCTGTTAAAAAAGCTACTAAAACATAAACTACGAGCTGAAACAGAACTCATAAAACGAATTGCGTGGAGAATTATTATTACTGAATTAACGAGACCAAGTTTTCAGTAAAAAGCTTTGGCCTTCTAAAAGGCATGTCTTGCTAACACGTCATATGATTTAAAGGCATTAGCATTGGAAAAAGGGGAAAAACTCCTGCAAAAGTAAATAATATATTATATTTTATTGGCTAAAGCGAGTATTCATACACATTTAAAAAGACGCCGGATTTTAATCCGATTAAAATAAACTTTTTACTGATCGGCGAGTCTATGAAGAAAACACGATTTCATTAAGCACGATTGATAAAGTCCTAATCTGAAAAGGACATTCTTTTTTGCACAGAGATCGAAAAGAATAGCCGACATTAAATGAATGCTATAAACTCTCTTTTACGGATAAGTAACTTTTTATTTTTTAAGGCACAAAAGAGGGAAAATGTGTAAGATCAACAAGGAATTGAACCCAGTACCTACACCTTACGAAAATAAAAAAAAATGACAAACGAAATCTACTGCCTTCTGTATGAATGCAAACACCGAATTATTTTCTCAGAAAAATTACCACACAAGGAAATAAATATATGAAAGAAATATTCGTTAAATAACCAGGTACGAATTTTGTAATGTTTTTTTTTCTATAGAGTAGGTACTATAGGAAAAGTAAATCAACGAATTGAGCTGTTTTGTCATATTAAGTAATTCACTACCGTCCAAAAAATCAAAATGGACGAGTTTGCAAAACAGATTTTGGAAATGGTGAAATTCCAACAAAGTCAACAATTAGAACTTGAAAAAAGGTTGGTGTTGTGGTTGCAAGGTTGAACAATAATTAGTAAGGAAATACAATGAAGACGCAAACAACAAGATAACGCAATAATAAGTGCATTAAATAAAAGGTATATTTACAATATGTACAAATGACGGTGTCGAGTCAGAGAGTCTTGGTGGGAGGACATGTACGCTCTTCGGCGTCACTTCTGGTGGCATTTGAGTAAGACACACCAAGGCCAACCTAGGCTTGCCATTTATAGTGTTATGTTATTCGCATATGCAAATAAGTGGTTTCCACCACAACACCTTTCTCCCAAGATTTGAAGTCACACAGATTTCAATATCTTTTTCTTTACGTATACGGTGGGGGCTGCCCACTCGCTGTGTTCTATTTTTGATAGAATTCCCGTCTGTTCCAATCTATTTAATTCTTTATCAATCTTTTCCAACCCAGCGAACGAAACATTTCGCTTTTTTCTAAAAATTGGGCTTGCGTTTTCTTTGTTCAAACGAGGCCTTGAATTTATTGCAGCGACCTAAGTTAGTCGTGAATGCCTCAGGAAATAATTCTTTTAAATCGTCTTTTATATTTACTGTTCTTGGAGAAGAACATTCTAATTTTTTACAGAATGTATTGTTTGGCTTATCCCATAGTCCGAATTTCTCAATTAAATATATTCCAAACAGATTTTCACTATTTTTTAGTACGAATATTTCTAATCTCTTCCAAATCCCTTTCAATTTTATCGGGAGGACAACTTCTCCTTCAAATTTTATATCCCCACCAGTTACCGTCCGGGCTGCTTTACTAGTTTTCATCATGGCCGGTTTTCCCAACTTTTTCCACGTATTCAGGTTTATTATAGAAACATCGGAGCCGGAGTCGAGTTGTAACTTTATTGATGTTTTAAATATTTCCACTTTTACGTATTTTCGCCGATCTTTGTCTAATTTTGTATTTGATTTTGTTTGCTGTACTCTCTTTCTGGTGTAATCTTTATATCTGCAGCAATTTCTTTTGTGTCCCACCTTCTTACAAATGTAGCATTTTTTCTTCTTATAAGGACAATCTGATTCCCAATGCTTTTCTGCACATCTCTTACAGTTATATCTAGGAAGAGGGTTGTTATATTCTGTACTATATTTATGGTTATTATCTTTGGAATATCCCGTTCCATTTCTTTTCTTTGTAAAGTTCTTGGTTGCTGCGTATGGTTTTCTAACTTTTCTTACATATGCCACTCCGGATTCTTCTATATTTTTTTAATCCTTTTTTAGTGTAATGGCCCTTTCACAGTCCTCTGCTAGTTTCTGGAGGGTTAAATCTTGCTCAGATTCCAGCTTAGACAACACTCGTCTGCGTATTTCTGCATTTTTCGTGGAAACTAACCCTTGAGCGAAGATTAGACATTTAAAATCTTCTACCGTTAGTTCTGCAAGCTTAAAATTATCGCAGTTTTTATTGACAACTGATGCGTATGTCAAATAATCTTGGTTGTCCATCTTTCTTAGATTCATGCACAGCCATCTTTTATGAAAAAGAGATATATTTGGATTAAATAATTCTTTTAGTAATTTTACAGCTTCCATGAACTCTAATTCCGCAGTTTTTTAGGTAATATGTAATCTACGAATTTGCTGTGTTCTGATGTACCAGATTTTCTGAGTAAGAGGCTCACTTTCTGACTATTTGGCCAATTTTTACAGTCCAGTTGAAAAACATCCTCGTATCTTGTGTAGTATGCTTCAAAATTCTTCTCTTCCTCAGGCACATAATGAAATGTGTCCATGCTATTAAAAATAGTTGTATGGGAGAAATTAATACTATTTACATTTTCTCGATTACTGTTTAGTAGTTCCAGTGTTTTAGTGTTATGTTATTCACATATGCAAATAAGTGGTTGCCACCACAACAGTTGACAATACAGAAAGAAACGATGAGAAACAGTAAACTTTCATAAAATATCTCGAAGAGAAACGAGGAAGAGAAAAGAATGAAATGAACGAACAAATATTAGAAAAGCAGTAAGTTTAATGAAATTCTTCGAGGAAAGGCAGGGAAAAGATAAGAAAGAAATGAATGAACATATATTATTATTGAAAAAATTACATTTAGAGCAACAGCACCAGTCAGATAAAAATGGATTTGATAACGAAAGTTTTAGTGAATAAGGACAGCAGAGAAGAAACCAGCATGGCTTTTTTCCCAAAATACGATGTGGTCAGCTATTGACGTATTTCACTATGTTTCTGAGGAAGACCTAACGTTTGAGGCATATTTCAGAAGATTTGAAGACCTTTTAAAATTGATTGCAGTGCATGGACGGACCAAAAGATGGTTCGTCTATTGCTACAGAAGTTAGGCACATTCGAACATAACACATTCGTAGACTGTATTGTACCAAGAAAAATCAACGAATTGTCGTTTGACGAGGCAGTCAAACTATTAATAGAGTTATACCGTCCAAAACGAAGACTTTTTTCATAAAAGATGGAAATGCATAAATCTTACACGTACGCAGAGTCAGGACTATACGACATTTGCGTCTATAGTTAATAAGCACTGTGACGATTTCAAATTATCGCCATTAGCGGCAGACAATTTCAAATGCTTAATATTTAGACAAGGTTTGATAGCCACAAAAGACAATAATATAAGACGTAGTGCTCTAAATAAATTGGAATTAGAACCTGATTTGACGCTTCAGAAACTGGCTGAAGATTGTCAGCGATTCGTGGCAATGAAGCAAGATTCCCAAAACATAGAGGAGACAAGTATCGCGCATATTAAAAAGATACACTTCAAAAATAAAGGACAACCACTTGCCAGCAATTACCAACTAAGAGACAAAAATTATCAGGATAGACAAAATCCTAGGAGCGCTTGTAGCAAATGTGGAGGACCTCATGGGTACAATGCATGTTAGTACCAAAGGAAAATAATACAGGGACCATGCAAGCGAAAGTAGCAAAAAAGATCTACGTAAAAACTTCAAAAATGGACCCTTCACAAACAGAGAACTATATGTTACAGTGAAATCAGAAATAAAAAAGTAAAACTGCAGCTCGATTCAGGATCGGATTTTTCAATCATAAATTTTCACACGTTGAAGAGAATGGGAAAGCCCATTTTGACAAAGACGAATAATGTCGCAAGATCGGTAACTGGTGAAAAATACATTTTGAGGGTGAGTTAGTTATTAATGTTTCCCTAAAAGGAGCGACAAAAAAGCTAAAAGTGTCCGTTCTAAGGAATGCAACGAACTTATTTGGGACCGATTGGATTCAGGAATTTGAATTATGAGACTCGCCAATGAGTGATTTTTGTCACAAAGTCGAAAAGCTAACGACCGAAGCCCATAAATTAAAAAAGGATCTCAAAAAATCTTTCCAAAGTGTTTTCTCCGAAAAGCTTGGATGCTGCCCAAAAATAAAGGCGAGATTCGAATTGCTGAGAAAAACAAAACAAACATTCAAAAAGCCACGGAGCGTACCGTTCGCTTCGAGGGATAAAATTGAAAAATAATTGGAAAGACTAGTTAACACTGTGATTTTATATCCTATTAGATATAGTGAGTAGTCAGCCCCCACCGTATATGTGAAAAAAAATCTAAAGAAATTAGGGTATGCGCGGACTTTCTACCGAATTGAATGCGGCGCTCAAGTACCATCATTACCCACTACCAAACCTAGACGAAATATTTGCTAAGTTAAATGGCGGAAATTTTTTTTTCCAAAATAGAATTAAACGAGGCGTAGCTACAAATACCAGTAGAGGAAGATAGCTCCAAACCTTTGTGTATCTCCACGCACAAAGGACTTTATAAATTCAATAGATAAGCATTTGGTATAAAAGTAGCACCTGCCATTTTCCAACAGATAATTTATACTTTACTAAGTGGTTTGAATTTCGCAATAGGCTATCTGTACGATATTTATATGCGTACTCATAATCTTAAACAACATAGAGATAATGTATTTCAAAATTACTCCATATCGAAAAGGAAGCACTGGGGATCATATTCAGTGTTATAAAATTCTACAGATTTTTACACGGTCGTACATTTAAATTGCAAACTGACCATAAGCCGCTTATAACCATCTTAGGCTCTAAAAACGGCTTACCAACTTACACAGCCAACAACAGACAGATATTATGACGATGCACAATGTACTACACCGTAAGGATGATACTGACCGACACTAAGTGAAAATTAAATTGAATTACGATTTTAGTATGGAATTTCTTACATCTGCGAAGTAAAGTCACGCAAACGGGTTGTCGCGATTAATCCCGAAATAAAGGGAACCGCTGGGACACAGTAATAGCGTCACTACAAAGTGTAAACGACTATACACAGATACTATATAATACGATCGAGGAACTAACAGTAACTTTGGGAGATATAATAAGGGAGGCTGATGAAGATAGTTTCATCAAAGAAACGAAAAAAAAATTCAATCGGAAGAATTGGTGGTGGAAGCTTATTCTATTTGCAATGAGGTACTCTTGTACCATGAAAGAGTAGTAATCCCAGCCACACTACAAAAGAAAATTCAATTTAATTTTTCACTTAGTGTCGGTCAGTATCATCCTTACGGTGTAGTACATTGTGCATCGTCATAATATTTATGTCTTCTGGTGGAGATTTCTTAGTTCAAGTGTGATTCAACTAATAATCTTTTTTGCCATGTTGTTCTTGGAGCATAGAATCCGTTAAAATAAGAAAGAAATAAATACTGATGATGAAGTGTATCTTCGGAATATATTTATAAATTTCAATATAAATTTCAAACAGAATAAATATTTGTTTATTTTGTAATAATGCATTGTTTTGGCTTTAAATATCTAATACGTATTTATTTTATTCAAAGTCAACCAACGCCATTATCAAGGAAACACTAATGTGTTTACATTATGTTTATGTCGATGTGAATCAACCTCACACCAAAGTGGATAATGCTAAGGCTTTGATCACTATTGTAAAACCATTACGATAAGAGATAGTTTAAGTAGATTATTACACATATTATTTTGTTTGCATGTGATATAGGTACTGCATCAATGTATAATACTAGGTTTGTTCTTAAACGGTTTATGAAAATTGACCACTTCACATTCATTCTACGAACATAATTGTTGTCATATCCGTTTGAATCTTCTTTCATGTAACATGTTGCCTATAAATTTAGATAAATAAATGGAAGTCCTAACATCGAATTTAATAACGCACTATTATAAAGACACGTGGTTAATAAAAATAACTGGTTTAAATGACAGGGGTGAAATAAAAAAAATGAAAGAATATAAAAGTAAGCAACGAACTGAATAGATTACAAATTTGTAATAACTAATCAAATGTCTATTAACCGCTCTTGTCCTAAGTGGTTTTCACGAAAAACACCCGTCTAGCTGAAACCACTGTCAAAAATTTCCCCCACTCTTTATCTGTGCCAAAACCAAAACGTAGATTCCATGAACACAGCTTCTTTTTTAGAAGTGCACGCCTGTGGAACTCTGTTCTGTTTGCCTGTTTCCTACCTGACTTCAACCCGGATTTCTTCAAGCCCAACATAAACAAATTCCTGATGAATCGCCCCCTTTAGTAAGACACTTCATCAAATCTCAAGACTAAGTACTGTACACGCAATAACCCTTATCCCCAAGTGGCTTCCGGGCCTTGATAAGAGGTGACCACCTTGTAAAAAATGCATATCATACGGCAGTAGACATCATATTAGAGAAAATAATAAACAGGTAAATAATTCATTTTCTTTGAATATTAATATCAGGAAGTTGCTATTTATCGACTCAATACACGGAAATGTATGTATCAGACGAATGAAATGAAAAGATAAACGTCAAATGAAAACTGAAAAATATTTACATTTGAAAAAAAATCAAAAGGCAGCATATAACATGTAATTTGTAAATTTGACTTTCATTCTGGCCATTAATGACATCCAGTTTAGGACTCGTCGTTAAAGCATAAAGGGTTATCATACAACTAATAAAAATTATGAAGACAACACATAACATTAATGTCGGACATAAAAGTCTATTCTGTGTTAAAATAATAATATAAAAACTATTGATAATGTCATAGCACGTTATACTATGTTTACGACCGATGTATATTTTAATAGATATGGAAAGGAAAGTCGATATCTGTATTGTAATATATGTCAATTCTATGACTGAAAAAGAATACAATTATGGTATGAACATAAAATCTACATCGTCATCGATATTTAAGATGAGGTTGGTGATGGATTTATTATTCTCATCAGTAATGAAACCAATGCACAAATTACTCTTGCGAAAATATACTTGGCAGAACTGAAAAAAAGAATACTGTAAACATATATCGTACATATTGACATAAAAACATATTTTAAAAAACACATCCGATTGTAATTCATCGAGTTAAACGTGTTGTAATAAGACAAAACGTTATCATATAATATATAGACGCATCCTCTACAAGAACATAGACTTCAAGTTTATATTGTCAAAAATAGATGCTTAAAAATAAATAGTTGTCAGAATTACGAGGAAGTGCTATTAATAATGTTGCAGCTATGTTTGCGTGTTAGGATTTATTTTATCGCGTAAGTCAAGGGGAAATATAGTAATCCAAACTGAGTACATTTTTCAAGTATATCATATACACTTTGAAAACTTAATACGAAAAATATATACAAAAATACGGCAAGAACGTTCATGGTATAATGCACTAGAGAAAGCGACACATGGCCGGTATACAGAAAGCAGTTCGCCACAACTAACTAATCATATAGTTGAATAATAATAATTATATTGTGTTTTGATTTGGTACATATCTAGAGTTATTGTCGATTATCGTCTTGAAGCAAAACACACGTCTCAACACAAATCGTGTTAAATATCCGCAAATTGTCCAATCATCTCACCGTTTGAAATCTTCTATCTCGAGGTAAATACTACTGATCAATTAGTGCTACCTTATGCATTGGTGTTTAAAGAATGGTTTTGCCAATGTATCCGTGATGAGTCTTCTACTCATGCAAACGCATTGCATGTTTATAACGCTTTTTTTAGTCTGTCATATTCACATTTTTAGTTGGATAATTTAAATAAATATTCCGTGAATTAATGTTAGCTTAATTTGCTGAATCTTAATTTGGGATAATGTCTAGGGATAATTTGTAGCAAATAAAATATATTAAATGTGAAGAAAAAAAATTATAACAATCGACAACAGAAAAACAATTCCAACGAAGATTGCATATCAATATGTTTTAGCCGTGGCGGTGATGAGTTCTATGTAATACTGGGTACTTATTTACAGAAATAAGGACAATTAACTAGTCAATTATCCAATCATATAAACATAAAATAATTCAACATTCTGGTTCGTACACATAACCATTTATTGAATAAATAAACCTGGAGTTAAGGATAAATAAATATTAAATACTTGCAATAAAATAGAAAACCTGAAAAAAAAACGGAAGGTATAAAGTTGCTCAATCTGGAAGTCTTAAGAAAATTACATTCAACATAGTGGCAGGAACAAAGATCAAATACACAGAAACTAAAGAGAAAACAACCGCGAAAATATATAGATTATGGATACGTACACTACTATGATTTTAGAAAAAAATCGGGACTAAAAGCATTAAATTATCAGGAAAGACATTTCTATGCACAAATAATTATACCCAAAGATTAGCGTTTACAAACATTGTGAGAAAATTATACTACCAGAAAGAGTGTTAATTACAAAATCTAATAGTAAAACATTAATAAAACACAATACAGAGATGTTGTCCTGTCGTAAAAACAGTACTAATGTAACCAACATCTATGAAATCGTAATGAATTGGAAGTACATGTGCATGCATACAAAATATAGCTAAAAGAGTTCACACATGAAACGACTGTCACAAAGTAATTGGAGTGCAGTATTACTCACTGAAAATCCTAGGGATCTAATCAACATCAAAACATCAATTATAGGCAGCGCCTGGTGTAAGTTATAATTTACTATAACGATTGTGTGCGTATTTCAATTGAATAATAATTATGAGATAAGAGAATGGAAAATGGTGGAAGCGTTATAATCTCCCAGCTAATCTTTTAACGAAGGTCTGGTGAAAATGTAGTTAAGGGTTTTTTCAGGATACGTCGTCATTTGGTCGTGTTTTGCATTTGACGACAATTAGTCACGCTCTTTGTGAGCTCAGTGCTGTATAACAATAACAAGCACACAAGCACCACCACAAACAAAAACACCATCACCAATAACAACAACAAAAAAACGCCGCAACAACAAAAAACACACCATTATCACCAACAAAAGAACACCACCACCAACCACATAACACTGCTACAAACAACAACATAAGCACCACCACCAACAGCAACAGATACATCACCACCACCACCAACAACAGCATAATCACCAGTAACGACAACACAAAACACCACGACCCCAACAATATAAATAACACTACTAACAACACAAATCCCACTATCAACACACACAAAACACCAACAACAACAAAAACGCATAAACAACACCACCATTAAAAAAAACACAACCACCACAAAAACACTACAAAAACACCACAAAAACACCACAAAACAATGAACAGAACACAACCAAAAACAAAAACACGAGCAAAAAAAATCCACACGGAAAACAACTATACCAAACACCATGAACACCAAAATAAAAATCGCGAATAATAGCAAAAACAGCGACAACAAAAATAACACCACCAACAACAAAACATCAGAAAAAAAAAATAGCAGAGAAAACACAACCCGCAGCAACAGCTAAACAACACTGGCCCCAAGTCTTTTCCTGATCTACATTAATGATCTTCCAAAATAACATCCTTACATCATTCGTAGACATTTGTGCTGCTGACACTACCATCTATGGTAGCACATCTAAGACCATAAACGACCAAGTTCTCTCCGATTCTCTCTCCTCTGATCTTGAGCAGGTGGTACAATGTGGAAAAGAATGTCTAGTTACTTTTAATGCGACTAAAACCAAGCTTTATATCATCATCTTTCTGCTCCCCATCTGGCATCAATTGAAATATATGGCTCTCGTCTTAGGGAGGCGTCATGTTTTGACAAGTTCTGGGCTTGACCTTTACTCCTGGTCTGAAATGGAACACATACATGAAATCTGTTGCCAAGGCCACTGGAAAAACGGTAGGATCCTTCTATCGATCCAGTAGATATCTCACTGCTCATGCAATTCTCTATCTATATAAGAGCTAGGTACGTACGAGTATGGTGTACTGTTGCCACATCTGGACAAGAGCTGCTAGAAAAGGACTTGTCCCGCATTGACAGAGTTGAAAAGAGACTTCGTAGCCTCGTAGGAGATTTCATTTTTCATTCCTTCCAACCTTAATCTCACAGAAGAGATATTGCGAGTTTGCCCCTGCTTTATCGTTATTTTCATGGAAAGTGCTCGCCTAAACTGCAATCTATGGTCCTCCTCGCAAAACTTTCACAAGAAACACTCAACTAACTGAAAACACAATCAATAATCCCCACACTCTTAATCTGTGCCTAAACATAAACGTAGATTCCATGAACAAAGCTTCATTCTAACAAGTGCACGCCTGTGGAACTGTCTTACGTTTTCCTGCTTTGCAGCAGACTACAATCAGATTATCTTCAAGTCCAATGTAAACAAGTTCTTGATGAGCCGGTTCACTTAAGTTTACAAATTTACAAAATTTCCGTTACTAACGATTACTATATTGTCTAATAGACTACTGTACACTATTACCCCTTATCCTCGAGTTGTCTTTGAACCTTTGTAAGTGGTGATTCTTATGTAAAACTACCACTACTATCAACAACAGGAAAAACACCACCAATAAAAACACTATTATATTAACAACAACAACAACAACAACAACAACAACAACACCTCTAACAAAACACTGGACATCTGGAGAAACTTGCTGTTGTCTAGTTCATAAGGAAAACCACTGGTTATAATCTCTGATAATGGTCTGCGTTAAAACATTTAGCTTGCCGCCACACAAAATAATCGAGGAGGATCAATCAGAATGAGAAGAACGATGAAACAAAGCACTAACCAGACATCCACTGGATAAGTCCGAAGAGGTCTTAGGCCTTCTACAGGATCAGAGCCACCCAAATACCAGTGAAGACCAATAGTCGCTACCAAACGAAAAATCAATGGTAAGCGGCTATTCTGATAAGGCAAACTTATTTGCAAAGTTATCGAAGAAGTTGGTGAGTACTGAAAATCTAGGAAGGCTTGCTGTCACTCAGATTAAGGAAACGCTACTGATTGTTCTCACAAAGAAATCTTTGATGATAGTGTATGTGATAACTCCTAGAGAGTAATAATAATAAAACTAATCATTGTCATTACTATTATCATTATTATTATTATTATTGATATTATTATTTCTGCATTTGTCTAAATAATTTATCCGTGTGTTTTGAAAGCTATCGTAAATCTCGGATTTTACTGATGTGTTTTCTCCGTACGATGTCATGAAGTAAATCATAGTCAGAATTCGGATCAATATTCTGCTGGCGGGTTCGGGGGCTGAAATACATCAAAACTAGCTTCCCTTTCGCTGAAGGGAAAAGAAAGGAAGAAAAAGCACAGTATGAGTTATGAGGACAAGTGTTCAGATTTCCTTCTCAGGATGGCCAACATCCTTCAACTAAGCAACCACATACAACCCGGCCTCGCTTCAGCGGCCCGTGACGCCACCGTCAAAACTAAATGTCTACTAAAAATACAAAAAAAATGGCGTACAGAAAGTCTTTACTTAAATTTATTTTACATACTGATAAGAGTAGGTTCGTTACTATTATGAACATACACATTCGGCACACACACTACGCAGATACACACTACCTTTAGCGACGACACATACAGGTCGAATTGTTTTCTTGCTAATAATATCGACCTCTGCATACTTAAGTATCCTATCAGGAGGAGAGCAACACATATCTACTTAATATAAAAAGAGAAGAGAATGTCTGCGGCATATGCCATGTAATAATAAATCATTCTTTACATAGAGAAACACGAGATTGGAATAAAATGAAGAGGATTAATGTAAGAATAAAATGGTTACCTGTTCTCGCTGTATGCATACTAAATTATTTATTTTACATTATATTATCGATAATTTCGTCGTTCTATGTTTTGTGTGGGTTAAGAAAGCAAGGAGAAATCTAATAACGTATCGCCGTCCATTTTGTGAAAAAAAAATTGTAATTGTAACCTGTATTTCACTGTCTCTATTTATTAATTTTCCCGACAGAAGAACAAGTATGATTCCGAATGCAATCTTTTGGGGTTTATTTTATGGTAAAATTTTTCGATGATTTTTCAAATTTCCAGATCCAATTTCTTGGAGTACCAACCTATCTTAGTGCAATTCCACACGTTCTATATGAAACACAAAGGCTTATATTGAGTGAGCAAGGTTAATTCCAAAAAAAGCATGCAGTGTATCCCAACCACGGTACATAGTACTTCCGAAATTACTACGAATTTATGCTTGTATACATTATATTTAGTTTTCATTATTGATTTTTCATTTTCTATTTTGATAGCCGATAAATAATCTTCTTATATCTACATCAGAATTTGATAACTAACGGTTAGAAATCACTTATAACTAAACAATCTCATAAACACGCCTTTCATAAGCAATTGCTTAACCATAGACGATGTTGATATTTTGAGAAGATTACAGAAAAATGCTAGAATTTCCAACGCTGAAAATGCATAGGGTGAAAGAAATATTGATGTTCGACAGAAGGACGAGAAGATGAAACAAGCGAAACACGTACTTGTTTAGCTTCACACATTATACGTCAACATTAAAAGAATCATTAAATAATCCGTAAACCCTCTTCACACACCCACTTACACACACACCTACACACACACACACACACACACACATATATATATATATATATATATGTGTGTGTGTTTGTGTGTGTGTGTGTTATACGGATTATTAATTTTTATCTAAAGACATTAATTTTTAATCTTATGAATAAGAGTAAGAAGTGATAAGGACTGCACCATACAAACATTGGAACAAGGCACGAATTCATCTTAGAAGGTGCAGCCTTGTATGTAATCACTCAACTAACAAGAATCATCACGGGAAGAAACAAGAATATATTTTTTTGTACATGGGGGTCACCACTAATCAAGGCCTGAAGGCCACTCATGGATAAGGGTTATTGGGTGTACAGTAATCAATAAGATAGTATTATAGTAATCATAAGTATTAGGAGATTTGATAAAGTGCCTTACTTAAGGGGGCGGTTTGTCAGGAGTTTGTTTATGTTGGACTTGAAGACGTCCAAGTTGTAGTCAGGTGGAAAACAGGCAAGCGGCAGAGAGTTCCACTGGCGTGCAGTTCTAAGAAAGAAGCTTTGCTCATGGAATCTACGTTTGGATTTAGGAACAGATAAATAGTTTCTTTTCTACTATTGTATAAAAATACTTATAATAATAATTATTGACAGTAGTTTCAGCCAGTCGGGTGTTTCTTGTGAAGGATTGGCGAGAGGAGACGAGGGATTGGAGCTCAGACGAGCACCTGTCATGGAAATAACGATAAAAGAAAGACAGGCTCGCAACGTCTCTTCTGTGGGAGAGAGGTTGAAGGGAAGAGAAAAGGACATGCCCCACCAAGCCACGAAGTCTATTTTGTACTCTGTCAAGGCAGGATGGACTGTTTTTAGTAGCTACTGCCCAGGTGTGGCAGCAGTACTCCATCCTTGGACGTACTTGGCTTTTATACAGATAGAGTATTGCATCAGTAGTGATATATCTTCTGGGGCGGTAGAAGGATCCCACCATTTTCCCAGCGTCCTTGGCAATATATTTGGTGTACGTGTTCCATTTCAGATCAGGAGTAAAGGTCAAACCCAGAAGCTTGTCAAAACATGGCGCCTCCCCAATACAAGAGCCATCCATTTCAATTGATGCCAGATGGGGATCAGAGCGTTGATGATGTAAAGATAGGATCTTGGTTTTGGATGAATTAAAAGTGACCAGTCACCTCTTCCCCAATTGTACCACGTCCTGAAGATCAGAGGAGAGAGAATTTTGTCATTTACGGCCTTTGATGTGTTGCCATAGATGGTCGTGTCATCAGCATAGATGTCAACGAATGATTTAAGTATGTGTTTTAGGATATAATTGATGTAGATCAGGAAGAGATTTGGGCCCAGGATGGACCCCTGAGGGACTCCAGCATTAATACTGTGGGCCTCTGATTTCTGCCCATCAATGACTACTCTTATGTGCCTATCAGAGAGAAATGATGTATTGATTGAGAAAACATTTCCAGTTATACCGTAGCTTGAAATCTTCTGAAGTAGGCCCTTATGCCATACCTTATCGAAGGCTTTCGATATGTCAAGAGCAATGGCCCTGGAAAGGAAATCTTTGTCAAGAGATTCACTAATCCTATGTGATATAACCGTTAGCACATCTGCTGTAGATCTTGCAGAGCGGAAACCATATTGCATGTCACTAAGAAGGTTGTTTCTGTTGAGGTGGTTGACTGCTTCTTTATTTAATATGGATTCCAACAACTTACTCATGATACAGAAGCGACTCATTGGTCTGTACTGAGAGGGAAATGACTTTTCACTTGAATTCTTAAATACTGATGAGGTTTTCCAGGGTGTTAGAAAGCAATTCTCCTTAAGGCAACGCTTAAAGAGTTTTGTAAGTATGGGGGCAAGTTCTGGTTAGAGCTTTTTCAGCACTATAACTGAAATGCCGTCAGGGCCAGTTGCTTTACTGGAATCAAGGTTCTTGATTAGCTTGGCGACCTCACGCACCGATATTTGTATGTTGCATAGAGCGTTGTCGGTTATAGGAGAAAATACAGGGAGTTGAGAGTCATTGTCGCATAGGGTAGAATTAGCTGCAAAGTTCTTGGCATATAGTTTGGTCTTGTCTGATGCTGACGAGATCACCTTAGGTCCATTGATAATAGTTGGGATAGAACGCACGCTTCTGTTCAAGATCCTGCTTGCTATTTGCCAGAACTGGTGGGAACCAAGCCGCTGCTCAGCTACTTTGGATTAAACAGACAGAGCATATAGCCCTCTTGCATGTTTTATTACTCTTTTACAGTGGTTGCTGGCAGTCTTGAAAGCAGCTTTAGTCTCAGTACATCTATTACGTTGGTAGCTATGGAAAAAGTGATTTCTGTGCGCGATGGTAGCAGCACATTCAGGGGAGAACCATGGCTGGCTGTTAGGCTTTTTTTGGAATTTTTGGATGGTATGAATCTATCTATGCCTACAATTTACCATTCGGTCAGTTCTGATACCATAGAGGACACATCGTATTTAAACATATATATATATATATATATATATATATATATATGTATATATATAATTCAAATTACAATTAAATATATATATATATATATATATATATATATATATATATATATATATTAGTACAAAACTTTGATGAAATGTAAAGACTTAGATTTTTTTTTTTGTAGCTTTTGGTCATTTCATCTTGGATTTCTTCATTACAGTCGTTTCGTTAAGTTATTTTTTACATGATGAAACTGCTGTTTGGGTAAAATAAAGTCCATCCCCACGTTGTTACAATTCGGCCATCTTGGGTAAAATACCGACCTGATTTGTGAAATTCAGAAACTTATAATATTAAATAATGGCGGGATATTGCATTACGATGATGAAGTTGCAACTTATTATAATTGTAGAAAAATTTAGATGATATATTATTGTAATAATGTTATGACTAAATATAAATTAGTTTGCATGTAAACACTAGTGATTAAGTTTAGCCAATCTTTAATGTACGAAAATGCTGCCGTTCACAACATTATAAGTCCGTAACAAAGTTGTTTGACTCTACTTAGCATTGAGAAATATCTCGAGAACCGAACCAATATTAACCTATATATATATATATATATATATATATATATATATATATATGTATATATATATATATAAGGTTGATGAAAAGCGAGTAATCCGATAATGTTTTACAGCAAACGCAGTAGCACTTCGTTACGTTTGAGTTGATGGCTTATTATAGCTCTTAAGGAAACCCAACCTATTAGATGAATTGTACCAACTTGCTATATAGATACCAGATACATTAAAATTAATAAACCTTTTCAATGGCTATAAATAATAAACAAAGTACTGATTAATTAATTAATGTCCTTACCCAGGCTTCACATTATTTTACAATTTTATTGAAAATGATGAATATGGCATATGCTGATCGTATCATATGGTTGAATAACAGATTACTAATATTCTCTCAGAGGTTTTATTTTCTGAGAAATAGAGGTTGGTCGTACAAATCCGTAGAGTCCAGTTTTCCTTTTAGTTGATCAATATCACCGCTATTTTACATACATGTTTACTTCTGTAATAACAAACGATCTATTATCGACGCATCTTCATTTTGGAATGATTTTATCTAATGTTCTTTAGACAGACTGCATTCTTGTTTCTTCCCATTATAATTCGAATGCAGCTTTTCACTTCCTAAGAGACTCTGCCATTAAGCAAAATAAAATAATTAGTTAAGTTGTATAAGTTTTCGATTAAGAAATCGAACAAACAAGCTCGTTAATAAAATAGTTCTTGTAACTTTTCACTTAACAAGATGCCCTACAGCGATTCGAATTCACATTTAGAAAAGCGCCTCCAAAGTCCAAGAAAAGCATCTATTTATTGAAAGATACGTTTATTTTAAACCGTTGCAATTTGATTAGATCTATCAAAACACTAACGTTAAACTTCGTCTTAAAACAACGTGAAAAGTGAAAATCAATTCATATACTTTCAGCATCATTTAAGTAATTGTCATCAATATTTGTTTGTGCTTCTCAACTTCTCCTGCTGTAATAATAACATAAATGTTACAGTCGATAATTTTTTTACAAGGTAGTTACCACTTATAAAGGTATGGAAGCTAATGGGAGATAAGGGTTATTGCGTGTACAGTACGTTAGTATTGGAGATTTCATAAAGTGTCTTACTTAAGGGGGCGGTTCATCAAGATTTTGGATTGACTTTTGGTTGGACTTGAATTTTGAATTGACTTTTGGTTGAACTTGAAGACATCCAGGTTGTAGTCAGGTGGGAAACAGGCAAACGAAACATAGTTCCACAGGCGTGCACTTTTAAGAAAGAATCTTTGTTCATGGAATCTACGTTTTGGTTTTGGCACAGATAAACAGTTTCTTTTCTACTTTGTTTCAGTGTGTTTCTGTGTCTGTAAGTTACCTTTGCACTCTTAAACGACTGGGTTGATTTTAATAAAATTTCACACATTGATCTGACTGGTAGTTTCGTAGATCAGAATGTTTTCGCCATGTATCAATAATCGATAATCGAAATCAAAAAGTAATAAGCACTTTTTACCAAAGAAAACGCGTTACACAGCCTTACATCACAAATGCATTTAAGAAGTTTAATTACCCCACACGTCTAAATGACTGACATATAAAATCAACAGTATATTATTTGATATGGTACTTGATATTCAAATTTTAAACTTAAATTCAAGCCATTATCACCGCACAAGCAGTAAGCCCATACATATAAAATCAACAGTTGGTTCTTTAGTATTAGTGAAACGCATTCGAATTAAATGTCTCTTTTTAGAGCACAATTTGAGAATGATACTTGACTTTTATATTTTGAAATTTAATTCAAGACATTATAAATAAAATAAAATTTTATAAAATCAAAAATAGGTTCTCTACAGTGCAATGTAGACTACAGTGTATTGTAGACCAATTCAATACAGATAAACATGAAAATATTCCTGACAGTGCACTCCAATGGGTGCCCAACTATCGATATCTTTGAAAAATTTAATATTTCATCAATTTCAATGACAATAAAAATGAGTGTTAAAAATTCGTTGGCTGTTATTCAGACCTGGACAACGTTGGGATGCCTACAAGTTACATATACAATTATTGAACTATTTTATGCCTTCTCTCTATGAATGAAGTGACAATTTTATTATAATTGTAAAAGGTTGGTGTGTTATTAAATTTATTGTCTTCGCTGTAATTTACTTGGGAACCGCCCCCAGCAACTAAAGGCCTATCACCTGCTTACCCCTACGTAGAAAGTACTAACCGAACTACAGAGGGGACAGATTTGCCACTCCCTTAATAAACGCAGACTTCTTCCGGAGGAAGAGAACTGATGCCAAAAAGGAAGAAGAGTCACACATGATCCTGAAAGAGGTCAAAATTAGGAGAAAAAATTTAGACATGGCATAGCTCGATTACAAAAATACGTACGATAGCATCCCCCCAAAATGGATAATAGAATGCTTAAAATGTATAAAATAGCAAGAAGGATAATCAACATAATAGAAAATGAAATGAGAAAATAGAGACTGGAATTGACAGCCGACGGACAACACATAATATAAATAATCATGCACTGAGGCACAGTCCAAGGGGATTCACTATCACCATTACTGTTCATCATATTCCAATGCTGCCCCTAAACAATATACTGAGAAAGTTCCAAGCCGGATACAAGTTCTTTAATACAGAGAAAAAATGAACCACCTAATGTACATGGACGATCAGAAACTTTTTGCAAGGAGCTAAAAGGAACTAGAGACTACCAGGATGTTCAGCCAGGATATTCAAATGGAGTTTAGTATAAAAAAGGGGCTCACTGCTAGTTATAAGAAAGGGACAAATGAAAACGACAGAAGGCATGAAACTATTCAACCAAACGGAGATGAGGGCATTTGGTGAAGAAGATGCCTATAAATACTTGGGTGTTCTGGAAGCAGACACACTCAAAGCAACATAAATGAAAGAGAGAATAGGACAAGAAATGCGTTAGAAGAACTGGAACACTCGTAGAAACTAAAATATATAGCAGAAACCTAATAAAAGGCATAAATACATAGGCAGTATCACTACTATGACACGCCGTACCGTTCATAGGGTAGACTAAAGAAGAACTGAGACAACTCGACGAGAAGACCAGGAAACTGCTGACCATGCATAATACACTACACCCAAAGGTTGATTTTGATCAACTCTACGTGTAAAGGAAAGGCGGGTAGAGGACTGGTTTGTATAGAAGACTGTGTGAATGACGCACAAAAGAGAATTAGAACAATGCATAATGCAAAACACTGAAAGGTTAGTTATGACAGTAAGAGACACGGAAAAAATCAAACAATAAAGAGACGGAAGATAAGAGGAAAAAAGAAAAATGGGAAGAGAAACAAGTCCACGAAAGATTCATAAGAATGAAAAAAGATGCGAATAAAGAAAACACTTATACATGGATGGAAAATGACACGTAAACCGAGTAACTGAATCCCTATTAACTGCAGCATAAGATAGTATAATAAGAAAAAACCATATCATTGTAATGATCCACAAAACACAAGACAACAGCAAATACAAACTCTGTGGATAAAGAGACGAAACGATAAACAATGTAGTATACGAATGTAGAAAACTGGCCCAAAAGGGAGACAAGAACATGCGTAATCAAGTGGAAAGAGTAGTACACTGGGAATCATGCAAAGAACTAGCGCACATATAAATGGTACAAACATAAGCCGCCAACAGTACTTTAAAACGAGAATCACAAAATCCTATGGGGCATAGATATACAAACAGACAGACCAAGCCAAGCATAAAGACCGCACGTCGTAATAATTAACAAGAAAGACAAATCCTACCAAATCGTAGACTTTGCTGTTCCAGCTGACCAAAGGGTAAATATCAAAGAAAAAGAGAAACGGAGCAAATACACAGAGATAGCCAGAGAGCTGAAAGGAATATGGATGATGAAGAAAATCAAGATATTACCTATCATAGTAGCAGCACAATGAACAATTGCGAAAACTTTGAAATGGGAATCAGAAGAATAGCTGGAAAGATACAACGAATTCCAATAATGAAAACAGCTAAAATACGAAGGAAAACCCTTGAACGTGGAGACTACTACAGATGACACATATGCGCGGGACTGACAAAGTGCTGTATAGACAAGATAAAGCGTTACATGGAACTAAGAACATTGGAGCTGTATATCTATAAGGCGGCTATCCGATTCACTCTATTTCCTTATTATCGACTGCCCCAAAAGCGATTATAAATAGTTGATAAGGAAGCGTCTAGGAGGATGAAAATACCGTATAGAGAACGCTGACCAGACATCCGCTGGACAATGCGAAGAGAACTGGGAACTTGTGGAGGCTTATTGCTACTCCAATACCAGTGGAGACTAATGGCCGCTTCCAGCGAGAAATCAATGGTAAGCGGCTGTTGCGATAATACAAATTTATGTTACTGAAAGAGGTGGAGGGTACTGAAAATCTAAGGAGACCTGTCACTCAGCTTCCAGGGAACATCGCAGGTTGTTTTCAAGGAGGGATCTTAGATGACCTGTATGACAGCTCGAACGGAAGGAAAATAACTCATTTTAGTATTTAGATAGATAAATGTATAAAGATACTTTGAAAAATAATTAAAAATAATTATTTTTAGTTACGAAAAAATATTTTCACGATACCCAATACAGACATTAATCAAAAAAATATTTTATTTTTGAAGCAAAATATCGACTTCAGTTTCCTTGTTGGATTTAAAAAAATAATAAACATGGTTTTTCATATGCACTTTTCTGTTTATTAGCTAGATAAAAAAAAATATGTAGAAATTTGTTTTTATGACGGAATAAAATTTTGCGCCCTTTTGCCGAACGTAAATGTCGGATTGAAACCTGGCGTGCTGGGGTTCTAAAATAATTACCCATCGATGTGTATGTAAAATTAGTGTTGTGAAGGAACATAACTGGCTATACACCGGTTACAAACTGTATATATATATTGGACTGTTTGGCAGACAGCGGCAGACAGCGGCAGACAAGCAGTCGCAGTAAGACGGATAGTCTTACGTGTTGATTATCAGACTTTCTTCCCCATACTTGTTACTATGTACTTCTATTTACCTTAGGTGAGCAGCCTTACGTTTCTGTATAATAAATAAGCCCCATTACACATACCACTCGGTGTAACTCACGTTTGTCTTTATTTCCTAAGTATTTAGGAATATAACAATTAGAAAACAGTGTAATGAGAGAATAGTTAATAAATGCCGTCCATTGTCAAGAATGCGTACTATTTAGAAAAGCATTCTTAACATTAGGAGGGAGTTCTGTAAACTATTCTGTACCTCCTGTCTTTGAAAAAAAATCATATTTTTTCTCATAATTATACGCATTTGGTCGATTATTAGATTGATTTGTGCTACTGTAACAGAAAAACATATTTCAGATACTACCACTACTACTACTATAAATTATTATTAATAATAATAATTAATTATAATAATAATAATAATAATAATAATAATAATAATAATAATAATAATAATAATGATTCCTTTAGCTAAATGTCTTTCCTAAAATGGGATACTACATTTTTAGATAATTATGTGGCGAAAAGTAAAAAGACAATTGTTTTAAAATTTCGCGTAGGAAAACTGTTTTGCACATAAAATTTACGAAAAATGATAAACATTTCCTGCCCATTCTAACTTAATTGCTTGAAAATCGAAAATTAAACCAAATGATCGTACACAACACAACATTTTGGATCGATTGTCAACATTTCTTTATACGTGTCTACCGGCGTTTAATTAATTTTCAATTTTGAATGGTTATCAGTGGTCCTTCTACCTTGGTTATTGGTCAAACATTTTAAAAGTCTAACTCAAGGAGGAAACATTAATTTTGTTTTAAACCAAAAAAACACATTTAAAAACAAGTTTATGCAGAAATAATTTTTTTAACATATTTAGAAGAGTCTTGCCTTTGGTAACACTTATTTGTTGCATATTTGTTTATCATTTCTTTTCTTTTCCTCTTAATTGCAATAACAAACGCCCCAATCCAATTCTTCTTTTGGGCAAGTTTAAATGTAGATATATGTTCCTTTTTAATCAAAGCAATCTACATTATGTCGTCTTTTTTAACACATTTTATGCAACAAATTCTGTGGTCCTTCTCAGTCTTATTTTGTAATTGAAAAACTCCTAAAAAAGCAAAAACAATTTGTGCTCGTTGTATTTTTTCTTGTAAAAGTTTTTTTTAATCGGTTTGGAATCGGAAATCAGGCTATAATTTGTCTCGTTCCGATTCCGATTCCGATACCGATACGATTTATCGTTCCAACACTAATATATATATATATATATATATATATATATATATATATATATATATATATATATATATACATACATATATATATATAACACATTCTGCATATAATAAAAACGTCACAGTTTTCCACTCTGGACTAAAATACCGGTGGTCTACAAGAATAGATGGCAAATACAATTTTATTATGTCTTGAATAGCATCACTACCTCTTGTAACTTTAAAACTACATTTTAACTAGATTTAGTCGTTATAATAACAGTCTACATTTAATCCTAGGTGCGCCATCATGAATACCGCAATCACCGTCAGACGAAGTAGTTCCCACTCTATTATAAAATCCGTCTGCCGTCCCCAGTCGACATCACCTACAATTACACATAGACTACTTATATTGGGATGGAACCTTGCTTAACTGAATAGTAAACCCATAGACATAGCATTAACATCTTATTCCTCGAAACAAAAACATATTAACGTCTCCCCGTAAATTTTCCTGCCTTTCCGATTGACTAAGACGTGTCATTCTCATAGTCCAGAATGACGGTAATACAAGTCTTAAGCAAACACTACGCAAACTGTAAATTTATGGAGTCGCTTAACACATGCTACACTGCCGCTTCAAAACCACCAGAATTTTAAAAAAAACGCACACATTCAGCATCCATAACTCTAGATTTAAATACGATTAAAATTGTGCACAGCTAAATTATGGAACTGAATCACATCAGGTTTCAGTCTTTTTTCTTTCTTTTCTTCATTGTTCTCTGTCACCAAAACCACCCTAAAAAAATGTAAACACAGATATTTTTAAAAGTGTAAGCCGCTAAATGTTTATCCGTTACTTCCGTAAAAGTAGTTAATAAAACTTTTGTAGACTAACCCTTAGCTTCCAAAAATAAATAAGCAACCAAACAAAAACAGAAACGAATTAGGATGTTTCTGTCTATATTTTGTATGATTCGACTAAAAAGCATTAAAAACTACGTGGCAACGCTAAATAAATTAACAAGATTTGGGAAAAATTATTCAAACTTTTTTTTGTAGACTTCCTTATCAAAACAAATTCCAGCTTCTTTTCTTCATTGAAAAGCATATAAAATCGTTATTTTAGTCTGCACGCTGTCAAAAAATTACCCTCCCTTCAATATGTAAACAGTATTTTTTGGAAATGATACACGATGTTAACGAATTACTAAGGTAAATAAGTTTACCGCAAGTGCAGAAACACTTATTGTAGAATAAGCATACGCCATCAACAACCAAACATCACACACGAAAAATAAGGAAAATATAACAATGTTGCTGTGAACCGCCCGTGATAATTTATTATTTTTGCATAACAAAAACTCTTTAATAGCTACGTAACGACACAAAAAAATACGATACGTCTCAGCGGTTAGCTTTTGCTTGCACCTTCTTTCCTCCTTGCGTTACAGGTTCAAGGCTACTTGCCTGCATGCTAGTACTTTTTTTCCTTTTTCCCCTCCTTCCACCCATGTTGTCAACTGCGTCTATTTTTTTTCCTTTTTCCACTCACTGCTATTTTTAATTGCTTCATTTTTAAAGGCTGTGGGTGGCACATGACCCCTACTAAACAACATCTCTCCACCAGTTCTTTACATGGGCAGGTTGGGGTATCCATTAAGGATTTGTGATATCTATTGTGAAAACCCTTCGTAAGATGAGGATGTTTAGGTTTGGGCAACAACAACAACAACAACAACAACAACAACAACAACAACTGTCCTGTTTTTCGAACAGGAGTCATGCTTCCACCGGGCAACTCCGTTTATCGGGTACTGCTAGTGTATAGTTATAATGCAGTTCTATATTTACTACAAACCTAAAAAAAAATTGTACATTAATGTCGTAGAGGAAGAGAAAAAAACCCAGAATGTTTACTCCAACAAGAAAATAAGGTAAAAATGGAAACAAAGCACAATATACTTTTTGAGAAAAATGCAGGTGTAATAAGAATGTTTTTTCCTAATTGATTTGAAAAAAATTTAATGGAATATATTTACGTCAACAGGAAACGATGTATATGCGGTAAAAACTGAAAGCAACTAAGCTACAGAAAGTTTGCGCAGCTGAGTTTCGTAAGTGACACACTCGCTGGCACATTTTGCGGCCACCGATAATAGTCGACTATCGATCACTACGTTTAGTCTCAAGATAAAATAAGCACCTCTGTAAGGGTAGCTCTGCGTGTGAATGTGTGGCGGGGTCGACGCAATTCTCGATTACATCTGCCCTTAATTTACTCTGCTTGAGTCCAGTGAGAGAGACACCAGACTGACTAGAAACAATGCCGATATAGGCGGAGAGCACATAACCAACCCGGAATTCCGAAATGGTCATCAATTTTAGAACTGATCATGATCAACGGTGGTGACCTTCGACCATCTGACGAGAATAACTGTCAACATGATTATACCGGACATCGTATGAATTCATACATAAAGTCACGCATAAGTTTAGCGTGTCCTCACTACAAACAACTATTGAAAAGTTATGTGAAAAGACAAGCATATCATTTTTATACTTCTTTCTTGTTGTATGTTCTGCTGCAAGCTATCTCAATTGTGCAGTTAAGTCTCTAATAAACAACAAACAATTCAAGCAAGAAAAACTCAATCTGTGAACATATTTAATTAATAAAGTAACGTGATCTTATTCGTTTTAAGACATATCACTACAAACTATTAATAATAACTCATACAGTAATAATAATACCATTTATATATCTATGAAAGTAAAAATGTCTCTGTGTGTCTGTGTTTGTACATTTCCCTACTTAACTACTTTTTTTAATTTTCAGTCTACAGACTCGAGATTTGACATAAGGGGTATTGAGATATAGGGATTTTTTAAAATCGGTTTTCGGCCAGAAATTTGGCTGTCAAGGGGTAAAATTTAAATGAATTTACCTTTGACAACTCTACCAATCTCCTCCGCCAATTTTTGGTTTTTAAACTTGCAATTTGAGATGTAGTTTACATCAAACATTCTATTATTATTTGAGTCCAAACAATAAATGTTATGGTGTCAAAATTAGCGTAAAATTAAATAAGAAATTGACCTCTACCAAATTACTCTGCCAATTTTGGTCTAAACATTTGATATTTACATAAAGTGTAATTAGATATAGGGCAAACTTATAAATCGGTTTTTGCCCGAAAATCTGGTGCCAAGGGTTCAAAGTTCAATAGATTTGACCTTTGCGGTCTCTAGCTAACAACTCAGCTAATTTTGGGTATAAATATTTGAAATTTTACACAAAGGATTATCAGACGTGCAGCAAGTTTTTTAATAAGTTTTTGGGCGAGAATTTAACTGGTCAAAGTTAAAAGTGATTTCTTTTGAAGACTCTTCCCCCCCCCGAAAAATTTGAGTCTAAACACTTAAAATTTGAGATGTAGGTAATCTCGATATGAGTCAAACTGTTTAATATATATATATATATATATATATATATATATATATATATATATATATATATATATATATATCCACATAAAGTTATACTTGTCTATACTTTATTTAAATAGCTACAGATACTAGTGTTTCATCCTTTTAGAAATATTCTTATTGTCTTAATAATGCCTACATTTGTGTATTATAAAAATATATATTTGTTTGCTTCTTTTTTATTGCAGTTTTGACTTAAAACTCGAAACATCTTAACTTTACTTATCCTGTGTTGCTATTTGTCATGTTTTTAAATCTTTTTTGTCATTTCACAACGTTTCGGCCAAAAATTCCTATGGCCTTTGTTTATTCACAAAATCAAAATCAACAACTAATAAAGAGCAGAATAATAGTCCGAAATAAAAATAAATTAATATATATAATGCTCATCTCAAAAATGAATTCCAATTAAGGAATACTACATATATACGCCGTGTACTACTCTAAACCAGTCCTTAAATGAGATTCTCCAATCCAAAAACATAAGCCGATTTCACAATTCCCATTGAAGTTCGCAGGTTCTACCTCGAGTTATCTAAAGTAAAAAAAAAAAAAAAAAACTTCCACGATTAACATGAGAGGGGAAACTATCTTCAAGCACTATCCTAAACTGGGAACGGAGCAAACAACTAGTATATATTTATTAGCCCCTCTTACCTTTTTTATTTTTAATGGAGAGTAGATTATGCAGTGGATGTGATATCGGCAGCTCCAGTAACTCTCGCTTCTCCTTTTCTGTCCCTCAGTCCTCATTTCCCATGAGTGATATTTCTGACAAAGGGCGAAGAAAAAGCTGCTTCCCAGGTCGGTAGTATTTAATGTACAGTAGTCTGAGATGCCGAAAATTTTCTGTCTCTATGTCAATCCTTGCGGCCATGTCACTAGGAAGGGTGCTGGAGGTAAACGATTTTATCTGGGCTAACGTTACCCGCCTGATAGTCAGGGACCCGAACCTTGGATTAACCACTGTCCTATCAGGAGGTGCAAAGTACTGGGGCTGCTGTATTGCCATTTGGTGAATGGATACTGGTGGGTAATTGTAACGGCTTTACGCTATCATGTACTACAAAACAAATCCCATCTTTTCTCTCTTACTTTCCTTCTCTGTACTGCTTTAACCAAGTATGCTGACCTGTTCCAAAAGCCTCAACATGAAATCTCCCCCCCCCAAAAAAAACACGAAAAAACCTAGAACCCAATCCTCCAACGTAGACCCGTACTACCATGCACTACCATGTCTCTTTCTCCAACGTACGGGGTCTACGTTCCAACCTTACAGAGATTGAAACACAATTACAGGAGACGAAATCAGACATATTCTTTCTAAGCTAAACTGGAATAGGGCCGACCACCTCGCAAGAAAAGGTCATAATTAAAGGATACTCTAAGTTAACATCTAAATCTGACCGCCAAGATCGGCAGGGTCATGGAATATGTGCCTACAATAAGGTGCATTCCCGTGTGGCAAGGGTATCTCCAGAGAAGGGCATAGTTTACCTTATATGTGCTTCCGGGTTGCACTCGCTTACACCACCGCATTTATATTTGCCCTCTATCGCACCCACAACAGCGGAGTTACTATCCTTAAGAGTATATCGGAGAAAATTGATCACATCCTGTCTGCTCATCCGCGGCTAACATTCACATTTGCGGTGACTTCAATGTCCATAATGTGGAATGGCTGACACACTCAAATAAGACTGATGCTGAGGGGAAGTTCTGTCATGATTTTGCCATTGCCTATGACCTCACTCAGTTTGGTAGCGAGCACACCCGTGTGCCCGATACTACCGGTCAGTACGCAAGCTTTCATGGCCTTTTTCTCTTCAATTCCTCTGAGCTATGCTCATGTGTCGTTCTATATCCTCTGGGATCCCCCGACCACTCCGTTGTATCAGTTAAGATAAAAATTAAATATAATAAGCCCACAGACGTACCTCTGTACCGTACTGTATACCGATACTAGATTGCTGACTGGGATAGCTTCCGTATATTCATATCTAATCTACCTCTCAATTCCTTGTTTAAAAAAGATGTGTTCTCTATAGTATCAGACCTGGCCGAATGGTTACTTGTAGGCATAGACCGATTCATACCATATAAAAAAATTCCAACAAAAATCTAAAAGCCAGACATGGTTCTCCACCGAATGTGCTGCTGCCATCGCGCACAGAACTCACTTTTTCCATAGCTACAAACGTAATAGATGCACTGAGACTAAGGCTGCTTTCAGGACGCAACCACTGTAAAAGAGTAATAAAAAAAATGCAAGAGTGCTATATGCTCAATGCGTTAAATCCAAAGTAGCTGAGCAGAGGGTTGGTTCCCACCAGTTCTGGCAAATAGATAATAGGATCCTGAACAGAAGCGTGCATTCTATCCCAACCATTATCAATAAACCAGTGGTCATCTCGTCACAATCAGACAAGGCCAAACTATTTGCCAAGAACTTTGCAGCAAATACTAACCTATGAAACGAAGGCCATCAACTCCCCGTATTTCCTCCTACAACATACAACATGCTAGGTAACATACACATATATTTGTGCGTGAGGTCGCCAACAACTGGTCCTGAAGGTATTCCACTTATAGTGTTAAAACAGCTACAAGCAGAACTTTCCCCATCCTTACAAACCTTTTTAAGCGTTGCCTTAAGGAGAATTGCTTTCCAACACCCTGGCAAACCTAATCATTATACCCTGTATTTTAGAATTCAGGTGATAAGTCATCCCCCTCTCAATACACACGAATAAGTCTACTGTGTGTTATGAGTAAGTTGCTGGATTCCATATTAAATAGAGAAGTAGTCAACCACCTCAGCAGAAATAACCTTCTTAGTGACACGCAATATGTTTTCCGTTCTGCTAGATCTACAGTAGACGTGTCAACGTCTCATAGAATTAGCGAACCTCTCGACAAAGGCTTCCTTTCTAGGGCAATTGCTCTTGACATATCGAAGGCCTTCGATAAGGTATGACATAAGGACCTACTTCACAAGATCTCCAGCTACGGTATAACTGGAAATGTTTTCTCAATCATTAAATCATTTCTCTCTGATAGGCTCATAAGAATAGTGGTTGATGGGCAGAAATCAGGCCCACAGTATTAATGCTGGAGTCCCTCAGGGGTCCATCCTGGGTCCAACTCTCTTCCTCATCTGCATCAATGATCTCCCAATCTCCCTAAAGACATACTAAAATCATTCGCTGGCATCTATGCTGATGACACTACTATCTATGGCAACTCATGAAAGGCTGTAAATGACAATGTTCTCTCTGATACTCTCTTCTCAGATCTCGAGCGTGTGGTACAGTGGGGGAAGATGTGGCTGGTTACCTTTACTGCATCTAAGACCAGGCTCTTATTATTACATCATAAACGCTCGGATACCCAGCTGGCATCAATTGAAATGAATTGCTCTCGTCTAGGGGAGGCACCAAGTTTTGATAAGCTTCTGGGTTAGATCTTTACTCCTGATCTGAAATGGAACACGTACATTAAGCCTGTGGCAAAGGTCGCTGGGAAAATGGTAGGATCCTTCTACCGCCCCAGAAGATATCTTACTAATGATGCAATTCTCTATCTATATAAAAGCCAGGTACGTCCAAGGATGGAGTACTTCTGCCACATCTGGGCAGTAGCTGCTAAGAACAGCCTATCCTGCCTTGACAAAGTACAAAATCGATTTCGTGGCTTGGTGGGGGATGCCCTTTTCTCTTCCCTGCAACCTCTCTCCCACAGGAGTGACGTTGCGAGCCTGTCTGTGTTTTATTGTTATTTCCATGGCAAGTGCTCATCTCAGCTCCATTCTCTTTCCCCCCTCGCCCATCTTTCACGAAAAACGTCCGCCTAGCTGAAACCACTGTCAAGAATTTTCCCCACTCTTTATCCGTGCCTAAATCAAACGTATATTCCATGAACAATTTTCTTTCTTAGAACTGCACGCCTGTGGAACTTCTTGCCGCTTGCCTGTCCCCCCCCCCGACTTTAACTTGGATGTCTTCAAGTCAAACACAAGCAAATTCCTGATGAACCGCCCCCTTAAGTAATGACACTTTATCAAATCTCCAGTACTATCTATTACTATGATACTATCCAATAGATTACTGTACACACAATAACCCTTATCCTCGAGTGGGTTCTGGGCCTTGGTAACTGGTGACCTCCATTTAAAAAAAATTCAGTGCAGGGTGTCACAATTATCGCCGGTCGGGAGATTATACATTTTTAATGTTGTATGCTACTGTGACAAGAACAATTCCCTATTTTTTAAGTAAGTAAACATGGGCTAGGATAGACCGAGAATTCGAACCTGGAAATCCAGGTTTGAAATTAAGTTTCAGGACGAAATTTCCATTGTTAGTTTTAATATTAAATTACAGATATTTTTTTCTAAAATATATTCGACTGTTTAGAAATATGATTGTAAAAAGGAATTTGATGATTTAATTATGTTTTAAAAAAATGAATTACAACAAGGTCAGTTAGAAAAAACGAGCAATAGCAAATTTTAACATATTGAAAAGGAGGTTAGGCCGAAAATAGGTTAGAAGAATTCGGTCTGCAAAATGGTATAGGCATATGAGGAACAGTTCATATTTTAGCCACGTGAGTTTAGGTCTCGGGATCGACCAAACACGTTTTTGGCCATGCGATGACTTCATGGCTGAGAAATGAATCCTTAATGTAGTTGCTAGTTTTAGAAGACGGAGAAAGTTAGAGACCGAGACCGAGACAGGAGAGTCGAGTCAGACGAATCCCACTTTGGAAACGAAGGGTTAGAAGTTGAAATCATGTAGTGACTTTGAATTTCTGCATATCTTCACTTATTAAGAAATAAAGAAACATCATCCTTTTGTAAAAAACAAATTGTGAATTATTTATACGAACATTATCTCAATCGTCTATAATGAACTTTGTGTATAAACCCATCTAAGTAATGTGTCTCTCCATAATCATTAAGAAATGTGTCTCCCTCTTATCAAGAAGTAATGAATGCCCCGTCAAGAAGAAACACTCACAGAACTGTATAAATGTATCTATCTACTATCCCCCTCTTACTGTTATATATATGTTCGCCGTATCTCTCCCCTCATCAATTAATGTCTCCATCCGTCTCTCTCTCTCTCTCTCAAAATATGACTCCTATGCAACACTACGCACCATTAAAAATGTTTAATGTTCCATCAATGAGGAGAGGCATCCAGTAGTCTGAATGATTCTAAAATTACAAATAGTGGAACTATATCTTAAACATCCAAAAAATGTTTTATAATAAACGTAGATTTGTATTTTTTGAGAACAACATCGACGCTATGAGACAAGCGAAACATATAAATTCTATTATTGTTTATAATGTTCGTTAAGATCAGCGTTTATTCTTCACCATCCATGTAATATTTGCAAAGGTACACGAGATGTGTCTATTTATTAAAATCTGCATAAACGCAGGTGTTTTTAAAGAAAGTTTAATACTTTAGAGTCTATCCAATCATTTTGTTAAAAGCAGATGAGAAAACAGAATAATGCCTTCTCAACGAAATGATTAAATTTTATGCCATAATTCGCAGATTAAACAGGAAACAAAAGCATCCAAATTCACGTGTGCGGTCAACAGTATTATATCTATACAAATAGGAACAAAAATATTAACCTTTCAAAAAATTAGTATTTTGTCACAGGTATAACACAATGTCTATAATAATCGCTTGAAAGATTTTTTTCTTTTCTGAAGCTAACCAACGTGTTATTTTATAAAAAAGCGTTAGTTTGGATTCTATTTTTTTCTTCAGTTTAAAACATATTTTACTTTGAGCCTAGATGTCTATTATGAAGTTGTCAAAGTGCAATATAAAAGTTTGATGAGAAAATTGCAATCTATTATTTAAACTGCTGTAGTCATGCCATAACTCAAGTTTTCTTTTCTGAATGCATGTAATTTGAAGGTAGCTCTATCAATTGAGTACATATATATATATATATAAATATATATATATACACATACACACACACATATATATATACATGTGTATGTATATATATGCAAAGGTAATATACTCTATCCTGAGGCAGTCATCTGCACCGGCAAAGGTAAGCAGTAATACCCCAAACTGTGGTTGTTCTACACAAATCCTTTATCACTATAAACAAATCATCTCTGTGGACTTCCGACCAACTTATACGTCCAAGGTGACACTAGCAATAGATATATAACGGAGCTTCATGTAAATTACATCATATTCACTTTGACCTCATTTCCATAAACCGGACGTATGTTAGAAGGTGTAAAGACTTTTTGTAAGTTTTTATTGCTGCACTCACACACACATATGTGCACATACACTCGCACATACACACATGCACATACACATACACACATATATATATATAGGGTAGCCCACTTAACAGTACCCCAGAAAATGTAGTAGAGAGGAGGAACATTCTTTTATTGTTTTTATTACCTGTAGCATTGTTTCAATTACCTGTAAGGTTACAAAAGATGCTTTAAGCGCTCCACGTTGGCATTTATAGATTTCCGGGCATGTTTAACAATGTTTTCAGATGCTGCCTTAAGATCTTCTTTAGTTAATGTCCTGGTAGAATGGATAATTTTATCTTTTAGTTTATCTAGTTTGTGATTATTATTTGCATACACTTTTTATTTTAATGTTCCCCAAAGATATAATGACATGTTCACAAGTCCTGGAAACGTTATGCTAATAACCCTTTCCTCAATGTGCTTCGTTCCTAAAATGTGTCATGAACTTGTGTGAGTGGTCTGTGATCTGTGTAGTGTGTAGCGCTATCTTGTTTGGAAAATAATTTCATTTTGTCTTGTGGTTTCAATTGGTCCTAAAGAGAAAGATTATAGATATTTGGCTACTTAAGAGTTGGCCGCTTAGTCTGAAAAAACATTGATTAGAGAAAGATTAGAGAGATCAAACTTTTTTAAAAAGGCTACCCTATATATATATATATATATATATATATATATATATATATATATGTATATATATATATATGTATATATATGTATATATATATATATATATATATATATATATATATATATATATATATGGTATTCTTGTAAATGTTCCAAGAGTAATGTTTTTTCCGGTTATAGCAGGATAGATAATAATACAATATAAATAGACAATACCCAATATACTTAACTTGTCTGATAGTATCAATGATATTCGGAACACACACACACACACATATATATATATACATATATATATATATATATATATATATATATATATATATATTAAATTCTAATTCACAATTTGTGAAAAAATGTCCGTTTATTTTCTCAAAAGGGTATATATGACAAATTTGTTTCGTTTGCAATCTTCAACAAACAGTAAAAATATGTTATCACTGCATTTTTTAATGAAGGAAACTCTTCAGACAGTTCTATGAAAAGAAATTCAACATTTTAGTGTCGAGGGTGTAATTCTCATTGTTATTATGGTCTCCATCTTTTTATTCATTTACTCTTCTGTTGTGGTGGAATCACCCTACAAATGGACTGTTCTATCCATTATATAAATCATAGACCTTTTGATCCCAGGTGTGGATTAAACATCAGAGCTCCCGGAGTCTTTATCGTCACGTTGGTTTTTTTTTCCTGCGCGTGTTAAATTTGTTTTATTTGTCAAAGTTGTTATTTTCCTGCTGTTATTTTTGAACGGGACTTTTACCTTATTTTTTTTTTAATTTTTTTTCCCCCTCGCTAACCCGTCGGCCATGGCGTCCGCCAGCAATGTGCCGTCGGAAGAGGACAAAAGTGGCGAACAAAAGAATGGGTGGGCAAAACCACCCAAAGTTAAAATAGACGTTAACAACTTTTTAACGGAAGCAAGGAAATGTTTGCAATATGTTACAGAAACAGGAGTTACGTTAGAAGCACCACGGGTACAGGAATTTGCTAAGAAAACGATCTCACTTTTTGTGGTAGATAGCAAGACCAAAAAATGGATCAGGTCAACAAAGGAAACTGTAACTAAATTACTGGCAACGGCAGGAATGCGTGCGGAGCGTGTAACGAAATGCAGAGGCTACAATACCTGGGCCGCCCTGTTTAAAACAGAAGAAGAATGCGTCGCACTAACTAAAAAAGAAATCATTACACAAGAATACATTTTAAGAATGGAGTACCTAGGACGGAGGAGAACGACTGTTTCGATTTTCGAAGTGCCAGGGGCGGTCCCAGGTGAATATCTAGCTGCCTACCTCCTGAAATTCGGTGATATTACTGGTATAGAGGTGGACCAGTACAACGGAGTCTGGTCCTTCGACATCCTTTTAAACCAAGAAGCTTTCTACGAAATACCCTACTTCCTGGAAGCGGGAGCTGAAAAACTCCCCATTGTGGTCACAGGGAGGAGGCCGACCTGCTGGATTTGTAGTGAAGTAGGTAACTTAACCTACACATGTCCGAAAAAGACCAAAACAAATGTGACAAACACAACAAACCCTAAAGAGGTGATTGTTGGGCACCTCGAACCTGAGGCTAGAACGCCAAACACAAGCAAAAAAATTGAAGTGATTCAAGAAATCACAACAGAAGAATTCGAGAAAAAATTCAACTCTGAGATGGAATCACCTAAAAAGAGAGAATGGACGCTGGTACCGTTTTCTAAATCGCCTCGTAAAACGTACGCGGATAAACTGACCAAAGAGCAGATACTAGACATTAGGACCAGTAAAGACCCGGGGGGCAACAAGTTTAAGGCCCTGCTAAAAATAAAGGACTCGCTTGATGAAAAGCGCAAGCAAAGCGAGAAGGAAAAACAAAAAGAAAAAATATTAGATTTCCCCGAATCTCTCTTCCCCGAAAAGCCTGTCCCTCCTCCAAAAGAGAAAAGATCACCCCGTAAAGCGCCACCCCTCTCTCTCGCAAACGTACCAAAAAGAGACCCAAAGTTGACAACCCTAGGCTCCCCATCCAAAAAGACCCCTAAACCGTCCCCTAAACCGTCTCCATTCTGCTCCCCAAACCATACACCCCAAAACTCCCCTCCCGCTTCCCCTATGAAAATTGACATGCCCCCTCCTCCATCACCTCGCCCTTCTACTTCTGAAAAGAAAAGACACAGAAGTCCCTCCGTGGAAAAAGACCTGAAAAAGAAAAGACCCCCTTTTTTTCAGGGCAAAGACGTGTGTAAGATCACGGCTAATATAGAGACCATATCCAAAAATCACGTTAGAAAAGACTACCGAAACCTCTACGCGGTGAAGCAGATAAGCAAACTGGACATTACAAACCCAGAAAATTTTCCTAATGCCAAAAGACTTTTAACTGTGGTCAGAAGTCGTGAAGAGGCCAAAGGAGTTTGGACTATGCTGGAGGAAGCAAACTCCGCTTTTAATATCACTCCTCCAGCCTTTTTTAGCGACTCTGACATACTTAAAATGGAGAAACTTTGTGTTGGACGGGTTCCCATAAAAATCCACCCTTCACTTTATAGAGCGATTAAGTTAACATTTCCTCTAGACATCGGTGGTCTGTCCCCTGATGGGGCCGTCACTAATGAGATGACCTCTGGATCATTGGGGACAGCTGTCGGTGTCTTGGCACCGTCCATGTTTGTTAAGGATACCCAACCATAGATAGATCACAATGGCTTTAAGGTTAGCTACTTTGAATGTTCGTGGGACGCCTCTCGTAAACTTCGAGTTGCACGCGACCTTCAGGTACGTTATGTTTTTCTGTGTTTGCTAGCTGTTATGAGAGGCGTGATTTGGTCGACACGACAGAAGGAGGTTTACGGAGATGAGACCTTCACTGCTCCCCAGCTTGTTCTCATGTTCAAGCATCGGTTGAAAATGCGAATTAAGCTGGAGAAGGTGAAACTCACTCCTGTGAATTTCAACGAAAGGTGGGTGAAAGCTGCGCGACTGTGTAGAGTGACTGGAGCTGGCCTTGAAGTCGTTTCTGATTTGATTTAGGTCATAAAGGATTTTGGGTATCCTGAACTAACAAGACATCAGTATCGGACCGATTAGTTTAGTATGGGTTAGTTAGGCTTTATTGTTTTTTTTTTTAACTTAGCTAGAGTATGTATGTGTTCATCGTCCCAGTCCCTCTTTTAGTTTGCCCTTGTCCCCCCCTTTTTTTTTTTTTTCCCACCTTAGGTTCGATAACCCCCATTCCCGACCCCAATTAGGTGACGGATGGACTGCTTTGTCAGTGATGCAGGTCGTCTTTGTGGTGTTTATTCAATAAAGTCAGTTTTCGTGTGGACCTGCGTCTTTTCGACTGACAAAACTTTCTATCTGCCACAATTAGTAGTGGGGGGCTCTTTTACTAACTACTGTTTTTTTCATTGTAAATATTTCATTCTTTTTGTATATAAAATTTTTAGCCCCCCCCACATCATGTATATATCATTTTTCGGGTTATAATTAGGATTCCCATAGAGTGATTCTGGTATTCTGGTGAAAGAGTCTAGTTAAGTTAACTTTATGTTAGATAGGTCCACATTACCCCCCCCCTATTTTTGGCCTTGTGCCACATTTTGTGTATATTTATGCAAATAAATATTAACACCAGAGCGACCCTCGCCTGCTCGGTCACGTTTACTACTCTTTCAGTTGTAACCTTTTTACGTTATTGTTCCAGTAATACATTGTTTAAACTCTATTCCGTTGTTCTGTTTTCTTTGTGGCTTATTGTAAGCCATAGCACTGGCGACATTGGATTATGAGAACGTACTCACGTATAAAAACAGTGTTCTCAAAAACTAAACACTGGCGACATTGGATTCAAGGAGCATACTAAAATAGAAACCAGTAACGACATTGAAAAAATACTCGCGTTAAAATAGTGTTCTAAAAATACTAACGACGTCGGGCTCAAATGTAATCAAGCCTAAATAAATGTCTACCATAACACTTGCAACTGAAAGGTTCACGGTAACTAAAAAAAACGCAGATGATTACAGAAAGAAGGAGTTGAAAAGAAAAAAAAGTTCATCACGACTTTCAAAGATAGCGCTGTACATTTGCAAAAAGGAAAAGGTTCGTAGCGACTTAGAAAGGTACATTTTTAAACTTGTGGAAAAAAAGAATTCGTCACTTGTGTGTTTTGCTGCTAACATCGGTCGTTGTTTTATTTTCTCTGGAGAAAAATATACACTTGATTTTCTTTTCTTTCTTAGACAATGAACTTTTTATATATTTATGTTTTTTTTTTTGTTTTATTGTCTGGATGAAGAAATAAGAAAGAATACAGCAGTTTTGTAAAATTCAGCGAACGTTTTTGTGTTCGTTACATCTCTACTTTCAACCGAGTCATTGTTTGTTTCGTTCATCACACTCTTTTCTTCTACCTCTTCTTTTACACACGTCCGTTCGCTTTAGTGTCCTCCTGCTTTCCTATCCTCGTTATTCATGGAACCAGGTACGAGAATCTCCGAGATTCCCCGAGATTCTAGGAGACTTTTTTGCACATAAAAGCCTGCGGGCGCCATCTTGATTCTCAATTTGTGCTCTGCAGGCACAAACGCTCAGTCGCTTTAACGGTAAGCCACTTCTTTCTCCTCAGTTTTAAAATTGCTAATGCTGACAAAGCAAAATGGACGAACTGAAAGTAGTGTTGGAACATTTGACCAAGTTGCATATCGATGCCGTAAAGCGTCAGTCACAATTCTAAAAATACTGGGCTCAACGTCAAATATGATTCGAGGAACAGCAAAATGAATTGCAAAAACATTTAGCGGAATGTCAAATACGAACCGAGAAACAGCAAAAGGAAGTTCAAAATAGTTAGCCGAACGTCAGTTACGAACAGAAGAATTGCTTACAGAAATTTTAAAGAATAATGCGAACGCGGAAAGAAATTCAGCATTTTCTCAGAATAAAATATGGACCGCGATAGACAATTTTAAATACGAGTAAGAGGAAAAATCATTTTTCAGCAGCGTATTTTCGCCGTTATGAAGATTTTTTGTAATATTGACTGCAACAACTGGACTGATCAAATGAAAACCAGACTTCTACTACGAAAATTGAAAACGGCTGTGCATGATAAATTCGTGGATTACATCTTGCCTCGGAAAACAACAGATTTATAATTCAATGAGACGGTAAATTTGTTAACGGAACTTTTCTCGCCGAAAATGTCTCTTTTCCATAAGCGTTGGATAGGTTTGAATGTGGTAAAAGACGATAATTACGATTTTGCCACCTACGTAGCTGTAGTGAACAAACACTGTGATGACTTTAAGTTGTCTGAACTAACACCAGACAATTTTAAATTTCTTGTGTTTGCGCAAGGGTTAACTTCGAGAAAAGATGCGGAAATCAGGCGCAGAGTGCTTACAAAATTAGAAAATTAACCGAATTTACACTTTAAAAATTGACTGAGGATTGTTAAAAAGTAGAAATGTTAAAAAAGATGACAGAAATATCGAAGGACGCATCGGGAATATAAACACAAGTAACTGAGAAAAAAAAACGTCGAAATGGCACACATGCACTAACCACTTACACTCAGAAAAACTAAAAGCACTGAGCACTTGTTTCAGATGTGGTGGATAATATTGGGTAAGGTGTTGCTCAATTTGTACAAAAAGATGCCATTTATGCAATAAGATCAGTCATAAAAGTTTTCTCTGTATGAAAACTCAGAACAGAAGCCGTGCACGTCAAACCAGAACTAAGGACGTCGTAGATGAAAATCTACGCAAATATGTACCGGTTAACATTTTCGGCAAGGCTATTAAATTCCAATTAGACAGTGGATCGGATCTTTCAATAATAAATCTCAGAACGTGGAAAATATTACGAAAGCCGACTATGTTAAAAACTAACAGAACGGCGACAGCCGTTAATGGTACACAAGTTCATTTTGAAGATGAATTAATTACATTAATGGGGAAAACAAAAAAAAAAAACTAAAATTGTATGTGCTAAAAGATAGATTGTATGTGCTAAAAGATAGTGAAAACCTATTCGGTTCTGACAGCATGGAAGAGTTTCTCTTCTTGGATCTTTCTATATCCATATACTGCAAGAAAATAGATCCCCGCCCAGCAGAAACGGAGAAACTTATAACTTGTTTTAAAAAAAATAATTCACATACGTATTTTCTCCTGGCCTGGGGAGATGTACAAAAATGGCCGCAGATTTTAAGTTGAAACTTGGCACACAACCGGTGTTTCAAAAGTAACGCAATGGCCCGTTCGCTTCCCTGAACAAAATAAATCGGGAACTAGACAGATTAGAAAGCATCAGTATTCTGGCTAAAATTGCATATAGTGAGTGGGCTGCTCCGGCAGTTTACGTAAAGAAAAGGTCCGGGGAAATTCGCGTTTGTGCCGACTTCGCGACCGGACTAAACGGGTCCTTAGAAGATTTTCACTATCTATTACCTAGTCCAGAAGAAGTGTTCACAAAATTAAATGTCGGCAAGTTATTTTCCAAGATCGACCTTAGCGACGATCACCTACAGATTCCGGTAAACGACAAAAGCGCTAACCTCCTCTGTATTAACATTCTCTGGAGTTTGTATAGATACGAAAGACTCGCGTTTGGTATCAAGGTGACACCCGCAATATTCCAGCACGTAATGGATACTATTCTGTCCGGCTTAGACACCGCAATCGCATATCTTAATGGCATTATAATAGCGAGCAAAAGCAGGGAGGAACATGAAAAACATATCAGACAAATATTCAGTCGAATACAATATTATGAATTTAAGATCAAAGCAGACAAATGCGAGTTCTATTTACAAACAATTAAATACCTGGGTTAAATAATCGATAAAGATGACAGACGTCCAAACCCAGATAGGGCGACCGCTATTAAATAAATTTCAGCACCAGAAAATATAACTCAATTGCAGATTTTTTAATGTTTGGCAAATTATTACGAGGGGCTCATCCTAAATATGTACAACTTGCGCGCACCACTTAATGAATTGCTGAAAAAGGATAAGGCTTGGGAGTGGACAGAAGATTGCCAGATATCCTTCCAAGAAATAAAAATAATCCTGACTTCAAAACTATTCCTAGCGCATTTAAACACGCAGTTGGACATAATGGTACCTAGCGACTCTAGTCAATATGGCGTCGAGGCGTGCATGCTACATCGAATGCCGGATGGCTCGAAACAGCCTATTGCTTTCACATCACGGACTCTCTTGCCAGCGGAAAAGAATCATTCTCAAATCGAGAAAGAGGCCATAGGAATATATTTGCAGTTTTAAAATTCCAGCGGTTCTTTTTTTATTTTACACGGTGGTCCCCACTTATCAAGGCCCGGAAGCCAATCAGGGATAAGGGTTATTGAGTGTGCAGTACGTTAGTGTGGAGATTTAATGAAGTGTTTACTTAAGAAGGCGGTTCATTAGGAATTTATTAACGTTGGATTTGAAGACATCCAAGTTGTAGTCAGGTGGGAAGCAGGCAGACGGAACAGAGTTCCACAGGTGTGCAGTTCTAAGAAAGAAGCTTTGTTCATGGAATCTACGTTTTGATTTAGGCACAGATAAGCAGTGGGGAAAATTTTTCACAGTGGATTCAGCTAGACGGGTGTTTTTCGTGAAGGATTGGCGAGGGGGGACCAGACATTGGAGTTCAGACGAGCACCGTCCATGGAAATAACTATAAAGCAAGGATAGGCTCGCAACGTCTCTTCTGTGGTAGAGAGGTTGCAGAGTAGAGAAAAGGGCATCCCCACTAAGCCACGAAGTCTTTTTTGTACTCTGTACAAGGCAGGATAGGCTGTTTTAGCAGCTCCTGCCCACATATGGCAGCAGTATTCCATCCTTGGACGTACTTGGCTTTTATATAGGTAGTGAATTGCATCAGTAGTGAGATATCTTCTGGAGCGGTAGAAGGATCCCACCATCTTTCCAGCGACCTTGGCAACAGACTTGGTGTACGTGTTCCATTTCAGATCAGAAGTAAAGGACAAACTAGGAAGCTTGTCAAAACAGTGGGCCATCCATTTCAATTGATGCCAGATTGAGATCAAAGCGTTGATGATGTACGGAATACATTTTTTTCTACAAACCGATCATAAGCCGTTGATATCCATTTTTGGATAAAAAAGGACTTCCAATATTCACTGCGAACCGACTATTAAGATGGGGAACTATTCCACTGAACTATAAGTTTACAATTCAATTTCTCCTCTCAAAACAACTAGACATGCAGACGGTCTATCGAGACTGATTCTTGCCAAAATTGAACCTCTTGAAGATTCAGTACTCGCGGCACTACGTATTAATAGTGATGTAAAAACCATGATAAACAATATTATCCGCGAACTGCCGGTCACACTTCAGGAAATTAAGTCAGAATCCCTAATTGACAATTGCATTCAAACCAGGAAGCAGATATTAGCACTGGGTGACACAGTTCAGATATTTTTTCTGGTTGCGACGAAATACTGTTATACGGTTAAAGGGTTGTCATATCCCAAACCCTTCCAAAAAATTATCAGGGATTTTCACATGGACCATCCAGGAATAAACAGAATGAAAAGCCTTATGAGAAGTTTTGTTTATTGGCCAGCTATGGACCAAGATATTACCGACATGGTGAACAGATGACAAGGCCGTGCTTTGGATACAAAAGCAGCACCGATAACATAAAAAAAAACATTGGCCTAAGGCTGAACAACCATGGTCGAGGATCCACATCGAATATTCGGGACTTGTTGAGGATTTTTCCTACATAATAGTAGTTGACTCTTACTCTAAATGGCCAGAGATGCAAAAAACCGACCACGGCAACAACGACAATTTTTTTATTGGAATTGTTTGCTCGGTGTGGGATTGTAGACTGTCTGGTTAGCGACAACGCTACACAGTTCACCTCGACATAGTTCAGAGAATTCTGCGAGACGTATCAAGTCAAGCATATTGCGACACCCCAGTACCACGCCAGAAGCAACGGCCAGGCCGAACACTTTGTCGGTACGCTTCAAAGAGCATTAAAAAGGTGTCGGTACACCGAAAGAAAAGGCCCTTCCGCAATTTCTACAGGTTTACAAAATCACGAAAAATCCGAACAAACCAGATGCGGGATCCCCAGCAGAAATTATGTTTGGACGGAAAATAAAATCCGTATTTGATACACTGCTACTCAAACACATAGTACACAACAGAACCTCTACAATGCCAACGACACAGTTTAACAGCGGAGATAACGTGTACTTTAGACATTTAAGAAATAACGTTTCTTTTTGGGAACATGGCACGATATTACGAAATATCGTCCATGTTACATACATCATTCAGGGCCCAAAGTTCCAACATAAGAGGCACCTGAACCAAATCAGGAAACGTTTCTACAAGGATCAAGAAGAACCACCGCAGGGCGGCAGTGAGGCGATTGAAACTGTGTATGACTGTTTTGATATAGACCGTCCAAAAGGGATGTCAGAACCGAGATGCTCCGGCAGAAAGAGGAAGCGCACAGACCCTCTTGGTAGTCTGCCCCAAAAGGAAGAAATACTGATTTTCACAACCGCGGAACTCAGCTTGGGAGGGGGTGTTGCGGGGGAATCACCCTCCAAATAGACTGTTCTATCTATTATATAAACCATAGACCTTTTGATCCCAGGTGTTGATTAAACACCAGAGCGACCCTCGCCTACTCGGTCACGTTTACTACTCTTTTCAGTTATAACCTTTTTACGTTGTTGTTCCAGTAATACATTGTTTAAACTCTATTCCGTTGTTCTGTTTTCTTTGTGGCTTATTGCAAGCCATAACACCTTTAACCGTACTTTTGTATTTATAATTATTCCCTTTATTCTTTTATTTAATATAACATAACTCCTCAAATTTATTTTCTCTAATTCCTAATTATAATACATTATTATATAATATTCATTATTTAAATCATTCTGTATTTAAAAATACAAGATGATTAAAATGTTTTGCACTTGTTTGTGTGGCATTACTAAATCAGCCGTACGTTTTTCTCATATATTAAGATTTGTTGGTTAAGTTTTAGATTGTTTTATGTAAATATATTTATGTATTTTTATCATTGCATTTCTATAGTATCTAGCCAAACCTTTCCTTTCTTTATATAATTTGTACTTGTTATTTATCTTTATTCCTAGTTATCTAAGTGTCATATTTATGTTGAGTTTCTAAGGTTCAAGAAATTAATTGTTATCAGTGCTTTACTGTCTCGGTTTATGCGTTTACCATCTGTAACGTGCATCCAGGAGATAAGCGCCCGCGTGTTTGCGTGTTGTGTGGGTACGTGGGAGAGACGCACGAGGGGAAAAGACTTACCTCCAGACCAGCTCAGCATTACCGACCAAAAATAGAAAAGAAAGACCAAGATGGCGGCCGCCGTCTTTTGTAAAGTATGATGTCTCGCAAAGTCACACGAATTCTCGCAATATGCAAATTTAGTCGGCCTAGAACGACGATAAAAGCGGGTGAGGAGAAAGACGTTGGGAGAGCGAGGATTGAGTTGGCCGGGGAATCGTGTGGCTGTTGCTTCTCGTGCCGTGTGAGGATATTTTACCGTTGTTTGATTCCGTGCAGAACCGGTGTATAACGGTTATTGAATTGCTGCAACATTTATAACATCTTTTCCTGAACTTGCCGTGTTAAAGAGAGAGTCGGGCGTCATCTTGAATTTTTCCTTACACATATTTGTTACAAGCTATTTCGGCCATTTGGCCTCTAGGACTATGACCGAGTCGAAATTCGACTTAAAGCTCATACCCGAGTTTGACGGGTCCACGTCCATCGTCGACTGGGTTAAAAGGGTCGCGCTGACGTGCGACCTTTGTGAGGTGAAAAGGGTACACACTGTGATTCCCCTGAGATTGGCTGAGGGTGCCTTGAGTGTATATCAGCAACTCAGTGCTGCCGAAAAGGGAGATGTCACCGCAATTAAAGCTGCGCTGTACAAGACATTTGTCATGGATCCTTGTACGGCCTATGAAAAATTTGCTACCAGAAAACTTCTACCGGAGGAAAGCGTGGGCGTTTTCTTCGCTGAGTTAAAGAAACTCGCAGTTCTGTTCGGTGGAGGGGTGTCGGAGCGGACGCTCGCGTACGCGTTTGTGGCGGGCCTTCCAACTCGGGTGAAGCAGCTACTAAGAGCCTCAACCAGCGTTTCAACAGCGACCATGGAACACTTGATGGAACGTGCTCGAGCCATCATCAAAGATGAGGAGGACCTGGGGGAACCAGTTGTGATGGCGACACAGACAGGCCAGATTGGCGCTCGGGAGATTCCGAATCAGAACCCTGCAAGCAATGGGAAATGTTTTCGCTGCGGCCGACGCGGACATTTTGCAAGGAATTGCACAAACAGGGGGCGTGTGCGCTGTTTTAATTGTGGAGGTTTGGGGCATCTAGCCCAAAACTGTGCGGGAAACGTATCAGGGGAGAGGACGTCAGCGCCGCCCTGCTCCCCGAGCAAAATTTGAACAAGGCGCAACCAGTGATGACCGTCTACGTAAACAGGATACCCTGCTCAGCACTTCTCGACTCAGGCTGTTCGCATACTATAGTGAGCGCCAGGCTGTGTCCAAGTTGGACTAAGAGAAAGATCAAAGTCACCACGATAGGAGGCGAGACCCAGACATGCTGTGGAGCTGGAACTGTCAAGATCTACACGGACACCGGTGCAGCCACTAAGATCAATGTGCTCGTGACCCAAGGAAATCTCCTGGGGTTTGACCTGTTGCTCGGATACGATGCCATCAAGGCGCTAACTCTCATTGATTGCGGGCCTACGAGATTTGCGGTGTGGCGGCAGATGACCAAACAGGATTCAGCAAATGTTGTTCGCCACCTATCAGCCATTTTTTTGAGCGAGGTGCGCCGGAAGATCTCCTGACTGACAATGATGCAGCGTTTTGTAGCCAGCAAGTCCGGCAGTTGTTAGATGAGTGGGGCGTCCGACTACGGTTGCGATGTGCGCATGTGCCTTCAGGAAATAGCATTGCTGAAAGAAGCCATCGCAGCATCAAGAGAATTGCTGCCAGGAAGCGATGTACTATTACGTCCCCTTCAACCGCACCTGCGAATGCTATTTACACGTACCGAGTCGGAGTGAAGGGAATCAACACTACGCAGCCAGCCGACAAGGGAACGTATAACAGATATGAAGTGGAAGATCCAGTGTGTGTGCGGCCCGCAGGAAATCGGTGCACCGACAAGTTTAAGCGAGGACAAATATCTGGAGTTATTAGCCAGCAGTATGTTTTGGTCGATGGAACCTCACGACGTGTGCGAGATCTTCGCCCAGCTACCGAGGTGCGTCACACAACTACAGAAGAAAGCAGTGAAGCGTCTAGCGATGAGCTGCCGATGCACGGATTCAGTGAGCCCCCTCCAGAGACTGATAGCGATACTTCATCTGATGAGTCGGGCGCCATCTTGAATTTTTCCTTACACATATTTGTTACACCGTCACTCCCTGAACAATTATTAAAATTGTTTAATCTAATTTATATATTTAATATGCTTCATTATTTGCTTCGGATTTTGTTTGCTGATGTTCCGAGATAAGATTTCTCCCGTTTCTATTTTCTATATTAAGCATCAGTTATTTTCAAATCCCCTTTCTCGTCATTTCGTAGCAGGCAACCTGTCGTTGACCGATTGTAGGATCTGCTTAAATATGATATGTAAATTCATCCAGATAACGTATTTATTATTATATTGATTATTATATCGATTATTCTATTGAACTCAGTATACAAAACTAAAACATAAAATTATATGACTTGAGTGCCATCACCTTGAATCGAAACCAAAGCATAGCACTCTCCACTATCCTTCGTTAGTCTCTGATCCACCCCTTACTTATATATATATATATATATATATATATATATATATATATATACAGAGAGAGAGAGAGAAAGAGAGAGACAGAGAAAGAGCGAGAGAATAAATGACAAGAATTTATATTCCAAAACTCTTGATGTTGACCATCTCATAATTTATTCCTTTAAATCAGTCGATTTATACACTCTTCAAAGTATCTGTTTCGTAGCGCAAAACCAATCAATTATTATATAAATTTATGAGTCTATTATGCCCTTAAATCATTAGAAGAAATAGCAAAAATCAATCCTCAAAACGAATTGAAATGTGATCTGACATGGTGAAAATCCGAAAATTAGAAGAGATGGTTCAGTTACCTTTTAATTTTTACATTACGCCATATTGAATTTTATCAAACAAAGCCATTGAACTCAACAAATATAATTAATTTATGAATCTTCTACCAACATGTTCTATTTAATAATTAGTAAATTTATTAATTCTAATTTATGTATGCATATTTATGAAAATAATAATAATAATAATAATAATAATGATAATAATAATTATAATAATAATATATATACATATATATACACACACATATATATATATATATATATATATATATATATATATGAATTAAGTTGGAAACTACGTTCTTGTTGTTTTTGAAATCTATTATTTTTATTTATAAATAAAAACTTACAATGTATTCTCCATTCTGTTCACAACTTTTTCGAACCTTCATTTGAGTTTAACTTGAAAAATAAAACATTACAAATAAATAAAAAAAAACAATGTATATATATATATATATATATATATATATTTATAAAACTCAAATGAACTTATAACGAGTAATGTAACCAACTTTCCGATTCACGACATCCGGTTGCGTATGCGCGCATAAGCATTAACCCATAACAACGTAAAAAATAAACACAAATTGCTTCTTTTGCAGATTTGGCGCACTGAAATCTTTACCTTATTATTTCGAAATTATTATTTAACATGAGAAGAGTGGGGGTGTTTTGCAACTATTCTTATTATAACTATACTGTCACTATTTTCTTACAAGTAAACCACTTTAACCCGTTGAAAAACATAAGAACAATTGTAATAAAGCCAATACTACTTCTACTACTACTACTACTACTACTACTTTCTATCCGTCCCTTTCCTTCCTTCCTTCCTTCTGTTATTATTTTTTTTTACATTTCTAGATACAAAATAGTTGTGTGAGAACGGTGAATTTGTTAACATATTTACTAACATGTTTCAATATTAGTTGTTTTATTTTATTTATTTAGGTTTATTTTTTTTTTAGATTTTAAGTTTCTATAACTTGGTTGGAGGATTCCAATATGGGTTTTTTATTCTTATATTTCGGTAGGTTCATGTGCGTTTTTGCTTCTAAATGAATTTCGTCGGCGTTTGATTCGTTGGAAAAGTATGTTTAATTTTCGATTTTTGAGCGATTATTCGAAAAAATACGTAACTTTACACGAATAGGGAGTACTTTTTTCATGTTTGAGTAATCCTACGTGTTTTTTTCATTTTAATACACTTTCATGGGAATGTTTCTGTTATGTAAAAAAAATAAGTATTTTCTTTACGTAACAAGTGTCACGCTCATGCATGAATTCCAAAGCTAATATAACATACTGACCCAACGGGTCACGGGTAGTCTAAAGTATATATATATATATATATATATATATATATATATATATATATATATACTTAGGTATCTATATATATATATATATATATATATATATATATATATATATTTATGATTTGATCAATACAAGTTCATTAATGATAGGTAATTAAATGACTTTTAAAGCTTGTGTTATAACTCAGTAGATGTTACTAGATACATACATACATATATATATATATATATATATATATATGCATGGTCGTTTTATATTTAAATGACCGATACGTATTTCTACTTTCACTGCTGTATATTAAGAATAGGACTGTCATATTTTGATAAAATTCCTCTCTTTAAAACATGTCGCTAATTTATTTCCCCATAGTTAATACGTCGCGCATCATATTCGGGCATTGGATTTCTTTTGTAAAACCAAAGTTTGTCAACATGCCAGAGATCGATTCAAACGGGGTGAATTCTGGTCTGGAACCATTCCAAAATCTCACCTGGCCGATGTCTGCAGTTCTGGTCGGACTATAGATTACAGACTTTCGGCTGCCTTAAAGTATCCTTTCTTAACGATTCCTGCAGATATATACGTCATTTCTCCTCCGGATCTTCTTAAATCAATCTCTAACAATTTCGAAAATCTCGAAAGATCATCGCCTTCAACTTCGACTTCTTGTCTACTTGTACATCTATATCAATTCTTCTATATTAACGGGTGTTTTCTACTGTCTTGGAAATGAGGATCGTTCAGTTGTTAACGGCAAGGGAAAACGACCTGAGTGTTCCAAGTTCGAATCCAGTGCGTTCTACCAAAGTTAACTTTCCTTTAGGATGTTAGAAACATTTATGTGTTATGTTCCGTAAGATAAAATAATTCTGGCTTGGACAATATCAGGTCAACCAATGCCAAAAATAATTTTCGAATTCATACGATATGATGATGGTGATCTACCATCCAAACACATACGATATCCAAGAGAATATTAATACTTATTACCAATATCATTTGACTTTTAGTGGTCCGAACGAACGAACTAACATGTTAATTTAAAGAGATGATTTGCTGATCCGTGACTGAATCAACCCATAAAATGCATTCTCATGTTTCCAATCTTTTATTGTGAGAATATTTAGCCCCTCATACAAATACGATCACGAGTCGTATCGTCCTACTAGCGCGGATTGCGAAATCAAGTGATCTATTTTTCGCCATATTTTTCGATCCAGGGCAAGTTGGTTGATGGACGCCTAACTGTTTACAGATGTTTAATAAAAACCTTTTTCTCTACACTTTTTTCTTGGTTTTTCCTCTACCTCTTTTTCTCAATCTAACATGGCCTAAAATATACGAATGTCATGTTGAAAATTAAAAATATATATATATATATATGGGACAGCGTACATCGGTACAAATTATCTACAATTAAATTCCAAGTTTAATTAATATTGTGAATTAAATTCCTTTGGTTTTGTAAGTTAATCTATTTCTGAAATAGATTCACTTATAAAGGTAGGGTAAATACTAGAATGACTGAGCTTCATAGCAGTTATGCACGGCAGTTATGGCGGTCGTAAAACATTTGATAATAACATTTTGTTAATGTTACCACCGTGTTAGTCATAACTACACGTTTGCAACAATCATAACTCGGGATTATGTATAAGCAGAAAAATTACTTTAGAGAAATTGTATTATCTTTTTAATTTATTATTATTTTAGTATTGGGTAAACTGTTCATCTTTATAGACGTGAATCAAGCAAAAACAAGCAGAAACATTCACTCTTGGCAGGACAAAACCACTACCTTCAAGGGAGAAAGTTTCTACGATAAATTTAATAGACAAAGAGTCCTTCAAGGGAAATGTCGTTGTTAGTTTTTTGCAGCGAGCTGTCCACATCCATTTACATAGAATGAATGATATTGATAAATTTCATAAATATGTTACTGGCCAGGCTAAACATTACATAAATCTGCTGATTCAACAAGAACAGGCGTATTAAGTGATGAAGCAGCAGAGATGACAACACTACACACATTACGATGCTAATTAATTGAAAAATGTCAGCATTTTGCTTTACTCGCTTTCACCCCTAACATAGCATATCTCAACTTGGACCTAAGGGGTAAATATTTAAGACAATGGCCGGGAAAGATTAACAAGATGTTGGTTCATGTTACATATATACTTCTGCATATCAGTACAGTAAGATAATCTATTTATTTATTGCCCTATTCTATAAAGATCTGGTCGTCATATCCTAACAGTTCTGCTATTATCTGAGATTTCTGTCCATCCGCTCTTCCCTCGTGCATGTTAAAAAGCGTTTTATCATCAGCAAATATTTATCTCTGCTACAATATTTCCAGGGAGACCGTTAATGAAAATCAGGAATAATAGTTGCTCAGGGATCGACTCCTGAAGAGCTCCCGTATTAATGTTTTGTTGTTTGAATGCACGTCCATCAATGATAACTTTTCTGATCCTATTGCCTGAGAAAGATTAAAATATATTTAATATGCGTCCAGTTATATTCTAGAACAAATTTTCATTAACAGCCTTTTGTGCCAGACTTGGATATATAAAGAGCTACAGCCCTTGAATTACCTGCCTTAACCAATGCAGTTCATAGATAACTGTTAAAATGTCGTTAAGTGCGACATTGCTAAAGTTCATACTCTTTGTCAAAAGGGAAATTAGTTTTACGAGGTAGTTAACTAAATGCTTGATTGACTAGGTCTTAATAATTTTAGTAAAGAGGCGGAGAAAACGGATAGGAGAATAATTGAAAGGGTCTGTCCTTTCATTAACGTTCTCGCATACTGGTACAACAGACACCATCCTCCAACTATTAGTGAAGCAATGCTTATTGCACAACTCCTTTTCTGCTTATCAAAGGATGACGCAGGTAGGTTTCGGATTTAGTCTTTATACCGGGAGGCATATCTGCGCATGAAAATGCGGTTCAAGCTATTACAACCATTGCATCATAATAACACTTTTATTGTGCAGCCTCTTCTCAGCTTATGACCATTGTCTCTCACGAACAAATAACAAAATAAACAATAAGAGAGAATATTCTTTGGAGATTTTCTCATTTATTGTTATGACTAAAAAGGCATGAACTGCAACATGAGATTAAGTTTTCTTTCTAATCAACGAAACGTTGATGACAATTTAAATAATGGTTTATTTCCTGCGCAGGCAGATGCACTTATGTCACTGAGTAGGTTTTCCTTGGTGACTTGCATGCTTTTGCCTGTCAGGATGATGAACGTTGGATATAATGGACGAAACAGAAAAGGGAAGACAAGAAGCAATGTTGAAATATATTTTATTTTTATTTTACCGCCTGTAGGTGATTGTGAGAAGAGCAACACGAGAACGTGGAAATGTATTCATTTGATGGATCTCATACAGACACCGGAAGACCTACCAAATAGTGTTCTTTCGATAGATGATCTGAATGAACTCTCGCTAATTAGCTGACGATGAAGAAGTCAAACAGTGACACAGCGATATTGAGTGAAATAAAACTTTTAAATTCTCAGCGCAATTCACGGTGAAAAGCCAACAAAAGGATCATTTGTGTTTGATAAAAGCAAACTGGGTAATCATACCGAAAGAATACTCTGTTTAAAAATCCGTAACATTTAAGCAGGAAGAAAAAGCAGTACACATTGACCCCAGAAAAGTAAGATACAAAGTACTTTGGTTAAAATATGCATTACAAACTTATATTTTGAGTAGGTCAACTTGAAGTTAATAGTTATTCTTTAATTAAAAAAATCATAAATGCGTATTAGGGATTTACCAAACTTAGAAGCTTTCATAAACATTAAATATCGAACAGCCTGAGTTACCTCCCTTTCAACGTTATGGATACATGTTAGGATTTGATAACTTATTGTTCAACTAAACATTTATAAGTCCTGTTCAAGCAAACATAAGTTTTTACAAGCTAGAAATAATCGTAAAACAGAAATAGTGACACCTAAGAGAGAATATACTGAAATTACCAGAAAATGGTTCGAAGCAAATAAATCAGGAAACCGTGATTTTTGGAAAGTCTACTACAGTGTAGTAAATAATTAGCAGTAAACAATTCCCCCACTATCAAACAATCATGAGGTTGTTGTCATTGCAACCGAGAAGGCTAACATACTTATGAGTCGGTTTGCCTTAAACTTCAGATTGAACCCGGCAAAATATTTCCTCCTTGATTTTCCTTTGCAGACAGACGACGCAATCAGTTGTGTGAAAATTACCCCTACTCTTGTTTGGTATCATAAAATCTAGACATCTTGCAAGCATGTGGAATCGATATCATCACAGCCGTGGTATTGAAAATATGCTCCGCATAAGTTGCTCCAGTTCTCTCCAAACTTTACAACAAATGCCTTAACGAATCTTGCTTCCGTGAATGCTGGAAAAATGCAGCTGTCGTATCAGTTTACAAGAATGCTGGCGAACGAACTGATCTATTAAATTATCGCTTCATTGGTCTCCTCCCTTTTTTTGCCAAAATATCTGTAGTCCATAATTAATGAAGTTTTAGCCAATAAACTTACAGCTGATGAGCCTCTGACCGTTTATCAATATGGATTTAGACAAACCAATTCCACAGCAAATATCGTAAGTGTAATCTCTTAACATATATACCATTCACTCAAAAAAGCAGGGGAGGGTAGAAAGGTTGTCCTTTATGTATTCAAGGCTTGACAGGGTATGTCACGATGTTCTTCTCAGGAAAATCAGATCATATGCTATCACTGGAATCAAATTCTTCTTTAGTAACAAAGGGATAAGGGTGTACTCGACGGTCGTACATCTAAAGGGATCTATATTTGGACATTTATTATTCCTAATATTCATAAATTAATTTCCTGATGAAATTGTCTCTGAGATGGGTATATTTGCTGATGACACCAGGCTCTATAACAGGCAAAAAGGGAAAACAAATTCACACATGTCTAAGGAAATGGCAGAAACACTTGAAAAAGACCTCCAATCTTTAGTAGAATTGGGACGCAAATGGTTGATCACATTCAATACCGTTAAAACTAAGTTTGTCTCCTTCAATAATTACAAGAAACATTCTTTACCACTAATAGCAATGATCAAAGACACATCACCTGAAAGTACTTACTTTAAACTCCTCGGCCTAGCGTTCACAGTGAACATGGGTTGGAACAGATATATTGAGAACATTGCCAAGGTTGCTGCGAAGAAAGATGGCTTTTTTCTATCATGCTAGAAAGTTACTTACGCCTGAAAGTATCCTCTACATATATAAGACCATCATTCGTGCATGTATGGAATACTGTTTTCACATTTGAGCTGGTGCATCTGTTACTTGTCTCTCACTCCGGGACAGGGTCCAAAGGAGAGTAACCAACCTGATGCGTTCTCAAACGACATCAAACAAGAACCTCTGTCCCTTCGACAAAATATTGCATCTCTCTGCCTGTTCTACAATATTTTAATGGCAAATGCTCTGACGAACTACAAAGCCTGTACCCCCTCGACGTAACTTAACCCGAAAACCGGACAAGCAGCTAAATCCCACCCCTAGAGCGTAGAGATCCCTAGGTGTAATAAAGCCTTCTACTTCAATAGTTTCTTCCTCAGAACTGCTAAACTTTGGAACTCCCTTGCGGGATTCTTCTTTCCCAACTGTACTGGCATGCAGAAGTTCAATTGTAATGTGAACATACATCCTGCTGCTCATCTCCCTGCATAATATTCCTGCAACTTATGTCCCCTATATTTACCCTCTATATCAAAGAGGCACTGTGCCTTGTTAGGATGAAGCTCGAATAAAAAAGGGAGCTACACATTTCTACGGGATGATAATCAAAAGGAGCACATTGGAGTAAAAGCACCCTCCTCTTTCCCCTAAATTCCAGTACACATTGTTGCATGAAACCATAGCCAACAAAGTTGGTTCCATTGTACACAACATCAACAAGGTCATTTTTTTTTCTTTGCATTTCTTTTTGGACTTTTTATTGCACTTCTCTAGATATGTTTGCACTTCTCTAGATATGTTTGTGCTTCTTTTGGTCACATTTCTGTAACTTAAATTCTTATTTTGTCCTCTTCCTTTGTTTCTGATCAAGCGTCTGTTTAATTTCTTCGTCTTTAGTATTTATTGTAATTATTTTCTTCTTTTGTTCGGTTTTTCGTCTTTAACTTTATTATATTCTCTGTCATAATTACCTCTCGTTCGCAGTACATCGACCTTTATGGTCTCTTTTACAAACTTTTACTTTATTCTATTCTGCTTTAATTTATCTCCTCTCCTCCTACTACCAATACTAATTTTAATATGAACACTACTACAACTACTAAGGCATCTCATACAGCTATTTTTCTTTCGGCACATTCCAATACACATCATTATTATATACATCTCCATATTCCATTAACTTTATTCGTCCGTTGTCCTTTGTTATTCTTATTATCTGTAGCCTCGATCCTTTCTTTACTCTCTTTTTTTCATTATTTATTCTTATTCTCTCCACCCATTTCTCGTCGTATATCCTCAATCGATATTGCTTTTATGCTAAGCCCTTGTCAGTCATTTATCGTCTTCATCATCTACCAACACCAAAAATAGCCATCGACAATGCATTCAACAGCGAGGAAACACAATACCTAATACTGAAGTATTTTTAACATTAGAATGAAGCCTCCGCTGAAGCTGAAACAATTCATCGGACGAACCGCCTCGGGCAAGATCCTGCGTAAAAACTGTCCGTGTTTGTTTCTAGTCCCTTTCAAAGCAAAAATAATCGCGGACGCTTCTTGGAAATCAGTATTGGTGAAAACTTTTGTCTAAATGTTTGCACAAATTTGATTGCTTTATCGATTCCACTTTTACTGAAATTTAATTTTTAAGCGTTTACAGGATGTCGAATGCAATAATAAACTAATAATTTGATCTACAATCTTAACAATTTTGAATGTAAGAAGTTATTAATGTTGCAAACGCATTTTTTATACTTCTGATAAATCACAACTTATAAAACATCAATAGACTTAAATGGGATGCAGATATATAGATTTTAATTGATCAACGGTTTTCAAAACGCGATGGCCAGACGATAATAAGGACAATAAGATGATGATCACTAATATAAAAATGATTAGAAACAGAGAACTGTTTTTACACAATAATTGAAGGGTAGGAAAATTATTTGTTGTGATGGCTACTAGATGGGCTATTACTGTAAATGTTTTATAGGGAAGACTAGCGATTTGAACTCGGCACGACACTTACCAAGTGGAAGTAGGCCAATATGTTTTTTACCGCTGATTTTTATGGTGACAAAAAATTGACAGACTTTAAAATTACTCGTAAGAATATAGACAATGCATCTCAATTATAATTTGAATTTCTCATAGAAATTGAAAATTTCATTCAGAAAATAAAGAAATTATGTAGGGACTGTCTGAACATAAGTCATAGCTGGTAGAGTGCAGAGTGTAGATATGTATATATTGTTAAGTGGTCAAAAGTATCTAGGTACATACATAGAAAACGTTACTAATATCAGATGTATTCGAGATTGTCATCACATACGTACATATTGTAAAATGAAGAGCGTAGATACTTATATAATATTGAGTTGTGAAAGAATATATATATATATAATTTTTTTTGTGTTTATATTCATATTAAAAACCTTTTTTTTTTGCTATTTCTATTTAATTAAAAGAAAATTCAAATTTTTTTATATATGGGTCATAGACTTGCATTCCCGTGTAAAAGATCTAGCTAATTTGCATATTCTTTTAAACATACATTTTAATTAATTCCTATTCATTTTCTCCGGTTTTCTCATGGGGGTGATCATATTTAGTAAACAATTACCTGTAATTATATTCATACAGATCTTCAACATGATTTATACTTGCGTAAAAGGTTATAGTATAAACAAACCTCTTTCTATATATATTTATGTATGCGTATCCACGTATTTATTTAAAAGATTTGCCTAGTAATCTCCTGTAATTTTATGGTCTACAGGCATGAAATATATATATATATATATATATATATATATATCTTATTATTTTTATAATATAAAGCTGAATGTCTGTGTGTGTATGTGTGAGTGTGTGTCTGGTCACGAATAGGCTCCTATATGGTTGACTATTTAAAAAATAAAATGCTTCCATATAATGATAGAAGATGTATCAAGACACAGTAATGGGCATGTTTGATCTGGCAGAACGGTGGTCCCTTAAAATTGTTGGGTCTGCATTCGCGCCTGGTCCACAAAGTATGGAAATAAAAAATTTAAAAATTAAAAAAAGCGTTTACAAGTGTTTTGATATAGATGTATATAAGAATACTTTGATAATTATGTTTTAACTTAAATAGGGATGGTATGATAAAATTGTGGGATCTGCGTTCGCGCCTGACCTCTATAGAATGGAAATAGGCACGAACTTTAATAAAGACTTTTCATATCTATCTGCGTAAGTATACTTTAATAATTATGTTTCAGTTTGAAGAAATATGGTATACTAAAATTAGGGGGTGTTCGTTCGCGCCTTACCTCCATAGAATGGAAATATGTCAGAAAGTTTAACAAGGTTTTTTAATATAGATTTTTTTACAAGGTCATAATCACTTATCAAGGCACGGAAGCCACTCAGGGATAAGTGTTATTGCACGCACAGTACGTTAGTGTGGTGATTTCATACAAATTTCTACTTAAGGGGGCGATTTATTAGGAATTTGTTTACGTTGGACTTGAAGATATCCAGGTTGTAGTCAGGTGGGAAGCAAGCAGACGGAACAGAGTTCCACAGGCGTGCAGTTCTAAGAAAGAAGCTTTGTTCACGGAATCTACGTTTTAGTTTTGGCACAGATAAAGAGTGGGGACTAGCGATTAGAGCTCAGGCGAGCACTTGCTATGGAAATAACGATAAAACAAAGATGGGCTCGCAGCGTCTCTTCTGTAGGAGAGAGGTTTCAGGGAAGAGAAAAGGGCAATCCCCCAGTAAGCCACGAATCTATTTTGTACAAGGCAGGATAGGCTGTTTTTAGAAACTCCTGCCCAGATATGGCAACAGCATTCTATCCTTGGACGTACTTGGCTTTTATATAGATAGAGGATTGCATCAGTAGTGAGATATCTTTTGGGGTGTAGAAGGATCCCACCATCTTTCCAACGACTTTGGCAACAGACTTGATGTACTTGTTCCATTTCAGATCAGGAGTAAAGGTCAAACCCAGAAGTTTGTCAAAACATGGGGCTTCTCCTACTCTTGAGCCATCCATTTCAATTGATGCCAGATGGGGGTCAGAGCGTTGATGATGTAAAGATAGGAGCTTGGTTTTAGATGCATTAAAAGTAACCAGCCAACTCTTCCCCCACTGAACTACACGCTGGAGATCAGAAGAGAGAGAATCAGAGAGAGCTTTGTCATTTACAGCCTTTGATGTGTTGCCGTAGATGGTCGTGTCATCAGCATATATGTCAACGAATGATTTAAGTATGTGTTTAGGAAAATCATTGATGTAGATCAGGAAAAGAGTTGGACACAGGATGGACCCCGGAGGGACTCCATTATTAACACTGCAGGCTTCTGATTTTTGTCCATCGACCACTACTCTTATGAGCCTATCAGAGTAAATGATTTAATGATAGAGAAAACATTTCCAGTTATACCGTAGCTGGAAATCTGTGAAGTAGGCCTTTATGTCATACCTTGTCGAAGGCCTTTGATATGTCAAGAGAAATTGCCCTAGAAAGTACGCCTTTGTCATGCGATTCACTAATCCTATGAAATATAACTGTAAGCACATCGTCGGTAGATCTTGCAGAACGGAAACCATATTGCATGTCACTAAGAATATTATTTTTGCTGACGTGGTTGACTATTTCTCTATTAAATATGGAATCCAGCAACTTATGACACACAGGAGACATATTGGTCTGTATTGAGAGGGAGATGACTTATCACCTGAATTCGTAAATACCGGGCATACTGATGAGGTTTTCCAGGGTGTTGGAAAGCACTTCTCCTTCAGACAACGCTTACACAGTTTTGTAAGTATGGGAGCAAGTTCTGGTTGAACCTTTTTTAACACTATAATTGAGATTCCGTCAGGGCCAGTAGCTTTACTGGAATCAAGGTTCTTGATTAGCTTGGCGACCTCATGCACAGATATTTGTATGTTACATAGAGTGTTCTGTGTTATTGGAGGAAATATGGGGAGTTGATTGCCTTCGTCGCGTAAGGTAGAATAAGCTGCAAGGTTCTTGGCAAATAGTTTGCCCTTCTCTGATGCTGACGAGATGACCTCAGATCCATTGATAATGGTTGGGATAGAACGCCTACTTCTGTTCAGGATCCTATTTGTTATTTGCCAAAACTGGTGGGAACAAAGCCGCTGATCCACAGAATATTGTGATAAGTGTTTCAGTGTGAACAGGTATGGTATAATCAATTATGGGGGTTATCTATTTTAATTTTACTTTCATCATATTTTGCTGGGGTTTTGATCCCCCCAAATTCAACCTAAATTTACAACCCTTCCTTTTCATAACTTATCATACTTTCATAAATGAGAGTCCATTTTCTGTAGGCTGTTTTTGAACCCAGTCAACGACGGGTACTTTTGCTAGTATATATATATATATATATATATATATATATATATATATATATATATATAAGGTGTTCGAACTTATACACAACATTATATTTCGGCTTTAGCCGGATAAAATCAGTGGAAAATTGTGGAAATTAAAGAAATATAAATATCCGAGTGAAGGTCGATCGGCGGCATTACAAAGAAACTCTCTTAACTTAATAGCTATTGGCTATCTTTCAATTGTTAGCCTTGTGGCAAACCTGTCTTCATAACTCAGGCATTAACGTTAAAGGAAGAAGTAAATCGTAAGCTAACTATTTTTGTTTCGATTCTCGGTGGTGGCGCGCAGGTCACTTTTAAAAATGTTTTAACCATTACTATATATTGGGTTGAATATAATAATAAATACGAAATCGACATTAACCGAATATCATATTCAAGCGTATTATACGACCGATATATATATATATATATATATATATATATATATATGGACCATTTTTTATTTAAGATATTAAATAAATTATAAAGAAAATCTGTTTCGCAGGCAATTAAACACACTTTCTATGGTATAAGTATTATAATAACTCCTGGGCAGCGCCGATTCCATTTTATAAACAACAAAAAAGAAGGATGATGGACTTGATCACATGGAAAATTGGACACGTGTCTGACTAATTCTGCCCTTGTAGGATGCAAGTATATGAGGACATTAATTTTAATTATTATTTGGTAAATAGGAAGAATAACTCCAACCTCGAAAATTCCTTTAAAATTAGCACCGTTATATTTTTGGGGTGCGCTAAACACGAAAATAACGTTTCAAGTTACGACAAATGAGTAGTTTCCAAGATATGAAAAATGTTAGTTTAAAAAAAGTGAGGCAAAACTTTTCTATAATAATTTAACGTAAAATGAGCACACACATTTTTTGGGGGAAGGGGGTTGCTGGTTTATATTTTTCTTTCTTTTTTTTGGAGGGGGATATTCGATATAAAACTTGTATAGTTTTTCAACAGGTGGTTTTGCAGTGTAATTAACCGTTTTAACGTAAGTAACACACCAACATCAACCGAGCAGAAGAACCGTTTAACATTTCACAAAAATACATTTGGTGGGAGGTGATATAGGGGCGGGGGTATTATGGCGATCACAGCCGATTGACATAAAGCGGGTGCATTTCTTCATATCCTATAAACTACTTGTTTCCTGGAATTTTTCACGTTAGTGGTAATTTTAAAAGATTTTCCGGGAGGTGTAAATATAGTCTCGCCCCCCCTCCAAAATGGAAGCCACAAAGTGGGTGCTAATTTTACGTAAGATTATTAAAGAAAAGTAACTCCCCTTTTTTAAAACTAACTTTTTTGCGATATATTGGAAACTACTCATTTGCCTTAATTTTACACGTTATTTTCGTTTTCAGCGCCCCCAAAAAGCTAAAACGTGATAATTTTACAGGAATTTCCGAGGCTGGAGTGATTCTTCATATTTTCCTTTTTCTCTAACATATAAAAAAGATTGCTTAAAAATTAAGAATAAGTGAAAAAATTTCTTCGAAATCAAAATAAAAATAATAATTCTGCTTAGAAGATATTTCGAAATGAAAAAAAATCTATTACAGAAAATATTTAATAACGTTCGCTGTTTAAAACAATTTTCTAATTAAACTTTCACAGTTATTTCCCCTTAGGTTTTCTGGTTGAATAATGAAAGATTTCAGATTTCAGATAAAATAAGTTAAATCAAATATAAATTGAAATTTAAATAAACTAAATATTTTTTAATAAGTACAGCTAAAACAAAGCTATTATGTCGAATAAGTAATTCGTTGTTTAGAAATGTTATTGTGAAAAGGAATTTGATGATCCAATTCTGTTTAAGAAAATGAAATTAAAATAAGGAATTTAAAAACGAACAATAGAAAATTTTAACTTATTGAAAAATAGGTTTAGAGAATTCTTGTTGGAGAGATGTGTGAATAGGCACGTGAGTCCAGATTAATCTTGTTGGCCATGCAATGGCGTCATGGCTAAGAGATGATTTCTCAATATAGTTGGGAGTTTTAGTGAGACAAACAGATAGAGTCGAGACAGAGTCTAAAGAGGGTCGGACAGGCCGAGCTGAAGGAATCTCCCTTTGGGAGCGAAAAGTTAGAAGTTAGAATCATGTAGGACTTTGAATTCCTTGATGTGAAATCATTGACCGGTCGAAGAAATAAAGAAACGTCATCATTTTGTAACTGCCGTCTTGTATTGTGTCATTCTACCAAAACAAAGGTAAAGTGAACTGTATTCATATGAACTTTGTGTCCACTCATCGTGATAATGAACACTGTATAAACCCATCTAAATAATGTGCCTCTCCACCATCTTAAAAATGTATTCCCTCAGCTATCAACAAATAAGGACTGCCCCCTCTTGTGGTAAGAGAACTGATAATCCTCATCTCTAAAATATATGTGTTGAGAAAATATATGTTATAGAAACATGCACAAACTGTATAAATGCCCTTCTTCTATATATCCCCCTCTCTTTGTGTATTTCATGTTCGCGTCTCTGCAGTAAACTGTACTCTGTCTCTCTCTAATATGAACACCTAGTATTAAACAATATTATTATTATTAGTAGTAGAAGTATTTTATGATTATTATAACTAAAATCATTATTAGCGTTATCTTATTATTATCATTATCATTATAATCTTTACCAGTAAGATTTGCATTTGTTTTTATTATCTATTATTAATTTTATTATTATTATTATTAATATTATTATTATTATTATTATTATTATTATTATTATTATAATTATTACTATTATTATTATGATTATCAGTATTGTTGTACCTTTAATTTTTTAATTATTGAAATTATTAACAAATTTATTTGTTAATATTCAATTTTAATTTTTTATTTCAATTCTGATATAAATATAAATAATTCTGATATATATATATATATATATATATATATATATATATATATATGCTAAGAAAATAATAGCTTTTTTAACTTTATATAAAGCCGTCTCAGTTTTTTATTGATTCATTTTTCATTTTTGTAATTTTTTCTAACTTTTTAGTTTTTAATATGTCTCTGCGCACATATAAGCGTACGTATGTGCATTGGTCCTGCCATGTTTTGTGAAATGTATACAAATATTTACGTGTAAGGATTATTACAAACCTTTCCTTATAACTGAAAATTCCCCCACCGTTGACTCGTTGGCTTTTGTTGACATCTTAATTTCAACGCTTTCTCATTTTTCTTCTTATTATTATGTCCCCACACTGCCATCTATTTTTAATGAAAAATGTCATTTGGTCTCATATTCTTACTCCAAGTTAGCGTTTGTATATTTTATTTTTATAAATAAAAAAAATATATTTCACTCCTCATTTAAGCACAAGAGGTTCTGAATTTCTCTCGCCTGATGAGGAACGGTTATTTTTGTTTATTAAGCAATTTGCTTCGAAACATTAGCATGTTTTTTTAAGCAAGTATAAAATACTTGTCTATATGGATAAAAATAATATATTTGCTCCTTTTGTTGAGCAATCTTAATTACCTCATTTTAATTCATGGGTTTTAAATATCTTTAACTTGGTATATTTTAACTTTGACCCCTATTATGACCCCTTACGATTTATTGTTTTGGGGTCAAATAAAGTTATTAACTTAAATCCATGTCGAAGGAATCTATATCTAAAATTTCAAGTGTTTAGACCCAAAATTCTCGGTGGAGTTTGGTAGAGTTCTAAAAAGTCAAATCGTTGAACTTTCACCCCTTAACAGCCGAATTTCTGGCCGAAAACCGATCACATCGATTTCCCCTAATCTCCGTACTCTCTATATCTAATTTCAAGTCTGTAGACTAAAAATTCACAAAGTTATTGCGTATGGAAATGTACACACACACATACACTTTCACTTTTATAGATATACTAGCATTTCAGCCCGGCGTTGTCCCAGTGTTTGGAGGTGTATGTTGAGCAAAAAATAAAAAAGCGGCCAATTTTTTAAAGTTTGACCGCTATTATGACCTCTTTACCTTTATTGTTTTGGACTCTAATCAAGTTATAAACTTAGATCCATATCCAAGGAACCTATATCTAAAATTTCAAGTGCGTAGACCCAAAATTGTCGGAGGAGTTTGGTAGAGTTTTCAAATATCCAATGGTTGAACTTTGATCCTTTAGCAGCCGAATTTCTGGGTGAAAATGGATTACAAAATTTAGCCAAATCTCAGTACACTGTATATCAAATTTACAGTCTGTAGACTAAAAATTTAGAGAGTTATTGCGTAGGGAAATACAGACACACACACAGACATACACTTTCACTTTTATAGATACACTAGCATTTCAGCCTGGCGTTGCCTGGGTGTTTGGATGTGTATGTTGAGCAAAAAAAAAAAAATAAATAAATGTGGTAGTAGGAAGGCAGGCTTGAACCCGCACCGCAAAGGATGAAAAGAGCGGGGTAAAGCCTTACGTTTATGCTGTTACGACCACCGTCAAACCGGGAGCGACAGTTTTTAAAATTAAGGCTAGACAATCTAAAGAAGAGGATAACTTTAAAGAATATCGGCGAAAAAAGTGACTCCCCCTTGTAGAAAAGTTGGAGGGGAAGATATAAATGTTTTTAGCCAATTTTTCGATATTTGTCGTATGAAAGATCGAATTTAAAACGATACTGATCTTGATAAAATCCGTCGCCTTTATTGAAAGTTTAAGGCAGACATGCAAATAGACATACACTCGTGAACAAAAAAAATGGGCCACACAAATTTTATACATTTTATTGCACTAAAAGCTATATTGAACAAAGAACAGTTGAACAAGGAAACTTAAACGAGACTAATAGCACAGAACAAGACATTTACTTTAATAAATACTTAGTATGGAATTGCATTCCCTTTTGATTTCTTTAAAAGATTAATCCTTTTAGATATGTTTCAAACCAAAGTGGAACACTGCGGAGAGAAGATGTTATTCCCTTTGCTTTGCACAGCTTCCCACAGTTTGTCATTATTCGATAAAGTTCTTCCACGATATATTATGGACCAAATATTCTCGATTGGTTTTAAATTGGGGCTTTGACCTGGCCAACATATCACATTAATTGAATTATGAGAAAACCATTTTCTTGTGACTTTAGCAGTGTGTGCAGGGGCATTATCACGTTGAAAAATAATGTTCTGGGATATTCCCAGCTTCTGGATACTTGGTAACAGTCCTGTTTCTAATATTCGAATGTATTCCTTTGCATTGATTGACTTCTCACATCTAATAAGTTCCCCAACTCCTGCTGCAGTAAAAGTTCCCCATACCATTACCCCTTCATTCCCGTATTTAACTGTCGTTTTTATTCAACTTGGCGAAAATTTTTCTCCAGTTCTTCAATTGCCCCCTTCAGGAGCATCACTAACAAGACAAAATCTTGATTGATCTAACCAGAAAACATTCCTGAACCAGTCTCTATCTTTCTTGCCATAACACGAGAAAAATCTCTTTCTATCATCGATGTTCTTCTTAGATAAAAATGGCTTCTTCGCGCACCTTTCAGAAGAAAATCCCATTTCTTTCATTCGTCTAGATATTGTATATCTAGAAAGAGAATTTCCAGCCAGTTTTGAATTCTTTGCTATGGTCAACATAAGTTTTCTTTCAATCCTTCAAAACATTTAATTTAAGCATGTGGTCATCCTTCAAAGTGAATGCTCTAGGGCGACCAGATCCAGATTTCCCTTTTATCAAGCGTTCAACTTTGAACCTTCAACCAATTTACTTCACTACAGAAAGACATGTTTTCACATTTTCTTTTCTTAAAATATCAAAAATCTGCTTGTAAATCATTTTGGACTGCCTTAATCCTGCAATTCGGTTAATTATATCCTCGCCAAGATGCGGTCTTAACGTTTTTAGGATTAATCTTTTCACTCATTATTATATGCTATAATAATAATGATCTGCAAAATAGAAATTTTCAGTTAAAATTAACAAAAATTTATGGAAAAATATTGAAAAATCGATTTCTTCTTTTTTTCGCTCTTGGCCCATTTCTTTTGTTCATGAGTGTACATACATACATTTATGTATTGGTAACTAAAAATATCGACCCAAAATGATGAAAAAACTTGCCCTATCTCTGAATACCCTTTATGTAAAATTTTAAATACTTAGACCAGAAATTGTCTGAGTAATTTTGAAGAGATCGCAGAGGTCAACTTTTTTAGATTGACCCCTATTATGACCTCTTAAAATTTATTGTTTTGGGCTCAAATCAAGTCATTAAGTTAGATCCATGTCGAAGGAACCTATATTTAAAATTTCAAGTGCGTAGACCGAAAATTGTCGGAGGAGTTTTGTAGAGTTCTTAAAGGTAAAATCGTTAAACTTTGACCCCTTAATCGCCAAATTCCTGACCCAAAACCGATCACATCGATTTTCCCAAATCTCAGTATACTGTATATCAAATTTCGTGTGTGTAGACTAAAAATTGACAGTTATTGCGTAGGGAAATGTACACACACACACACACACACACACACACACACACACACACACGTTCACGGGCAACGCCGGCCTGAAATGCTAGTATATATATATTTAAGAATCCCACGTTTAACTTTACAGAAATCACAGAAAATATTTTTTATTTTATGATTATGATTATGAAGTTTACCCCAATAATAAAGTTTTGGCATTTATAATTTTAATACAAACTCAGATATAGAGCTTTCGCGACTCACGCGTAAAAGACATAAACTTGAGGTCAAATTCTCACGAATACTACTCATAAATAGGCTGTAATTATGGTCTATTGGGCTTAGTTTATAAGCGTAACACATGGATATGGAATTATACATTAACATAGAAATTATTTAATGTTGTTAAATCGCACGAAGAAGTTGACAGATTACGATCGTGGACAGATTATAATTGCACAATTTCGAAGGCCGTGTACAGATTACAGTTCAATTTCGTTAAACAAATGTTTTCACAATACATTGATCTACCGTGCGCTGTATTACATGTGGCTTTGACTTTCTGAAACAACATAATACATTCTCGAACCTCAAACAAAGAAGCGTTACGACTTTTATTCTATAGATAGGCACTCGACCAAGTCATCCGGAAGTAGAAATCTCCTGTCACTCTAGTAAGCCATATGCTAGCTAACAGTTGATAAAAAAACAACTGGCGGAATCTCTAGTGCAAAAACGTTAAGTATTTTTATTTTTTATTTTTTATTTTTTTTTTATTTTATTTTTTCTAAACTAATCCTAAATGTTTTGTTACATTGTTTTAAATTTACTTTTCGTGTTTTATGTATTTTGTCTGTATTTCTCCTGTCTTTTTGTCTTTATTCCGTCTTATCCGCCCCCCTCCTGCTACAAAGCAGAACGATGAAAACAAACAATCAAAATGCCGGCAACTAACGAAAAAAAAATGCCGGAAATTATTCTCTAGAGTAGATAAACTTAGGACTTTATAAAAAAAAAAAAGCTAGAATTTTTTTTTTTTTTTTTTCTAACAAAAAAAAATGTAAATTAGATATTGTTTACACATAGAAGCGTTACGACTTTTATTCTATAGATAGGCACTCGACCAAGTCATCCGGAAGTAGAAATCTCCTGTCACTCTAGTAAGCCATATGCTAGCTAACAGTTGATAAAAAAACCGCTGGCGGAATCTCTAGTGCAAAAACGTTAAGTATTTTTATTTTTTATTTTTATTTTTTTATTTTTTATTTTTATTTTCTAAACTAATCTTAAATGTTTTGTTACATTGTTTTAAATTTACTTTTCGTGTTTTATGTATTTTGTCTGTATTTCTCCTGTCTTTTTGTCTTTATTCCGTCTTATCCGCCCCCCCTCCTGCTACAAAGCAGAACGATGAAAACAAACAATCAAAATGCCGGCAACTAACGAAATAAAAATGCCGGAAATTATTCTCTAGAGTAGATAAACTTAGGACTTTATTTAAGTAGTATACTTAATATATACTATTACTGCAAGCTTGCCTGTATTGAAAATTCTTTCTTCTTGTTTTCGAATCCTACCTTATATAGTTAGCCTTATGTTCAAGTACATTCGAAATATAATACAGTGCAAAGAAAGTCACTCATGAAAACGGACCTCCTAAACTAAAACCTTGAATAATTATTTAAACTCTAATGTAAATTAATATTAAGCAGTCTTTACAAATTGATAATAGTTAATTATTGGATTTTAATTAATTATAAGATGCAACTTTAATGATTCAAACTAGATAGATAACCGACAAACTTCCACCCATTAATATGGGAGGGGAGATTATCACCAAAAGTGTCATGAATTATTAAGTTCGCACCAGACTTACTACTTAGATATAAGTCACTTGTACCCATTCCCCTTTCTCCTCCCCCCCTTTTTTTTTTTAAATGGAGAGTAGATAATACAGTGGATGTGTTATCGGCAGCTCCAGTAACTCTCGCTTCTCCTATTTTGTCATTCAGTCCTCATTCAATGAGTGATGTTTCTGACAAAGGGTGAAGAAAAAGCTGCTTAAAGGTCGGTACTACTTGGTGACCAGTAGTCTGAGATGTCGGATATTTTTCTGTCTTTGTCTGTCCTTGTTGCCATGTCACTAGTAAGGGTGCTGGAGGTAAACGTTTTGTCTGGGCTGACGTTATCCGCCTGATAGTCAGGGACCCGAACCTTGGATTAACCACTAAGGAGGCTGTCCTATCAGCAGGCGCAAAGTACTGGGACTGCTGTATTGCCATTTAGTGAGTGGATCTGGACCATGCAGTAGTCTCTGGTGGGGCCTCTCGATGCCATACTAGTGGGTAATTGTTACGGCTTTACCTTTTCGTGTGCTACAAATAAAAAAAAATACTCCTGTCTTTTTCTCTCTTACTTTCCCTCTCTGTACTGCTCTAACCAAGTATGCCGACCTATTCCACAAATCCCAAAACCTCAACATGAAATATCTTCAGAATAAAAACTCAGTTAAACCTAGAACCCCATCTTCCGGCGTAGACCCCTACTACCAGGTCTCCTTCTCCAATATCAGGGGTCTACGTTCCAACCTTCCAGAGGTTGAAACCCAATTACAGGAGACGAAACCGGACATATTATTTCTATGTGAAACTGGAATAGGGCCGACCACTTCCCTAGATGAGTTCATAATTAATGGATACTCCAATTTAACAGCTAAATCTGACTCCCAAGATCGCCATGGGCATGGAATATGTGCCTACATTAAGGATGGCTACCTATGTGGCAGGGATATCTCTAGAGAAGATCCTAATTTACCCTATATGTGCTTCAGGGTTGCAATTGCTAACACCACTGTATTTATATTAGCTTTCTATAGGCCCCACAACAGCGGAGTTACTATCTTTAAGAGCATATCTGAGAAAATAGACCACATACTGTCTTCACATCCCTCGGCTAACATCCACATCTGTGGTGACTTCAACGTCCATAACGTGGAATGGCTGACCCATTCAAATAAGACAGATGATGAGGGGAGGTTTTGTCATGATTTTGCCATTGCTTATGACCTCACTCAGATTGTTCGCGAACCCACCCGTGTGCCCGATACACCCAATCAATATGCAAGCCTCTTAGACCTTTTTCTTTCAACTTCCCCTGAGCTATGTTCATGTACCGTTCATTCTCCTTTAGGATCCTCCGACCACTCTGTCGTATCAGTTAAGATAAAAACAAAATGTAAGAAGCCATCAGACGTACCCCTCCACCGTACTGTATACCGATACTCTATGGCTGACTGGGATAGCTTCCGTACATTCATATCTGATTTACCTCTGCACTCCATGTTTAAAAAGGAAGTGTCCTCTATAGTATCAGATCTGACCGAATGGTTAATTGTAGGCATAGACCAATTCATACCATCTAAAAAATTCCAACAAAAACCTAACAGCCAGCCATGGTTCTCCCCAGAATGTGCTGCTGCTATTGCGCACAGAAATCACTTTTTCCATAACTACCAACGTAATAGATGCACTGAGACTAAAGCTGCTTTCAGGACTGCCAGCAACCACTGTAAAAGAGTAATAAAAAATGCAAGAGAGTTATATGCCCAGTCTGTTAAATCCAAGGTAGCTGATCAGCGGCTTGGTTCCCACCAGTTTTGGCAAATAACAAATAGGATCTTGAACAGAAGTGTGCGTTCTATCCCAACCATTATCAATGGACCAGAGGTTATCTCGTCAGCATCAGACAAAGCCAAACTATTTGCAAAGAACTTTGCAGCTAATTCTACCCTATGCGACGAAGGCCATCAACTCCCCATATTTCCTCTATAACACAGAACAAGCTAGGTAACATACAAATATCCGTGCATGAGGTCGCCAAGCTAATAAAAAACCTAGATTCCAGTAAAGCAACTGGCCCTGATGGCATCCCAATTATAGTGTTAAAAAAGCTTCAACCAGAACTTGCTGCCATACTTACGAAACTATTTAAGCGCTGCCTTAAGGAGAAGTGCTTACCGACCCCCTGGAAGACCTCCTCAGTTTGCCCTGTATTTAAGAATTCAAGTGATAAGTCATCTCCCTCTCAATACAGACCAATAAGTCTTCTCTGTGTTATGAGTAAGTTACTGGAATCAATATTAAATAGAGAAATAGTAAACCACCTCAGCAGGAATAACCTTCTTAGTGACACACAATATGGTTTCCGCTCTGCAAGATCTACCGCAGATGTGCTGACGGTTATATCCCACAGGATTAGTGAATCTCTTGACAAAGGCTTCCTTTCTAGGGCAATTGCTCTCGACACATCAAAGGCCTTTGACAAAGTATGGCATAAGGGTCTACTTCACAAGATTTCCAGCTACGGTATAACTGGAAATGTTTTCTCAATCATTAAATCATTTCTCTCTGATAGGCTCATAAGAGTAGTGGGAGATGGACAAAAATCGGAGGCCTGCAATATAAATGCTGGAGTCCCTCAGGGGTCAATCCTGGGCCCAACTCTCTTCCTGATCTACATCAATGACCTCCCTAAACACATACTTAAATCATTCGTTGACATCTATGCTGATGACACGACCATCTACGGCAACACATCAAAGGCTGTAAATGACGAAGTTCTCTCGGATTCTCTCTCCTCTGATCTCGAGGGCGTGGTTCAGTGGGGGAAGATGTGGCTAGTTACCTTTAATGCATCCAAAACCAAACTCCTATCCTTACATCATCAACGCTCTGATCCCCAGCTGGCATCAATTGTGATGGATGGCTCTCGTCTGGGTGAGGCCCCGTGTTTTGACAAGCTTCTGGGTTTGACCTTTACTCCTGATCTGAAATGGAACACGTACATCAAGTCTGTGGCCAAGGTCGCAGGAAAGATGGTGGGATCCTTCTACCGCTCCAGAAGATATCTCACTACTGATGCAATTCTCTATCTATATAAAAGCCAAGTACGGCCAAGGATGGAATACTGTTGCCATATCTGGGAAGGAGCTGCCAAAAACAGCCTATCATGCCTTGACAGAGTACAAAATAGACTTCGTGGTTTAGTGGGGGATGCCCTTTTCTCTACCCTGCAACCCCTCTCCCACAGAAGAGACGTTGCGAGCCTATCCTTGTTTTATCGTTATTTTCATGGCAGGTGCTCGTCTGAACTCCAATCCCTGGTCCCCCCTCGCCAATCTTTCACGAAAAACACCCGTCTAGCTGAATCCACTGTGAAAAATTTCCCCCACTCTATATCTGGGCCTAAATCAAAACGCGGATTTCATGAGCAAAGCTTCTTTCTTAGAACTGCACGCCTGTGGAACTCTGTTCCGTCTGCCTGCTTCCCTCCGGACTACAACTTGGATGTCTTCAAGTCTAATGTTAACAAATTCCTAATGAACCGCCCCCCTAATTAAACACTTCATAAAATCTCCTCACTAACGTGATGTACTTACAATAACCCTTATCCCTGAGTGGCTTCCGGGCCTTGATAAGTGGTGATCACTGTGTAAAAAAAAAAAAAAAAAACATCTGATACTAACCACATGTAATCTTCTAAGAAAGCATAGTTCTACAAATGATTTGCATCAACAGAGACAAATTTAATTCTAATTGCTTTAACATAATGCTGACATACGACGTACCGTTTTCTCCTTAATACTTTAGATATAGACAGCAATCAACTCTGAAAGTAATCAGATGCCTGTGTAATAATCATCAATTTCATTGTAGACAAAGTAATTTTGTATAGAATGAAACTAATGATTATTGCATTTTCTGATTTAATAACACAGAAACGGTTTGAAAAAAAAACATGTAACTGACAGATATTGTATTTTGCAGCTAAATAGCCGATATCAATATTAATCTAATATGAGTTATGTTATCGAAATGCTTTGAGAAGGTTGTAAAGACCACGCTGTCAACATGTTCATCTTATTCGAAGAACCACTATATAGAAGAAGAATTAATATTATTTACTAACTTTTTATCTCAACGCGCGCATACTTTTAGATGTTCCGTTTTTGTTTGCTGTCTCCATTGCTTGCTCTCCCGGGTAGCTGCATAGAAATAAACGAAATCCTGCCCCCAACATTCTAAAGCATGCGCAGACTCAAAGACGGCTGATCAGTCCTGAGTCATTTCGTTACCTTTGGCTGTCGAATCTATCTTGTCCGGTCTTTCATTAATCTCGTATCCCGCTTTTGCAGCCTTTCCTCTCCCGGGTTTAGTCTGGGATCAAGACAGATGTTCACTGGCATCCCGCCGTTTAGGCCTTATAATTTAGCCGATGGGGGTAGGAGAAGTTTGTGATGGAGACTCAAAACCCCGCGTCGGTGTTTCACAAGTAATTGATTCTTGTTGCAGGCGAACAAAGGTAAAAGTACTGACGGCGTCAACAGGAACGGCTAATCCGCGAAATAATAGAAAAATGAACAACGCATGATACAAAGATACGAAGACAGCATCGCATATATAGTACATATGGTCGACAAAACCACAATATGCATTTCCTGATAAACTGCTCTCAAGAATCCGCACTCATATATTTTCATGCAAATATTTGCGTTTTCATGGAATAAATTAGATGCAATTAAATATACAAATCTTCTGTAAACGTTATATTCAGTGCTGATACTTATTTCTCATTTGCGAGTCAAGTATATTTGTTGGAATATATTGTCCAGTCTCTTAAGTATTTTTGTATTGTTCATGTCATTTCTTGTAATGGAATCGATAAGATCCTGACAATGATAACTTTACATTCTTGCCTTTACACCTTGCTCAGAATTTAAGCCCGAAAATATTAATCGTAGTAAATAAACTAATATCATTTTAAAAGCATGGATACAAGTAGGGAAACTAATTGGTATGTAGGGAAATACTTACCAAATCAAATTATGTAAAAATGTATACAATGTAAATATTTAACTTTATCCTAAATGCATCTTCCGTCGAAGAAAATACTCTTTGCATCTTAGACTTATTGGTATTCTTAGGATGAAGCATAGTTATCTTTAATCCAACATATTTTATGATGAGCTACTGAGTTTGGGTGGATCGATGTTACGAAACAGCTATATTAGTACCCCAAACAACAGTAACAGAGTATGTAGAGGAGTCGCTAGGGGTTCTAAGACTATTAATGAACTAAGTCGGATAGAGTACATTCTTACCCTGCGAACAGATCTAATCAACAAAATTATACGTATTTTACTTAATAATCTATTCAAAATACCGATCACAGTTCCTTGATATCGGTATGCCGGTTATGGATATTTATGAATACTTGAGCTATCATTTATTCTTTTTAATTGTGTGAATGGACAACTGAAATTGGTTGAATTCACCCACAGAATCATCGGCATGCCTTTATGCCAGACACATTGTCTTTATGCGATGCTATGAATTAAGATTTTTTTAGACATGCATTACTTTGATTAACTCTAGTTTCCCGAGGAGCAATTGGAAAGGTTTGTCTTAAGTGACCAGAAAAAAAATGGAGCCACTTCGCTAATTAATTTTGTATAGTCTTATAAACATTATAGTCTATAATCTAAAACTTTCATTGCTTATTTGTGGTTCGTTGTTGCTTTTATTTCTGATTATTATTTTACAGATGTCTAATATTTTAGATTTTGGTGACTCTTTATAATGAACCACAATGGTGTTGCTGGTTGTGTATAGTCTAGTAGGAGAATAATCCATAGTGTGACCAGCTGTACCGACACTGTAAAGTATTGCTGCAATTCCATTGATGCCACTACAAAATCAAAACTTTTTGTGGGAAAAAACTTTTGCAATCAGAGGGTTTAATAAGAAAATATTTGCCATCCGAGTCGGAACATAAATAATGAATGTTATTACTTTATCATTATAACTATTTTCTAAAATGTTGTTGTAATGATTCATATATACACCACAGGTCAACATTCTTTTGATTAATTAATTGATCACATGCTTGGTATTTATGAGAAGCTTTCTTATTAATCTGTAGGTTAAATTCATTATTTAATCAGGTTTTTGGCATCCCAGAACACTCGGCAGCATAGGTAAGCAAGAGTTAGAACAAACATTTCAGGCGCGAATTCAATTGCCATATTTTCAGTTTGCAGTCATCTAAAACGTCATCAGACATCTTAAAATGTCTCTCAGAGTAAATTTGCTTGATCAATTTTATTTGATGTAAGCATATCCCTGTCTTATTCGACTGGCTTTTCGTTAAACAGTCGCTTCTTGTAATATTTTTCTACCAGTTTACACGATCTTTGAAAAGTCCATGTAATGATCAATCTTTCAAAAGTCCATGCAATGCACATACTTTTTGCATGCTAAAGACAGCACATCTGGAAAGCAGCTGAGATCCTCAAATAATGTTGGTCAACGAATGTTGTAGAGACGCCTCGTAAGTAAAATACTCCCTATTATCAAGGTGATTTTGCTTTGATCTCCTGGAATAAATTATGCCTACTTACAACGAAGCCTAGTTTTCCTTTACTTCACGTATACTAAGTGTGGATGACTACATTCTTGAGAGATCCAGGAAAAGTATCTTGATGGCACAGCTTAAAATTGTTTCTGGTGGTTTCTATTCTTATGTATGCGTTGGCTCTTCATTGAAATACACTTATTCACAAGATGCACTGCTCAATTAGCAAGTGTTTAAACAGGTGCTGGATTTTAGCTATAAACTTCCCCAATATTACTTATGTATGTATTTTTCTGTGTGATAAAATTCGATCTCATCTCTTGCAACGTCATCATAATAACCTGTTATGTGTAATTACCCATCGATTGTTTTCAATTATTTGTTGTCTTTTTATAATTAAAGTTGTTGAATGGACTCCATTTTCTCGTGTACGCCTGTCGAGAGCATAGTTCTTTTAAATAATTTTTTCGGCCTAAGGTTTTAGTGTCAGGCGGGAGAATTCGGCGGGTGAGAGAAATAAAGAATATTGGCTTCTTCTGTTCTAACCTGCTGCATTTTCTCATTTCTTAAATTTATAAGCATCCGTTTTTCATATATCATTACTTATGCGAAGTACTTGCTCCTAATCATAGTACTCGCTTACTTTAGGTGATTATATACATTGTTTTGAGTGACGCGCATGTCTCTCTCTAAAGCATGCAGTTTTATAATTACAAAGTATCGTGTGTAGCAATTTAACGACACGAATTAGTAATCCGGGTATGAAAATCATGAATCGAGTTCGTTCCACAGAAACACTTCTACTAAGGTGTTGGCAAAATTAACGTGGTACGTTAAATAAAGATACGGTGTCTTTTACAAATATATATATATATATATATATATATATATATATATATATATATATATATATATATATATATATATATAACTTGAGACATATCGGGGAAATGAGGATCAACATTAGAATGTCATGGTTAATACGAAATCAGTAATACTTATTTGACACAAAGTGATGTCATATTTTCCATAATTAATCGCTTAATATACTGAACTCTTACTTAAAATCGGCATACGGGACGAGAAGTGCATAGTGAACAACTAAAAGCGAACTAACCTATCCACAAATAATATATAGAAAAAGAGATAATTCGAAATTACACAAAGGCCAGTAGATAATGTGTTGTTTTATTTTTAATTTTTCTTTCGCGTGGATTACAAATTTTACCAAGAAATGAGTGTTCCGCCCAATTCACAATTTGTGTGTGTGTGTATGTGTGAGCGTTAGGAAGAAAGTGGTGTACGTTTAGTGAATATGAAGTAGTGACATTTCAGTAGGAGCGAAACTGAAGCCTAAGATACCAAGCGCATTCATGCTAGTAACTGTTACGTTATTTTCGTTATTATAAATCTGTGAAAATCTTGTACCTATTTACAATGCCTCCCCTTGGGACAGAGTTAGACACCAGGGTCGTTTTTTAACGTGGAGAAAAGGTACAAAAATAAGTAAAAAAATGTCTCAGTCGTGAAGGATTTCTCCTTCACTGAGAGAGAACGAGAAATGGAAGCGCCGCATCTGAAAAACAGATACTACACTTTGATATTGGCCAAAAGGCCAAATTGGTGTGAAAATCTTGTAGTTGTATGTTAAATCCGTTGTATTTTATGGACATTCGGCATGAATACAGACTGCATTACATTTATTGGAACTAAAATATATTTATATAAATACTCTAGTCTTTGTAGCACTAGCCATAGGTCCAACATTGTCCGATCATCCAATGTTTATCGCGAAAGATTGGCGAAGGGAACCAGAGATTGGAGATCAGATGAGCACTTGCCATGGAAGTCACTATGAAACAAAGACAGGCTCGCAACGTCTCTTCCGTGGGAGAGAGGTTGCAGGGAAGAGAAAAGTGCATTCCCCACTAGGTTACGAAGTCTATTTTGTACTCTGTCAAAGCAGGATAGGCTGTTTTTAGCATATATTGCAACATTACACCATCCTTGGATGTACTTGGTTTTTATATAGATAGAGAATTGCATCAGCAGTAAGATATCTTCTGGAGTGGTAGAAGGATCCCACTATTTTTCCAGCGACCTTGGCAACAGACTTGATGTACATTTTCCATTTCAGATCAGGAGTAAAGGTCAATCCCAGAAGCTTGCCAAAACATGGAGCCTCCTCGAGACGAGATCCATCCATTTCAATTGATGCCAGATGGGGACCAGAGAGTTGATGATGTAAAGATAGGAGCTTGGTTTTAGATGCACTAAAAGTAACCAACTACGTCTTCCTCCACTGTACCACGCGATCAGGATTAGAGGAGAGAGAATAAGAGAGAGCTTTGTCATTACGGCCTTTGATGTGTTGCCAGAGATAATCGTGTCATCAGCATAGATGTCAACGAATGATTTAAGTATGTGTTTTGGGAGATCATTGATGTAGATCAGGAAGAGAGTTGGGCTCAGGATGGACCCCTGAGGGACTCCAGCATTCATACTGTGGGCCTCTGTTTTCTGCCCATCAACCACTACACTCATGAGCCTATCAGAGAGAAATTATTTAATGATTGAGAAAACATTTCCACTGATAGCGTAGCTGGAAATCTTGTGAAGTAGGCGCTTTTGCAATACCTTATCGAATCCCTTTGATATGTCAAGAGCAATTGCCCCAGAACTGAAGCCTTTGTCAAGAGATTCACTAATCCTATGAGATATAACCGTTAGCACATCTGCTGGAGATCTAGCAAAACGGAAACCATATTGCATGTCACTAAGAAGGTTATATCTACTGAGGTGGGTGACTACTTCTTTATTTTATATGGATTCCGGCAACTTACTCATGAAACACAGGAGACTTATTGATCTGTACTGGACATACTCATGCTGTATCCTCTAAGGCATCCTTTAGATTCTAATATCAGCCATTCTTTTTTCAAATTTTTTCGGTTTGTTCCTTGTGCGCCTACTATTAGTGGTGTTATCTTGACTTTCTTCATCTTCTCCTTCTTTTATTATTATTATTATTATTATTATTTGTATTATTATTATTATTATTATTATTATTATTATTATTATTATTATTATTATTATTATTATTCAGCCGTTAAAAGGGAAGGGGAATATTCCAAAATTCCAATGAAAGAAAAAAATATTTATGTCGCTACATTGACTCTAGCAACATTCTGATTGGATGAGGAGAACCAGTGAGACTGTAGTTAGTGCAGATATCCACGAGCACCAACCGCCACTACCTCCCCACCCCCATCACTACCGCCACGACTAATACCACCGCAGCTTCCACCACTACTACTGCCGCCACTGTGACGACAGCTGCAATCACCACCACAACATTACAATCGCAAACCCCCATCATAACAGTCACCACAGCAACCGCTACAAGCACCACTGCCGCCGCCATCAGTGAGTTATAGCCTGCTAGTTTGTGGTCAGTGCAGATCACAACCAGCATCAACTGCCACCACCGCCGCCACCATTGCAACCTTCATCATCACAAGCACCACCGGCATTACCCCCACCACCACCGCTGCCACCACCACCACCACTACTGCTACGACGCCATCAACACAGCGTAAGTTCATATATATTTCAAAGAATGAAGTGTAAAATGTAATTTCCGGCAATGGCTGAGGCAATTAACGATCTAAACATCATTTTATTTCGTATATAGTTTTAAGAGAGGGGGGGGCTGTAAGAAGTCAGTCCCGGAAATGGTTACGATCTAAAAATCAGTTTATTTCATTTAACAAAGAGCATTTTAGTCAGTTATCGTAACTACACAATTTATCCGAATTGAAGACTATACATAATTCACATCAATTAACTATTACTATACATAATTCAAATCTATTAACTATTACTATGTTTACTATGCAGAATTCAAATCTATTAACCATTACAATCAAGAGGTAAGTATAGTTTTGAATCGTATGATATTAAAAATCATAATTGTAAGAATTGATCTGTTTGATTAACAGAATTTCACCTTAACCATAAAACTTATACATTGCTCTATTCTTTAAATATTGAGCTTTACCTTTTTGGCTTGGTTCATCCTGAAAGTATTACCTCAATTTAATATCTGACATGGTAATTCACTTGATCTTCCATTAGTGACTTATCTCATATATATATATATATATATATATATATATATATATATATATATATATATATATAATTATATACTTATATATATATACATATATAAACTGTACTGCAATAAGCTAAAATCTAAACCAACACGTGTAGTGCCGCAGTCTTATGCGTTTCATTTGAGCCATCTTCAGGTAAAACTAGTTGACAATTAACTAGCTGTAAACATAAACATATATTCGCTCATGCGTATAAGAACACATTTGATTCGCCTGGCGCCGCTCTTCGAGTTTGCGCCTCGATGGAAATTGGAGACATACAAACTCATGAGATTAAGTGAGAAATGATAATTTTACAGCATCTCATTTTTCTTTTGCTTTTCCCATTAAACGGATTTTTACGTTCTTCTTGAAGTTCGAATTGAAAAGTGGGAATACCTTCAAATCCATTTAGAAAACCCCGGAAAGAATTTTTAAACAACGCAGTGTAAATTCCAAACACGTTTACTGAATTGCTCATAAAATATTTTTGTGTGTCTATTCTTTATCCTGAATAGTTCCTCAATAATCTTTTTGGCAATAACAGCAGTCATTATGGCAGGACGTCCAGATCAGGGCAAAGAGCTGGCTCAATGACCAGAATACTATCTAAACATTATCGCTTTGCTCTTGTCAAGACAGCGTTTTCAAATTGCGCTATATGTACATATATATATATATATATATATATATATATATATATATATATGTATGTATATATATATATTCTTAGATTTCATATATGTAGACACAGGAATAAACTACTCTAGGCATTAATAACGGAAAGCACATTCATATTAAAGAATCAGATTTCGGATCACCACATATTATAAAAATGTAATAATAGATGAATAAAACTTTATGAAATAAGACAAAAAGAGGAAAGAAGATAATGGAGACATGAAAGTGAATTAGTGAAGATTGATTTAGGTAGAGGTGAAAGAGAAATAGACAAGATCAAGTTAACAAGTTACAAATACGAAGAAATTAACACAGGAAAATAGTAAATATCAATATACATAAACAAAGAAGGAATATTATAGCCACAGATTATAACAAAAATGCATGAAATTAAACCCAATTAAACCCCTTACACATTAACGCAAATAATAATATAAAATCAAAACATAAACCGCGAAAATTTATTGATAACAAATCAGTGCAATTAAAAAAAAGGGTTAAAGAAATAAAGTTAAACACAGTTATATCCCTTACACCATAAGTTACGCAAATTTTACTGCGACAGTATAATAAAAAAGACAAAATCTTAACTGTGTCGTTAGTTTGAAACAATAACAACAATACTAAAATGATCATAATGATAATAATATTAAGAAGAAGAAGAACAAGAATTATAATAACAGTAATAAGATGAAGAAGACGAAAAAGAAACAAATAAATAAAAATACATTAAAATAATGGTATTTCAAATGACACAATAAGAAAATCTCCAAATAGAAAAATATAAAAATAATAACAATACTACTACTACTACTACTACTAATAATAATGATAATAATAATAATAGTAGTAGTAGTAATAATAATAACTATAATAATGATAACAAATGAAACAACATTACAAAAATATATAGCCAATGAATGTTTATAACAAAAATATAAATAAATAGAATAAAATTTCCCCAGCTTCCTATATTTTTTACTAGCCACATCTTACTGCCGTCCTAACCTCAATCTGTAGCCCTGTTCTCTTCCGATATCTTCAATATACTTTTGTGTGTGTGTGTTTTTTTTAAAAGAGAAGGCGCATTTTCTTCCGAAATTATTACAAGTTCCATACCACCAACAGATTTTATATAAAGCGGACATACCAACAACTTAGTTGCAATTAATTATATAGTGAGCTGAGGAATGATAGATTAATAAACAGACATTTCTCTATTCGAACATATCCGCCTATTTGTTGGTTTGTTGGTGTTTTCTTTACTCTTGTGATCTCCGTCCCCTCCACATTGCTTTTGGCTTTAAAAACTTCCATATATTTCTTTACCAGCAATGCTTCTAACAAACTACTATTTACACATGTATATATATATATATATATATATATATATATATATATATATATATATATAAAATACATTTTGCGAACAACCTATACAAAAAAGATGTCAAAATAGGGATGTATTTTTAAAGTATTATCTATAGAGAAAAAAAAATTGTAACATTTTAACAACTGGTAAATTTAGTGCTGTGTCAATCTGTTTATGAGGGTACTGTCGAATGTATTGGTGTTTTGAAACTCAGATGCATCAGATTTAAGGAAATTCCGATGCAAAATAATTACAGATTAATTAAGCAAGGTATTTTAATTTTTGCAATACCTTATGAATAGATTAATAAAGTAAGATATTTTAATTTTATCAATACCTCATAGATAGATTTTAATTTGACGGTTTTCTATTTGTATAAAAATTATTAAAAATACCTCATGATACTTTTCCTCGTGTAATAATTTTCAATGGCTTTTCCGTTTCTGAAATAGAACTAAGCCATACATTATATTACATCACAAATAAATTTTCAAATATTTGTACTGGCGTTTTCTTTTCTGAATTTCACCCAAAGAAAATCTCAAAGTAAAAACGAAACATTGATTAACATATAACTTGGTTTCTTCCTTCTTATATACGTTCTTATATATATTCCATGTTGTTTAATTTTGCTTGAATTTGCGATAAGCGCTGATTCCATAAATATCCGTCGTGGTTTATTTGAAATGAATTTAACCATTGTGGCTTGTTTGAAGTCAAAAGCATGATTATATTGCAATAAATGAGAGAATAATGCATTCAGGTAGTTGCTATTTCTTTTATTACTGTTATGTTCACTGAACTTTTTCTCTAATCCACATTGCGTTTCACCAACGTATATATGGTAAGGATTTTGACAGGAAATCCTGTTAAGCGAAGAACGAAACCTGGTTAGCTAACCTATATTTTCATTTTTTAATCATTATGGCGATTTGTCTACATTTAGCCAAAATAAAATTTTGGACTTTCCGAAAAATGTTTAATTCCGAGACGGTCAGGTTTCGATCCTGGCTTAAAGCACTTGCTTGTATAGCCGCACTGATGAGCAGTAATAAGACAACAAATAAGCAAATAGTAGTGTTTGAGGATTGCACTTATAACGTGCGGAATTTTCTGCTCCCTAAGTAAATAATAATAATAATAATAATAATAATAATAATAATAATAATAATAATAATAATAACTCGTAAAATACAATCGATTCATTTAAATTTTGCAGTATTTGCAAATTTGTTCTTTTACTCCCCGGAACACCAGTAATTTTGCAAAATACTCCCCCAAGAGTTAAAATGCGACAAATAGAACGTAATGTTTATTCTACCTATTTTACAAACGCGAGTATAACAATTCTCTCAAGAATGTAAAAATTAATTTTCTTTGTTTATATTTTTACAGACTTATTTTAAAAAAAAAATGACCTTAATATAAACTTAAATGAACAATTCTCATATTTTGATTCCCCCTAACGACATTAAGAGGGAATCATATTTTAGGTTTTATGATCTTAAAACATACTGCAATGAGGAAATAACATTTAATTTCACAAATGTTGACGATTTATACGATTTTTCTGGATTTTGCGGGGAAAAAAGTCAGAAAATATAGTAAAATTATGAAAGTTTTACGATTTTTAAAAATTATTTATTATTTATATTTGGCAGTTTTTACGTGTAGAATTTCAGAATATTTCCGAGATTTTTTCTTATTTTTTTAATGAATGACTTTTCAAACATCATAGGAAACATGTGAAAATTAGATTTTAAACAATCTTACTCTTAATAAACAAACAATTTTTAAATCGATCCTGTTTTTTGATAAATGAATAAAACACATATTTAAAATAGAACGTGACTAAGATTTTGATATAGTGCGTCAATATGGTAACAATCTTCTGAGTGCGTTACCATTTCCTCATTTCATTATAAAATGTTAAATCTCCATACTTCGGTGTGCGTTGTTTGGAATTCAGTGAAAATGCACTTATGACAACCTAGCAAAATAGTATGAAGCTAACTAAGAATTTTTCAGTGCGGTCAGCAAAATTCAGATGACCCAGTGATTATAAGAGTATTTTCACGGGAAAAATCTTTTAGTCGTGGAAAAGAATAAATATATTGAAGAGAAAAACTAAAGAAATATTTATTGTTTCTCTTTTTCTTGTACACGATATGTTGTTTTCATAGTTCACACAAACATCGATTCCAATCGTTTGAACTCAAAACAATACGTGCAAACAATGCGCTTTTTATTTTAAATTATTCAATTTTAATTCAATTGTTTCTAAATATGTTTATTCTAAAATGGATCGAATTCTTTAAAAAATCATTTATTATTTTTTTTCAAGAATAAGAATACATTTAGATGTTTACTTACAGATGGATTTCCAACACCAGGGTGCAATGAATTCTCTTAAGTGTCGATGAAGTTAATTTGAGTATTTAGTTTAAAAAAACTTGTCTAGTACCGGTTGCAGATTATTTTCCTTAACATGTTATGAAAAATCAAAAAAAAAAAAAACATTTAAACTTAAAATCCATGATTAGTTCTTAATAAAATCTCTATTACTTTTTACTTTATTTTTAGAACAGAAAATTTTTTTTTTTTAATTGAAACAATTGAGCTCAAAGTTAATAAATTCTGTTAGTATACGATTAGTCTTACAAGCTGTTAATACTAAAAACAAATTAATTTTAATTTTTAATTTCATACAAAAATGTGGAATTGAAAATAGGTTTCCAATATCAATTTTGCAGTTAAATTAAGTGCTACATCTTTATTATTCACATAAATTTTAGTAAGCATTTTCCAGTATGGCTTCCAAAGCGAAAAAAGTAATAAAGGTAAAGGTAAAGTGCTTCCTGGGTCGTTTGTATAATCGCGATAAATTCTGCTTCACAAGTAGAGAGAGATACAACCTGTTGCTTTTTAGATTTCCATAAAATAATAGGCCCATTTTTTGAGAGTCTGAAATAATATCCAGATATACTTTTTCGATCTTCGTCGTTTCCCCAATCCGAATCCGAAAATCCTTCTAATTTTAGGGGATTTTTTTTTTGATTTTTTAAATACTAACTTCTGTTCGTTAGTTCATTTTAAATAACGCAGGACTTGTTTAGCGCTGCTGAAATCCTTCATTGTCGGTCGTGATAATTTTTTTGACAGATTTGTTACTGTATAGCATATGTCGGGTGTGGTTGCCGTCATTAAATATACAGCCCCCCTATGGTCTCTCGATATAATTTATCATATTTCAGATTCTGTGTGTATATTTTTTTAAATATCATTTACGACCGGTGTAGAGCGTTTCTTGCACTCTCCCATTTCAAATTGTAATAGTATTTTGTCGATGTAACTCGTTTGATTCATTGTAATGTCCTTTGCTTTAAGTAAATTCTATCCCCAAAAACCAGTATATTTTGCCAATATCGGTCATTTTGAATCTTTTACTTAATTTTAACTTAACATCGGTCAAAATTCTATCACAATTTTATGCTATTACAATATCATCGACCCACAAAACCAAAATCAGTTGTTTATTGTCTTTGTGTTGGGTATACACACAGGGGTCTGCAGCGCATTGGCTGAATGTTGTTTAATCATATAATCATGAAATACTATATTCCAAAAGTGAGCACTCTGCTTTAGACCGTATAATAACTTGTTAATAGTCACGCGCTATTTGTTTTCATTATAAATCCGTCTGGAGGGGGAATATAAATTTCACAGTCTATCGGAGTATTCAAATAATCATTTTTACGTCCATTTGATGGGTGTTTAGGTCATATAGCGATGCGATTTGCGGTAAAATTCTGATTGTCGTTAGGTTTGTGGTCGGTGAAAACGTAGAAATGTATTCTATACCGTAAATCTGAGAGTATCCTTTAGCAACAAATCTAGCTTTGTACAGTTCTACGCTTGATGCTGTAGTCTTTTTTGCAAAGACCCATCTTGCAGAAATAACATGTTTATCGTTTGGGAGAGGCACTACTGTATAGGTATAATTTTCGGTTAAAGCATCTATTTCTTTTTTCATGGCAGTTTTCCATTCATCAAAATCTTCTGAATTAACTGCTTAGTTGAAGATTTTTTGGTGCATTTTCCATGGAATAGCTACAGTCGATTTGATAATCTTTTATATTGTCGACCACAATAAAAATCGGGTCGCTTCTATTTCTTTTGGGATATCTTTCGATTTTATCATCATCATCATCATCATCATCATCATCATCATCATGGATACTCTTGTCTCCATCATTTTTATTGTCTTCGTTTGTTTTAATAATTTGAGGAAATATAATTTCATCCTAATCATATGATGGAATTTCGTCTTTAAAATTAAACTTGTCTGTGAATTTTACAGATCGGATTATTTTATTTTATATTGCTCTGGAAAAATAGTAAATTGGCTGGACTGTTTTTACAGTATCCAAGAAACATACCCTCGTCGGATTTAATATTCAGTTTACTCTTTTTATCTATATAAGCGAAGCTAGTTGAACCAAATATATGCATTCTGCTTCAATTTGTTTTTTTTTACCACTGAAAGATTCCTCTGGCGTTTAGATAGTGCTGTGTTTAAGCACCTGTTGCGTATATAGGCTGTCGCTATAAGCGCGTACATCCAGAGGTTTTTGGGGATTTTTCATTCAATGAGTAGGCATCTTGCCATTTCAAATAGTGTCCGCCGATGTTTCTGGATTCGTTTTTTTCTGTGACAGTTTTTTTCAGTTTCCTCGTAACTTCTAGTGCTACCTTGAATTGGCTAAGTTATGGGTTTTTTTCCTTCTGGGTTATCACGGTGGTAAATGTTTTGACATCACTCGGTAACTCCTGAAGTACAATGGAAATTAATAGACTGTCACTTATAACTTCACCAGACATTTTAAAGAATTTGCAGTCGTTTCAGATCTTATAATATAATTAGTAATAGTTTCGACTTCCATCCGTTTTAGAGAGGTCAGTTCAGTATATAAAGAAATAATTTTGGGTTTTCCTTTCGATAAATAATACTCTCTCAATATGTTCAATGCTTTGCAGCAATCGTCCAGGGCTTCTCTCTTATCCAGTGATTGATTTAGGTCATCTAATCACTGTATTAATTCCGCAAAGACAATTGCGTTCTTTTCAATGAAGTCGGGGTCGTTTCTGTTTTCAGGTTGTGTTTGTAGTACTTTGTGTAGCTTTTGGATTCGTAGATATCCTAGAAATTTAACTTGCCACAATTCGAATTTTGATTCGGATCCATCGAAATAAAGACGCACGCTGGGCGCATAACTTCTAGAAGTGTAAGCCATGTTTAGTTTCAAAACAGTTTCCGATCGTTCGTTGTTCCACACAAGTCCTGAGAGGTGACTGGTTTGCAGCAGACAGTTCCATAGAGCAAAAGATTCTTTCCGTGTCGAGACGGGAAAAACATATGCAAAATTGCTACAGAAAAGGTTTAATATTAATGGAGCAATTCTGGTTTCTGATTGGTTGGTAGCAAACTAGAATTAATTCGATTCGTCAGTTCCTAGTATTATCGTTTATAAATAGAATCACCCGACTGTGTGGGATCATACCCAATTATAAATCTTTTATGGTGAGATGTGTTTCCTAGCGGCTTCCGCTGCAGGGAGACAGGGTAGTACACGTCAAGGATTCGTCACTTGACACTCAGCCCAACAGGGGAGGGGCCGGGAACCGGCACAGCACCTGTTGGACTGAGGTACGCCGCCTGGGTAATACCTAGGAGGTCCACCCTCCCAGGCCTTGCCACCGGGTTTTCCGGTGGGGCAAGTTTATTGCTTGCTGCCTGGGGCGCCCCGATCAGGGAATGCCGACGGGGTTACTCAGGCAATTTTTAAAATTGCAGGAGTGCCCCTCCTTTAGGGGAGCCTGCGGGGTTCCCACTTTCCGGCCTTGTGCCACATTTTCCGATTTAGGCGGCAATTAAATAACTAGCCATTTATAAATCTTTTATCATGGGATGTGTCTCTTAGCGGCTTCGGCTGCAGGGAGAGAGAGCGTAGTACAAGTGAAGGATTCGTCACTTGACACTCAGCCCAACAGGTGAGGGGCCGGGAACCGGCTCAGCACCTGTTAGACTGAGGTACACCGCCTGGGTAATACCTAGTAGGTCCACCCTCCCAGGCCTTGCCACCGGGCTTTCCGGTGGGGCAAGATTATTGCTTGCTGCCTTAGGCACCCCGATCGGGGAATGACGACGGAGTTACTCAGGCAATTTTTAAAATTGGAGGAGTGCGCCTTCTTTAGGGGAGCATGCGGGGTTCCCACTTTCCGGCCTTGTGGCACATAATGCTGATGCGGGCAGCATTTTAATATATACCCCATTATCAATCAAAATATTGCAACAACAAAAAACAAATATATAACAAATGTTATCACAAACAACGTCATGGCCGTATAATATGTGAACGTTGGGAATAGTTTAAAAACACCAGCGAAACACCCTCCCATGTTTAGAATTGATTTCTAAATAATAACACTATATATGGGCGGTACCTGAAGAGAAGGATTTTTAATTTTAATAATGCTTGGTTATAGTAACAAATAATTGATATTTCCGAGAATAATGAGTGTTTTTGAAAATAATGAGTGTTTTATGAGAATACTGAGTGTTTTATGAGAATAATGAGTGTTTTATGACAATAATGAGTGTTTTATGACAATTATTTAAATATTACATTTTTACAGCCTACAAATTACAATATTGACAAATATTTTTATTAATTTATATTCTGTTTCGTAAACTCAAAAGTTTTTTTCTATAAAAAAAGATATCCATTATTTGATTATATAATGATTATAAATAAATTCATTAAAGTTAAAATGTAGTTTAGTTTCCTTCATAAAAACATTACTAAACTTATTTCAATAAAGTTCTTTTATTAATTTATTAACAGCCGAGGACATGTTTACAGTTACCTGCTACCATAATAAGCGAAAGGTAACTATTATGGATTTTATGCGTTCCAAACGTAACATTTAAATTTTTGTTTCATCATAAGACTTGTACTGCAATATTTCAATTGCATATTTATTGAACCGAAATTTAACAACGTATACTGTATATTTTTACTCAGTTTTTTCTATATATATATAAAGTTTTTAATTTGGGTATTCTTCGTTATTTACGAAAAGTTTACGGTCATTTTGATTTTTTGTCATTTTTAAAGTTTTTGCCATTTTGCAATGTTTAAATGAAATACCGCCGGTTTTATGGAATGTTAAATAATGTTTATATGCGGATTAAAACCTGATCCCTTTTCCCAATATAGAATAAATATTATAATTAATTTATTTCATTCATTTTACTAGTTTTTTTTATTTTTCGTTAGAGGTGCAATTCGTGTCATAACTACAATATGTAATTTTTTAGTTTGTAAAGTGCTCGTAATAGAATCGACAGCAAGTAAGTAAGCCTTAGTCTTTGTCATTACGTAACAATCAATTTGACCACTCCGAATTTCTACAAAGATGCTTATTTTGTTTAATCCAGGTTTCGCTTACATTAAGAGAGAGCTGAAGTTCGCGCAGAGTTAGAGGCGTAAGCTGTCAGTTCGACGATCAATTTTCTGACCCCAGCTTTTGACCCGAGTTGTTCTAACGTACATCATCGCAGGCAGAATCCTACAGTTGAAATGGTCGACGACAGTAGCCCTGTCCATATTCACCTTTAACATGACTCTTTAACGAATTGAAAGCAGATCATCTTTCTCTAATTTTGTTTTATGTTACTTTCCGGGTTCATCGACACACACGTCTTTTATATGTGATTTTTTTCGATCTCACATTTACAAGTATTGCATATATTATGATCGAACAGTTGATGTTCTGACCAACGGTGTGACATTCAACTCACTTACTGAGAGGATATTATACTTCTGTGTAAAATATTTACCAGTATACGTACATACCTATATATATATATATATACATACATATATATATATATATATATATATATATAAAATTACAATAAGTTTACCAAGGTAATCAAAATGGTAAACTTAAAGTATATTATAAATATTAAAGAGTTAATATTTACAAGTAAAGTAATCTCAACCAGATGTAAAAGCTCAATAAAACCGAAAAGGAAAAAGAGCTTATAATATGAACAAATGATTAATAAAACATGTTAAAATACATCTTGAAAAAGAGTTAAAAGCATATTTAATTTTAAAATGGAAGCACAAGATAAGTGGATAAATTAAATATGTTTTAACTCTTTTTCAAGGTGTCTTTTAACATGTTTTATTAATCATTTGTTCATATATATATATATATATATATATATATATATATATATATATATATATATTGAGTAAAATGATTCATAATTCATAATTAAAAATCTGTTTCAAAAGGTAGAACAAACAAAATCAATAAATTGTACGATCGTTTCGGAAACGATGTTTTTATTGAGATAGACAATGCGTCTTGAATAATAATTGTATCATTTGATTTTATAAAAGAAAGTCTCCTCATCAGTAAAAAGAGTGCGTGGGGGTTTAAAGACACCAACAATAAAACTAGCATTTTTTAAGTAAGGCAGATATATCTTTTATTCGCCCACCTTAAAATTCCCGTAAGTATCTTAGTAAATCAATTCATTGGCATGTTAAAATGATAAAATTATTGTTCAAGACGTATAATCTATCTCAAGAAATACATCGTTTCCGAAAGGATCGTACAATTTATTGATTTTGTTTGTTCTTCCGTTTGAAACCGATTTTTAATTATACATTATGAACCATTTTGCTCAATATTAAAATAGCTCTATTATAGCTATGCCTATCGAGCTTATTACATATCTACATTACAACGAGCACTTTTCTTTTAATTGTATTAATGCATTTACTATTACCTTAAAATAAACTCCGTTCTTTAAATTGTTTGTTCTAATTCCCTTAATATATATATATATATATATATATATATATATATATATATATATATATATATATAAAGTAGCAGCTTTCGTGTGTGTGTGTCTGTATGTTGGTCTGTATGTACAACCCCCATGTTTAAAGAAATATAAAGGCGGTATGTGTGTATACCTTTCCTGGTCAAGAAATATTAATGCGCATGGTAGGATTCGTCTGTCAAATGAGAGGTCATATTTTATGCGTAATTTCTATATATAACATTCTTCCAACCACATCTACATTGATTGAATTACGGTCATAGGCATATCACATTAAATTAAATCAATTTAAATAATTAGCTCGATGATATTACTTATTCGACATAATAGTCTCGTTTCAACTGTATTATTTGAAAATATAATTAACAATTTAATTATTTAGTTTATTTTCATTTCATTTTATATTTGATTTAACTTATTTTTTCTGATATGTGAAAACGTTTCATTTTCAAACCAGAAAACAACATTTTTTTTCGCTTATTCTTAATTTTTAAGTAACCTTTTTTATTCGTTACTAGACTACCGTGACCCGTTGGACCAGTATGTTATATTAACGATGGAATTAATGTATGAGCATGACACTTGTGACGTAAAAAAGATATAGTAAATGTTACCTTACGCTACAGCAGAACACCGCCCACTAATTTGTTTTTTTACGGGTATTCAAGGTCGCTGACAACGAATCTGATAAACAAACTCGCTGCAAATTTACCGTTTTCATGGTATGACCCCCTAGACCTTGGGAATATTTTGTGTCATTTCACCGCCTTCGGCAGTGTTTTACATGATTTTGCTTATCTCGGTGCAAAGTCTTTCCCTACTATAACAATCCTCATGCACAGGCATTGCTCGATATAAATTAGATACACTTTTTAACCATCTCGTGTATCTTGATTAGAGGGAGGAAAGAAAAGAAAAAGGCTGGCTGTAGCCTAAAACAGCAAAACATTCAATGACGTTTGAAAATATGATTATAAACGTAAATATCAATAAGAGAACTGTAATTTACAGGGTCTGGTCCGACAGGTGTTTGAGGACTCCACAACCTAGACCCGGTCGTCATCATGCTACTGCGAGGAAATATATGACAATGACCATCGGCTATTCGAATGTGCGGACGCTGCTTGGCTTGCCGTCAGCAATAACGCGTCCAGAGCTTAGATCTGCACTTGTATCTAAGGAACTTCAACGTAATGACATGGACATAGTTTCTCTGTCTGGGACCAGGCTGGCTGATGAGGGACAGTTTTTTGAGTTGGCTGGGGCCTCCAGTATTTTCTGGAGTGGTAGAGCGGATGGATGTAAGAGGGAATCAGGTGTGGCTTTTGATATAACGCCATCAATTCTTTCTAGCCTGGAAGAACTTCCCTGTGGTGTGAGTCACCGGATCATGACTATGAGGTTACCTCTGGTAAATGGTCGTTATACAACTTTTTTGAGTGTCTGTGCACCCACTAAGGATACAACAGAAGAGGAAAAGGTTGCTTTCTACCTTGCTTTGTGCAGTGTACGTGGACGCATTCCCTCTGCTGATAAGATCTTCATTCTGTGAGATTTTAATGCTAGGGTGGGAAGAGATGTTAAAACCTGGGATGTGCTTGGAAAACACGGAGTGGGCAAGTGTATTAGCAATGGTCTGATGTTGTTGCAGTTGTGTTCAGAGATGGGTTTTTAAAATCGGCAGCACCGTGTTCCAGCAGAAGGACAAATACAAGACGACCTGGGTGCATCATGGTTGATAAACTATGTGTTAGTCAGAAAATGTGAGATGAGGGATATCTGCAGTGTTCGTATCATGCGGAGTGCAGAGTGTGGACCGACCATCGGTTGGTCCGTGCAAAGATTAAGTGTGTTGTGAAGCCCAAGATGAGAGGAGCTAGTATGGTTATCCCAAAGCGACTTAATGTTGCCCGTCTAAGGGACAATATTGTGAGAGAGAAATTAGTTAATGAGATGGAAGAGATTGAATGTGGAAACACTTGGCCTGCTTTTAAGGAATCTGTCTATGAGGTATGTGAGAGAATATTAGGTTATTGTGGGCGTAAACATCAGGATTGATTCAACAGGTATGATAGTGAAATTCAGGCTCTGCTTGATACAAAAGCCAGGGCATTGCACGCTTATCTCGAGGGTGATTTGACGGAGGCTGAGCAACATCGATTGAGGGACACGTTCATGGCAATCAAGCACGAGGTGCAGAGGAAGTTGCGTAACATGCAGGATGAATCGCAGAAGCAGAAATCTGAGGAAATACAGCTCGCCTGTGTTTCGAACAACACCAAAGTCTTATGCAGCCTTCTGTGTGCGGATTACGGAACATCCAGATCACCTATCACTCCTCTGCTTTCGAGGGATGGTGGGGATCTTCTTCTAGACCCGACCGACATTTTTCATAAATGCAGGGAACATTTCGATGACCTCCTGAAAAGATCTTCTTACGTTGATCAGTTGGTTAGGTCGATTCCTAGCAATCCAGTCAAGGATATCTTGGCAGAGGTTCCTTCTCTCCAGGAGGTTGAAGCAGCTGTCTATAAGCTGAACAATGGGAAGTCTCTTGACCCGAAACGTTTGCACGTGGAGATCTTTAAATGATGTGAACCCAAGATGATGCAACGCTTAGCCGACTTGTTGCTGACTGCTTGGAGGGATGAGTGGTAGTGCTCCATAATAGGAACGGTAGCAGAGATAAGTGTAGAAATTATCGGGGCATCTCTTTGCTGTCAGTAGTCGGTAAAGTGCTCTGTAGAATCATGCTAGACAGAATGCTGGAGCACATTGCTGACGATGTATTGCCCGAGTCGCAGTGTGGTTTCAGAAGATGTCACGGGACAGTGGATATGATTTTACAGCCAGGTAACTACATGGGAAATGTATAGAATAGCAATTCATCGATTTAACTAAGACCTTTGATACAGTACATAGGGATGCTTTGTTGGAGATTCTTAAAAAGCTTGGCTGTCCTGACAAGTTTGTAACCATCTAAAAGCTCTTCCACGATGATATGAAGGCTGTGATCATCTTTGGGGGAAAGCTGGCTGATCCTATCTCAGTAGAAAATGGTGTTAAGCAGGGAGACATTCCAGCACCTACACTCCTGTTGTATTTCACCATGTTATTTCGGATGACATTTGGGGTGTGCTCTGATGGTATCTATATTCGTTACCGAAGTACTGGGGGTTGTTCAACATTACGTGCTTTAATGCAAGTGCAAGGGTACTCACTAACACAATTCGTGACTTGCTCAATGCGGATGACTGTAATCTGGTGGCTCATATGGTGACTGATATGCAGCATCTTATGGACGCCTGCAACACATTGGAACTTACTGTCTTAATGTATCAGCCTGCTCCGGACATGCCATATTATGAGCCATCAGTTTATATCTGTGAGCCAAGGATAGCTGATGTCACTAAGTTTGTATACTTGAGTAGCACACTGAGTATTCTGGTGCCTTGGATGATGAGGTATCGTTACGAATCAGCAGGGCAAATGATGCCTTCGAAAAGTTGGGCGGGCGTTTTGGGAGATATCATGGGATCTTGCTGCCAACTAAGATAAAGGTTTATGCAGCATACGTTCTCTCTACTCTTCTATATCGTTGTGAAACTTAGACAATATACAGGGAGCATTTGAGACGTCTCGAGCGGTTTTAGCAGATGTACCTACGGCGAATATTAGGTGTGGGTTGGCAGATGTATATCAGTGATGTGGGGGTGCTTGAACGGACCCAATGCCTTAGCATTGAGACTTGCGTTATCAAGCATAGACTGAGAGGGAGTAGACATGTGGTGCGGATGTTAGACAGTCGACTACCCAAACAAGTCCTTTATTGCGAGCTCGCCGAAGAAGGCGTCTGGCTCAAAAGCCTAAATTGAGATTCAAGGATTATTTAAGATCCTCCTTAAAAAATGTGAGATTGATGAAAGAACCTGGGAGAGTCTTGCCTTGGATTGTGGAGGGTGGAGAAGGACCTTGCGGCGAAGGAGGATGAAAGGGGCCGTGGATGGGAGGAGGCGCCAAATTGGTCTGGAGTATGAGGTGTGCGGAAAAATATCTGAGCAGAGCTGGACTGATGAGCCACCAGACTACTCATCGGCGCAGTGGGCCACAAAGGAGTCTTGAGTTGCCAGAGTTAACCTGTGTCAACTGCGGGCGGACGTTCAAAATGGCAGGCGGTTTGAAACGGCATTTGCTCCTACATAAAAAAAAAAAAACATCAAGAACGTGCTGCTAGTGGTACACATGTTTGTACAATGTTTACAAGGAATGCCAGAGTTTGGCAGGGCTTTAAAGCCACATTCGTGCGGCCCATAACTGAATGCTTTCGTGTTTCTATATACCCTTTTTTGTGCTATATCGAGTGATGGCAATGTTCAGAAGCGAATTTGCTGCCATCATATATGCATCAATATCCTATTGGGGTTATATGTCTGTGCCTATGTATATGTAAGTATGTGTATGTGTGTGCATATATATGGGTATGTGTGTATGTACATATATGTATATGTGTGTATATATGTATATATATATATGTATACGCGTGTCTGTGTGTATATGCATATATGGGTGTGTGCATGTGTGCTTTTATTGGCTATTGGCTATTGGCTTGCATATTTCCGCGTACTTTCGCTATATATTTATATGTGCGTATGTGGTTGTATGCATATGTTAATATACTTTTATGTATACGTGTGTATTTGTGTGTATATATATATATATATATACATATATATATATATATATCTGGACGTGTTTATATGAGTATGCATGTGTGCGTATGTGGGCGTGTATTGGCATATGTATTCACTCTTAACTGCCTAAGACAATTCATTATCGGAAATACACCTGAGCTTGCCGTGGCCACTGCGAGCGTTCGAGAATGAAACCCTGCCAAACGCATATGACACGCTCACTAAACCTTTCTGTCTCCCTCTCTCTCCCCCCTTTCTCTCTCTCCCATCAATTCATATACTCCAGTGTATAGCTAAACAATTTTACTAAATACAGACAAATCTTAAAACCTAAAATTTAAATTCGCTCCCTCCCCTCACCCCACCTTCTATTTCCCCCTCTCCCCTACCTATATCAAAACACCTTAACCAACGCCTAGCTGAATTTACTAACCCTCCACACACAGTACAATCTAATGTATTTTACACTTAAAAACTTAATTATTATTGATCTCGCCCCATCCCCTTATTTTCTCTTCCCCTGTTTCTTCTTTCCTCTTATTTTTTTCTATCCTATTTTTTCTCCCGGTTTGAAACGGCATTTGCTCCTACATAAAAAAAAAAACATCAAGAACGTGCTGCTAGTGGTACACATGTTTGTACAATGTTTACAAGGAATGCCAGAGTTTGGCAGGGCTTTAAAGCCACATTCGTGCGGCCCATAACTGAATGCTTTCGTGTTTCTATATACCCTTTTTTGTGCTATATCGAGTGATGGCAATGTTCAGAAGCGAATTTGCTGCCATCATATATGCATCAATATCCTATTGGGGTTATATGTCTGTGCCTATGTATATGTAAGTATGTGTATGTGTGTGCATATATATGGGTATGTGTGTATGTACATATATGTATATGTGTGTATATATGTATATATATATGTATACGCGTGTCTGTGTGTATATGCATATATGGGTGTGTGCATGTGTGCTTTTATTGGCTATTGGCTATTGGCTTGCATATTTCCGCGTACTTTCGCTATATATTTATATGTGCGTATGTGGTTGTATGCATATATGTTAATATACTTTTATGTATACGTGTGTATTTGTGTGTATATATATATATATATACATATATATATATATATATATATATATATATATGGACGTGTTTATATGAGTATGCATGTGTGCGTATGTGGGCGTGTATTGGCATATGTATTCACTCTTAACTGCCTAAGACAATTCATTATCGGAAATACACCTGAGCTTGCCGTGGCCACTGCGAGCGTTCGAGAATGAAACCCTGCCAAACGCATATGACACGCTCACTAAACCTTTCTGTCTCCCTCTCTCTCCCCCCTTTCTCTCTCTCCCATCAATTCATATACTCCAGTGTATAGCTAAACAATTTTACTAAATACAGACAAATCTTAAAACCTAAAATTTAAATTCGCTCCCTCCCCTCACCCCACCTTCTATTTCCCCCTCTCCCCTACCTATATCAAAACACCTTAACCAACGCCTAGCTGAATTTACTAACCCTCCACACACAGTACAATCTAATGTATTTTACATTTAAAAACTTAATTATTATTGATCTCGCCCCATCCCCTTATTTTATCTTCCCCTGTTTCTTCTTTCCTCTTATTTTTTTCTATCCTATTTTTTCTCTCGTATTTCTTTTAAAATCGTTCTTTCTGAAAAATCTGACGAGGCTGCTGGATAGTAAATATGTTCCGACAACCGAAACATAAAACGTATATATATATATATATATATATATATATATATATATATATATATATATATATATAATATAATGCTGAACGTCTGTGTGGGTATGGGTGTGTGTGTATGTCTGGTCACGAATAGGCTCCTATATGGCTGATTATTAAAAAAAAAAACTGATTACATATAATGAGAGAAGATGTATCTAGACAGGGGAATGTTTGACCTGGCAGAGCAGCGGTACATTAAAATTGTGGAGTCTGCGTTCGCGCCTGACCTCCATAGAATGAAAATAGGCACAAACTTTCATATCTATCTGCGTAAGTATTCTTTGATAATTATGTTTCAGTTTAAGAAATATGGTAGAATAAAATTATGGGGTGTTCGTTCGCGCCTGCCCTCCATAGAATGGAAATATATCACAAAGTTTAACATGTTTTTTTTTAATATAGATCAACAAAATATTGCGATAAGTGTTTCAGTGTGAACAGTGTATGACGTTTATCTATTTTTACTTTAATCATATTTTGCTTTGGTTCGGATACCCCCAAATTCGAAGCTATCTCATTACAACCCTTCCTTTTCATAACCTATCATACTTTCATAAATCAGAGTCCATTTTCTGTAGGTTGTTTTTGAACCCAGTCAACGATGGGTACTTTCGCTAGTATATATATATATATATATATATATATATATATATATATATATATATATATATGAAAGAATAGAGAATTAAACATGTTAAAACACTTCAAGAAGAATGAAACACATATTTAATTTTCCAAAAGGGCCACGAATAAAGTGGATTGTTCTTAATCCGTGGAGATCCGAGCGAATGGGGGCAAACTGATTTCACGTGAATGCAACGTCATGTGACAAGTAGAAGAGACAAAGACGGTAAAAGCAAAAAACAAAAACAAAAAATAAACAAACAAACAAACAAACAAAAAAACAAAAACAAAAACAAAACAGGCGGTAAATGTCTGGTATCCAGAAGTAAAAATCCAAAGGAATCCCGTTACTGGAAGATTATTGGAGTTCATCTAAAAGACAGAATTCCCTGACGCTATTCACAAATGGGTACAAGAAAAAAATGCGTTCAAAATATTATTATAAAAAGAAAGATAAATTGTGTGGAGAATGAAGAAATGGAGAGAATTCAAGACGCTACTGCAAAGGCCCAATTTCAAAAATACGAATCTCTCTCTCTCTCTCTCTCTCTCTCTCTCTCGCTATATATATATATATATATACATATATATATATATATATTTTTTTTTTACACAGTGATCATATATAATCTATTTTTCCCCACATATACATGACGTTTTGCGTGACGTCATCTTCTGTAGCGTAATGCATAAAGACAGGCTATAATGTAATGCATGGCGTAATAACATAAATCTTCTATGACGCGATTGGGAACAAATAACATGCGACAATCAGAGATGGCGTATGTAATGCAAAAGAATGTGAGGTCGATTACAGAACCACCAAATTCCTGACATATGAGACTTACCACATTGCAGGCTTAAGCAATTGACATCAATTGATATGCTTTGTAATACCTACTTTACCGTATGTTGAAATGTGAGGGACCACATCAACATGACTAAGTGTTAATTTATAATGATATATAAGACTAACACGATTACTCTTGTTAAAAGTAGAGAAAATTAAGAATCGATTGGTATCTTATTATAAATGTACCTAATGTCTCTCTGTCTGAGGGTGTGTGCGTGTGTGTGCGACGCGGTTTATCTCAGCCTATAGGCAATCTACCCAGGCAAGTAAGGTAGCGAAATGAAGCTTATGACCTAGAGGATGCTTTACTGATATTTATATCCATGTTTGGTGTATGAAAATGCAAAAAATGATAAAAATGCAAAAAAATAACGATTTACTAAACAATGTTTTATTTAATGGATATTTTCCGGTATTCACCGGAAGTTATTATCTCCCTTAGTAAGTTCGGTTTACTCTGTGTGTGTGTGTGACGTGGTTTATCTCAGCCTACTGAGAACTCACCCAGGCAAGTAAGGTACCGGAAGGAAGCTTATAACCCAGCGGATGTTTTAGTGATATTTATATCCATGTTTGGTGGATGGAAATGTAAAAATAAAAAATGCAAAAAATAACGATTTACTAAACAACGTTTTATTTACTAGATATTTTTCTATACACAAGAACTCAAGTTTGCCCAGCTGAGCAAACTTGAGTTCATGTGTATAGAAAAATACATATGAAAGTATGCTCACCATGTGTTTATTGCCTTCAATTATATGATGTCCGCCGGGTAATCAAGGAAATCATAGCTGTTCATATAAATTCTGTAATTTAGTCACGAGTTGAACTATAACAATTGCTGAATTCATGATCCCAAGAGAAATCATCTAAGTTATGGAATGGATAATTATATACTGAGTCGACTTCATAAAAATCATCACAGTAAATAAAATAACTTTAAGGATAAATGTCGACGTAAAAAAAGTCTGAGTCGGGTTATGTTTCAAATTGCATTTGTTTTATTTATATAGAAATGGAATTATAATTTATTCAAATTTGCAAACTAGAAATAGGAGAAATACAAGTAAGCCTTTCTAGTTGTTATTTAACTTTAAGCCTTCCTAGTTTTTATTTAACTTAACAACCTTACAAATGTCATGAAATAATAATTAACTAATTAAGTAATATTTTACGGTGATCCCTTTTCATCAAATCCTTAAAAAAGAGAATAGTCCCCCTCCATGCACGTTTTGATGTGTTTCTATGTATTTTTAAATGCTTGGGCCTTCTGATCCTCAATGAATCATTTTTCTTCCCGCACTATCACCACCAAACTTCGGAAAATGTTAACGGTTACGACATGTAACCGTTAACATTTCTACCTCGCCAAGAAGTGAGGTTTCATTTAACGCTAAATTTCTATAGGAAAGTGATCCCCACGCTAAACTGTTATTTAATTATTTTAAATAATACCTACATTTATACTATCTGAAAGGCCGTTGAAACGTATTAGAAAAAATAAGTAGATTTTGTTGTTAGGGTTAAGTCATAAAAAGCAAATATTTTTTAATATGTAAATTGATCAAGTAGTTTATTTTCATTAGAAAAACACATTTGATTTGTTTTATTTTAATAATTCCAACTTGCAATGAAAGATACATACAAAATAATCATGTTACATGATAGGTCTGTCCCCTTCTCGTGTAAGTAAGCAGACATACTAGATAAGTGAAAATGATATTAGGATAAGGCTAGATTCGAACCCTGTAAGCAAGTGTAATAATACTTGAGTATGTTATGTTAGAAATTGAGTTAGACTTAGAATTGAGGATTATTTGTTTGCCGAAATAGTCATTGGACAATCATTTGTAAATCCACGTGATATAATCACGTTGGTAAACTTCTGACGTAATAAAAAAAGAAGATTTCTAAATATAGGGATCTGAGGGATAGAAGTTATAAGGGAGGAGGATCAGATATTCAGAGCAGATCACACACGGTGATAATCACTTGAGAGGAGAGCCTCTTTGAAGCGAAGGGAGGAAAATAGACCATGTAAATGAAAGTTTGAATTTCTGAAATGACCAATCGTTCGACTGAATAATAAAGGAACGAACTATGTTTATAACTGTTTGTCTGGTGTCGTCAGTCCTTACAAACAGAAAAGGTAAATGTGTTTTATCATCATCCTGTGACGAACATTTACAAGTAGTATGTCCTCCATCATAATAATGAATCTCCCCTCCTAATATGTTATAAGAACTGTTATATATGAAGTCCCCTCTACACGTGTTAAAAAGAATCATCCCAGTCAGATATAAATGCCTCTCTCATTATCACCTTCCTCTGTTCGGAGTCCCTGTTTATATGCCCCCCAATATGCACCCCTATGATACAATTATATCCGACCCTAATTTCTTCGTTTTTCTATAGATCGAGATTTTTCAACTTTAAATATACAACACGATTAAAAGATTTTTAAACACTTTTAGTTTTTGACCTGTTCGCATTTATGTCACATTGGTACAGTGGTAACGTTACAAGCTTTGAATGTTACAGTTTTGATTTAAGTTTCGATTCTAGCTGATAGCACTCGAACACTTTTTAGTTTTGGAGATCACGACACTATAATAATATATACCCAATCTGGTAGGATTAAAATATAATCTTTAAGCTATTTCACAAACTGGCAAAGAGGGGCGCCCACTCCGCTTGTAGAATATATTACAATATTAATTTAAGTATGTTTGCATTTTATAAGAAAAGAGGTTCAATACTCTAAATTGTTTTAGAAGCAAATTATATTTTAAAGTATAAAACATTGTTGAGAGAAGCTATATTTCACACCGTGATAAAAGATTAAGCCAGGAAAAGACTAGTGATAGATTTATGTCAGCTAGATTTCGAACCAATTAGCCTAGTAGTCAATTTCTCACGCTCCGGGAAAAAAAGAAATACATTGTTGAGAATTTACAGTGCGCAAGTGCATCTTATTTTTGTCACCCGGGTTGACTAAATCCAACCAATCCTACCATGAGAAAGACATCACACACACACACACACACACACACACACACACAAACACACACAGAGAAAATCAACACAGAAAATATACTTAAATAATATATATGAATATTCCCCTCTCGTTCTCACTCTCTCTCTTTCTCTCTCTCCCTCTCTCTCTCTCTCTATATATATATATATATATATATACATATATATATGTTTATTATACACACGTTATAAATGAGCGTGTAAGTAAACGTGCCTGTGTGTGTGTCTATGTACATTTCCCTACGCAATAACTCTGTCAATTTTAAGTCTACAGACTCGCAATTTGATATACAGGGGACTGAGTTTTGGGAAAATCTATGTGATCGATTTTAGGCCAGAAATTTATTTGTTAAGGGGCCAAAGGTCGACGATTTGACCTTTGAAAACTCTACCAAACTCCACCGATAATTTTGGGTCTAAACATGAAATTTAAGGTATCGGTTCCTTGGACATGGATCTAACTTAATAACTTAATTAAAGTCCAAAACAATACATTTTAAGGGGTTATAATAGGGGTCAAAGTTTTAAAAAATTGACTTTTTTTTTTGCTCAGCATACATCTTAAAACACCCCGGCAACGCCGGGCTGATATGCTAGTATATCTATAAAACTGAACGTGTCTGTCTGTGTGAGTATCTGTGTGTCTGTGTGTGTACATTTCCCTACGCAATAAATCTGTCAATTTTAAGTCTACAGACTCGAACTTTGATATACAGCGTACTGAGAATTTTAGAAAACAGATCTGATTGGTTTTCGGCCAGAAATTTGGCGATTAAGGAGTAAAAGTTCAATGATTTGACCTTTGAGAACTCTACCAAACTCCTCCGACAATTTCCGGTCTAAAAACATGAAATTTTAGATATAGGTTCATTGGTCATGTATCTAACTTTATAACTTGAATTGAGCCCAAAACAATAAATGTCCAGGGGTGATAATAGGGGTAAAAATATAAAAAGTTTACCCTTTTTTTTCTCAACATACATATGCAAATACTGGGGCAACGCCGGGCATCCATGCTAGTATATATATATATATATATATATATATATATATTCGATGTAGTTCATTGCAATATATATAGTTGTAACTTACTATATATATATATATATATATATATATATATATATATATATATATATATGTATATATATATATAACTTACTATATATAAATTATATTTTAAAAATAATATATATATACCACTACCCATGTTGGTTAAAGGATAAAAATGCATTCTCGTAAATAATTGAATTCATTCAAAACATATCGCTAACACCAAAATAAACAGTATATATATATATATATATATATATATATATATATATATATATATATATATATATATGTATGTATTTTATAATATAAAGCTGAACATATGTGTGTGTGTCTGGTCACGAATAGGCTCCTATATTGTTGACTATTAAAAACAGCTGATTAAATATAATGATAGAAGATGTATCGAAGATCAGGAATCGGTATATTTGATCTGTCAGAACGCTAGTTCATAAGAATTTTGGGGTCTGCGTTCGCGCCTGGCCCCCAAAGTATTTAAATAAAAAAAAATTATTAAAAAAAACGTTTACAAGGGTTTTTGTATAGATGTACATGAGAATTTTTTGTATAAGTATGTTTCAACTTAACACGGGATGGTATGATAAAATTGTGGGGTCTGCGTTCGCGCCTGTGCTACATGGAAATATAGCACAAACTTTAACAAAGACTTTTCATATCTATTTGCGTAAGTATACTTTGATAATTATGTTTCAGTTTGAAGAAATATGGTATAATAAAAATATTGGGTGTTTGTTCGCGCCTGACCTCCATAGAATGTAAATATATCACAGCGTTTAACAATTTTTTTAAAAAGGGGTGAGGGTAAACAATAACACCTTAACTTTAATCTTAATTCACGTTAGCTTTTATTTTTTTTTAGTTGAAGCATACTGTGTCGAATAAATTCACCTCATAAATTCACGCTCTGATTAAAGTGAAAGTCCAAAAAAAGTCGGACCTTTATACAATTCTCGACATAAATTTTGCATAACTCTTTTTTTCCTTCTCAACTTGCATGTGCCACTCTTTCGAAAATAGGTACATAGATAAATAATAAAAAACATAAGAACGTTACTTCTTATCGTGTCAAAAGAAGGAAAACTTCTGATCACGTGATTACTTGTCTTTTTATAAACAGTTACATAACATTTTCTTGTTTTATATATATATCTGTTTAAGCTTGTTTGTCAGTATACTAGAATGAATTAAGCTGATTACACCTCTTTCTGCGTGTTCTTTATATAACAATAGTACAACCCTGAATCCGACGGCGCAATACCACACCGTTCAATACTGTAAAGCTGAAACGAAGCTGTTCTGTTTGAAAAGGGCGCCATTTTCTTCTCATTCATATTTATATCGATTCTTTGCTTAAAAAAAAAATAAAGTAATTACGTGTCTACTTTTTTAATATCCCATTTTGCTGTTTCGGATTATTTTACTAAAGTAAGTAAAGCTTCATTATTTTTCAAAACTGCTTTTGCTTCTGTGTTTTTCGATATTTTGTCGATATTATTTAATAAGAGTGTTTAGCAGAAAAACCAACAAACGACTACCCGAAAAATAAATATGCAATGAATACATGTTACTATAGTCAATAAAAGTTCAATTCTTAATTTTTTTGTTTTTAAATGGTTTTTAATGCATTTTAATTGAAATAATTTTAGCGAACCAAAATTAAAACGAAATTTCAGGCGATAACTACTTAAATGAATTTTTATATAAATTACACATTCCGTAATCGAATATTCCTCAAGCACAAAATAATGGAAAACATTAAAATATGTTTATAAATATTCCTTACTTGACAAAACTCTCTTAAATTGTTAAAAAAGAATGCTCAGGCGCCCCTCTTCAAATTGGAAAACTTTCAAAGTCGCTGCCATTTTGATTTTATTTAAACCGGTTCGCGAATTAAAATAAATTACAAACTTTTAAAAAATACAAACCAATGAACTTTTCTACCATATAAGTAAACTTTTATTGACTATGGTAACATTTATTTTGTGTATATTTATATTATGATGTATATATAACATATTCTATTTGTAAGAAAACATCATTTTGTTGGTCAGCTTTGGCTAAGAATGGAAACAAAGTTGATATAAAAAATATATTTTCGCGAAAATTATCTTTACTTTCACCATATTTGGCTTAGGGTAAAAATATCTTTTTACAAGTCATCATACTTTCATAACCTATCATACTTTCATCAATCACAGTCAATTTTCTGTAGGCTGTTTTTGAACCCAGTCCACGACGGGTACTTCTGCTAGTATATATATATATATATATATATATATATATATATATATATATATATATATATATATATAATGTATATATTTTATTGTACGTAAAATTTATATCTATACAAATAAAGCTGTATATGTATTCCTGTCTGTCTGTGAGTACATCTTTAAAAATTAAAATTCTTAAACTGCTAGAGACATAACATTGAAATTAACAGTACCTAGTAACTATTCTTTATAACAACTAAAATCATTGTTCTAACAGATGAATAACGCGTTAAGAAAGTAAAAGTATTAGTATAATTAAAACTGTATAATAATAAATTTGGTAGAAGTCCAAATCTTGGTAGAAGTAGAAATTGTAAAATAAAAATATTAGAACCATTAAAAAAATTTGTATAATTCAAAATGTTCGGATATAAGGAGACACATAAAATTATAAAAACGCATTCATTAACGTAAACATATCGGTGAAAGTAAAAACATTGGTAGAAGTAAAAACATTGGTAGAAGTAAACATATTCCTGAAATTAAAAATATGTGTAGAAGTAAAAAATAATCGTGAAAGTAAAAATATTGGTAGAAATAAAAATATTGGTAGAAGTTAAAATATTGATTGGAGTAAAAACATTGGTAGAAGCAAACTTTTTCGTGAAAGTAAAAGATTAATAGATGATCAATATTAATAGAAATAAAATATTTGTAGATGAACAAAATAATCAAATTAAAATATTCGTGAATGTTTAAAATGCGTGAGTAGGAAAATATTTGTAGAGGCAAAAATATTAATGGAAGTAGATCAATTTGGTATTGAGTGCTATCTTATAGAAATTGTAGATCATAGAACTAATTCCTGAAGATTACAAGCACACAAATTGTGTATATTTTTTTGGTTGTGTGTAAATGAATCGGTGTATATGCCTATGTGTATAACCAAATGCATGTATGTGTTTTCTGTTTTGTATCGTCTTATTCATTGTATATTTCATATCGTAATAAATCATGCAATTCATGTGACTTCTTCGAATGCAAAGACGACATTATCTCTAGGATTTTTTGTTGATATTTGATAGGAGTAAATCGACCACCGAGCTCAACAGCGAGGATGGATTGTATTCCATGCAGGCAGACAAAACGAATTTATTGCCCGAGACAGGATGAACAAGAAAAGGAAAGACAGTACAAATGCAGAAATACGTAATTGATATCACAAAACAAAGAAACAAATAAAGCTCGAAAAACATTAATTATTTCCGAGCAAAACTTTCCTGTTACTTCCTATGCGTCAATGCAATATATAACTATACATCTTAGAACCGAGGGGTATATATATATATATATATATATATATATATATATATATATATATATATATATATATATATATATAGATAGTTATATGTGTGTGTGTTTTGTGTGTGCATGTGTGTGTGAGTGTTTATATATATATATATAAATATATATATATGTGTGTGTATGTATATATATAAATATATACATACATCTCCCAGCAAAGATACTGGTGTTTCGTGTGGTACTTTGCTGTACACTCTGGGCTGTGGGAGAGTATATATACATAGGCTATGACCTTGCCCTTTGACCTTTTCCTTGGAAAATGGTGTGCAGTAAACCAACGTGGGACAACATTATCGGACCAGATTTTATGCTGATCTGTCCAGCAGTGTGGACGGAAAGAGATTTGGACACACGGATACACACACGGACGCTGCTACTTGTGTGTATATATATATATATATATATATATATATATATATATATATATATATATATACGAGGGAGTTCTTGTTTTCCGCATTAGGAAAATCATCAGCATAAATGCACAGACTTTTATAATCGATTGCTTTCATATCTAAGTAGTTTTAACTCTAGCTAAAAATAATCTGACGTCTTGTTCTGACACTTTTAGTAATGAATATATTCTTTAAACAATGGTCAAATTATTTTTAATTGCCATATATATAATAATAATATATATATAATTTTTTCTGCTATTACACACACATATGCATCTATACATATATACAAACACACATATGCATATATACATATATACAAACACACGCACACAAGGAGAGTTTTATGAACTTTTATGTTTCTTTTGACAGCTGGGAGTCCCTAGGGTTTGATTGCAAGCAGTGAGAGTCACTGATATACAAGTGCGCAGATCACTTTGAAGCGGCCAAGACGGTCCGAGCTAAGGTCTAGAAAGCATGGAGGAAACACAAACCTTTGCCACCCAATGGATCTGTTAGGTGTATAGCCGGGCTCTAATGTCGAATGCAGGTCTCGTTAATCACATGAAAGCGCACGATGATACACGTTCTTTCAGTATTTATCATATCTATGTAGTTTTTGTGTAATATTTAATGTGATTAGTCTTTTATATTCTTGTTTATCTGTTTTATAAAATTTCTAGTTTTATCTTCTCTTACAAAGATTTTATTAGAGTTGTTTATGTTTCTAACGATTTTGCGTAGTTTCCGTTGGAAATTGTAAGGTTGATTGTGGAACTCTAAGGTTTTACTTACGTTTAAAAGGTCATTTTCCAAGTTTATCAAAAGGTCTACTGTTGTCGCATATTTAATGGGTTTAAAACCATAGGATTCTTTTTTGTTTACGTTTTCATTTTTAAGGAATAAATTTGCTCACCATCGCATTCGGCGTATTAGTTCATCTGCTTTTTTTAAATTAATTTAATAATATAGCTATGCTTGCTAAGTGTGGGGATGTTTTTTTAGCGATGTTTCGTAATTAATCCTTTCCATATCTATTTTTAATATGGTGAAATGAATTCTCTTGAGAGTGTTCAACTGTTTCAGAATAAATATCATTAAAAATCTAGAAAATAAATAACGAGAACTAATGGATAAAAACTAAAATGACAAATTCGTTTGATTAGGCGATGGGTGCCAAGAATTCTGCAGAAGTATCAGATCTTGTGGGATTCATCATTCTATATACCCTGCCAGACATATTTGATACTACGGACATCGGCCTATATAGAGATGACAGACTAGCTATAATAAAAGACTCCAACAAAGTCAAGGGAGAAAACTTTGAGAAAATCATACACAAGGAAATGAAAAAATTAGGCCTAAAAGCATGCGTATTAGATAACATAAAAATAACAAACGTCCTGGACGTCACATTAAACTATGATAAAACACACATATGGACCCTACTTAAAAGATAACGCTTATCCAATATACGTAAAACCTAAGTCCAATCACCCACCAAAAATTATATAACAGATTCCTAACTCGATCGTAAGTAGACTCAGCAATAACTTAAACGATGAAAATGCATTGAACAGCTCAACCAATATCCATGAAACAGCCCTAAAAAATAGTGGATACAAAAATATCGATATCAAATACAAGCAACAAAACACCAATAACTATAATAAAATTAAAAATAGAAGAAAAAGAAATATAATTTGGTATACGGTCCCATACAATCAAATGTTGAAAACAAAACTTGCTACGAAATTTCTAGATCTTATAGAAAAACACTTTCCCGCAACCAACACCGTACACAAAAATTTCAATAAAAATACCTTAAAGTTATCCTACAGCTGCTGCGAAAATTATGAGATGATAATTAAAGCACATGCTAACAAAAAAATAAATCAAAACAATGTAAACAACAACAAAATAAACAATAAAAATGTAGACACCATGACAAAAATAAAACTAACACCAACAGACGTAATAATAATAATAATAATAATAATAATAATAATAATAATAATAATAATAATAATAAACCAACCGCGGACAACAACAACCATACTAGAAATAAAAATACTAATAATGAACAAGATAAATGGAACTGTAGACACCGCACACTTTGCCTACTTAAAAAAAAATGTCTAACCAAAAGAGTAGTTTACCAGGCCACAATATTTTCGAAAGAAACCCCGAATAACAAGAAATATTACGTAGGTATGACTTCCTAAGATTTCAAAACTCGATAGTATGACCACAAAAGTACATTCAACAATAAAAAATACCGTATGAAAACAACGCTAGGAAATAAATACTGGGAACTCAAGGAAAGCGGGCATTCGCCGGTAGTCGAATTGAAAATAATAAGAGAACCTTCTACGTGTAGAGGCCAAGACGACCCATGTAGATTATGCCTTCATGAAAAAATTGCTATCCTGTACTTTAAAGAACCCCAACATCTATTAAACTGTACATGAAAAATAGCGAACAATTGTGTTCACAAGATAAAATTTACCCTAGGATAGCGATACAAAATCGTTTAAAGCTAACAAAAACAATAGAAAATAACCAAATAACTAAATTAAATAAACATTAATATACATAAACGATCACACATGTATGTATATATATATATATGCATATATATGTATATATATGTGCACAAATGTGTGTACATATATATATATATATTTATATAAACTAACATTAAAAACATAACCTCGATTTAAAACAGATCAAGAAACTAGATATGCAGGCTAAATAGAGCACACACAAAG